>NC_136020.1:4982500-5282500 GCF_048128805.1 Centroberyx gerrardi
CTGTTCAAGAATAGACTCTTGACATAAATTGAATTTCAACCGAACAATAACAAGGAAGCAAAGAAAGAGCGGCAAAGAAAAAGACGTCACAGTACTGGTCACACTGTTTGACTGACAGGTGATCACTGGGAAGTGCAGAAACACTGTAACAAAATTTTAGGATACAAGGAACACCAGGATTACCACTATAACATTCTCTAAAAGTAGAGTCATCCCTTACATGGAAAAATTAGAACATATAGTCTTTCACTCTCAGTCAGGGCTCTCCCCTTTCTGACAGATAGAAATGAAGACAGAAGAGAAATGAGGAGGTGGAGGGAGAGATGCTAGGTAAACACAAAGAGAGACAGGGTGTAGAAGGAGAGAAGGAGGGAAATAAAATACATTGAGGCGGAGGACTAGCGTAGTCTTTTTGCTGGTGCACTGTCTGTAACACTGTGACAAGGTCTTCGTTAAACATCTTTGATCATATATGTATATACAGTAAATAGAGGGAAATTTAAATTCCGATAGTAGGGTCCCTTTAATACTCCCCATTCGTATTTATATTCTTTCCTGTATCCTATCAGTATTTTTCTTCATCTGGTCTTTTCTTGTCTCAAATGTACAATAAGTGGCTGACTGACTCTCAACAGATCACTGGCCTGTGTGTTGCTGCAACAGTCGTATCTTCCCTCACTCACAGTTTCCAGTTCCACGTGTGGGACTCGTGATATTTTGGAAACATCTCAGCAGACTTCAGCCTCGGTTATGTTTGAAACAATGCGCACACACATCGCCCAGGCTTAGATATGGATGCACAGACATGTGTCAACCCTGTCTCATACACATTTACACACACACACACACACACACACACACACACACAGGTGCACACACACACATACTGTATATGCACACAGCCACCTACACACATACTGACCTTCATTGCTGTGGCATTAGCTACAGCCAATGATGAGGGAAATGAGGTTTGATTAGTGGCAGTTTTAGGTGCCATCACCATGGGCTTTATTGATTATAGTTATAAACAGGGTTCCCACACCTTCTTAAACATCAAATTCAAGGACTTTTCAAGGACTTTCCAGGCCCAATTCCCTCAAATTCAAGGACCCAACACGGCATAGTTTGAGACACGGATCAAGGTTAATTACTGTTACAACACTGAGAATTTTTATAATGAGAACTAGCAGGCTTTACAGAAGCTCACAGACAACAATTAGAGAGAGAGAGGCTTGCATGTGTGAACACTTCTCAACTGTGCTGTTACAGTGATGGCAGACTATGTGGTCTCTTGCTTTCTCTAACACAAATATATAAATTCAAGCACTTTCAATGACCCATGTCTATTTACGTCTATTTTCAAAAACTTTCAAGGCCTTGATTTTTTTTTCTCAAATTCACAAACTTTCAAGGATTTCAAGGACCTTGTATAAAACACTTGAAATGCCAATATGCCCAAGGACACTCTGACCCTGACTTTGCCTTTAAAATGAATTTGTGGTGTTAATGTCATAGCATTCTGTTTGAGCGTTTATGTATGTGTGTGTCGGTGTCTGTGTCTGCGTTTGCGTTTGCATTTGTGTTTCGACTTGATGGGTTGCTCCTGCTGGTCACATTAAACAGAAAACACAAAATTTTAAAGTATATAAAATAAGTGAAAATAGAAATTTAAGAAATAGGACTCTTATCTAGACAGTAAGCACACAGTTCTCTGTTGGAACCTGACTAATTGCACCAATGGGGAGCTATGGGAATTAGTAATACAGAAAAAAAATAGAAACAATAAACAGAAATATAGGTCAAGAGAATATTGCACTGGGCTCCAGAGTATAAACAGTTATAAATATATAACTATACAGCCAAGACAGAGTTTAGTATTTGAAAACTATATGACAATAGGTACAGATGCTGCATACCAGTATGGTAGTGGTGTGCAGTTCATTTGTTGATGAGGGTCACCGCTCAGGGTAAGAAGCTGTTCTTGCGCCTGGTTGATTTAGTTCTGATTATCCAGAATCACTTTCCTGAAGGGAGAGATAGATGTGGTAGTGGCCGGGGGGGGGGGGGGGATCGGCCATGAGCTTGCCTGCACACTTCCTAGACCTGGAGCTGTAGAGGTCCTGGAGTCGTAGATATCCTGGAGTCGTAGAGGTCCTGGAGTCGTAGAGTCGCTGGAGTAGTAGAGTTCCTGGAGTCGTAGAGGTCCTGGAGTTGTAGAGGTCCTGAAGTCGTTGAGGTCCTGGAGTCATAGAGGTCCTGGAGTCGCAGAGGTCCTGGAGTCGTAGAGGTCCTGGAGTCATAGAGTTCCTGGAGTCGTAGAGGTCCTGGAGTCATAGAGTTCCTGGAGTCGTAGAGGTCCTGGAGTCGCAGAGTTCCTGGAGTCGTAGAGGTCCTGGAGTCATAGAGTTCCTGGAGTCGTAGAGGTCCTGGAGTCGCAGAGTTCCTGGAGTCGTAGAGGTCCTGGAGTCATAGAGTTCCTGGAGTCGTAGAGGTCCTGGAGTCGTAAGTCCTACATGTGGTCCTACATGTCTGCAGCATCATGTATTTATGTGAACACTATACAGTATATCATCAGTGGCACAGAAGTTGCTTCAAATGCATCAGGAGTTGATAAACAAGGGGTGCCATAATCAACCAAATAAATTATTTGAATTGCTCACTGACTGTAAGGAACAGCCTGTGAGTCTACTGTGCCAAGGATTAGGGGTAATGGAACCCACACACCATGTAGTCAGGGCAGCCTCATTAAATCAGTCCAAATGTTGACATTAATGCAAAAAAAAATATTATTCAGACACTACTGCACAAATAAAATCGCTCGAGTGCAAAAGAAGTGACTTAGGAAGCAGCAAACTTTTCAGTCCCTAATCTCAGCATATGAACTGATTTACTGAGGCTATTTTGCCCTGACTGCATGGTGCGTGGGTTGCTTTACCCCTAATCCTTCACTGGCTGTAAGGAAATATCATATTTTCAGTAATAACTTAGGAGGCTATGCATTTGTGTTTGCATACACATAACTTTGTTGATAGCTTCGGAGCCTAATTATTCATCCTTCCTTGATTCCTCCTGCCACCTTTTTACCTTTCTTTTTCATGATAAAACTGCTCTTATCCTGTCCATTTTCTATCTGCTTGAATATTGTATCCCGTTTTGCATCTCCTCTCTACCATGGCTTGGTGACAAACACTGAATCAATGGGCACAGTGTCTGTGCGTGGGTTGCTTTACCTCTAATCCTTCACCGGCTGTAAGGAAATATCATATTTTCAGTAATAACTCAGGAGGCTATGCATTTGTGTTTGCATACACATAACTTTGTTGATAGCTTGGGAGCCCAATAAGAGCAGACAAAGTGTAATGTTATGTGTATTATGTATTATGTTATGTGGTGTGAAGGAAGGACTGCATGATGTCTCCATAATGTGTATTTTTGGGTGTGCTATGCCACAAACAGCAGACAAGGTTATTGACTCATTAATAGCTGGTATGTATGTCAGAGGATTTCACTATGGCACAGATGGATAGGTTTACATCCAAACTTCCTATTTATAGGACCAGTATGTATGTAGATTTCTATGTCAGTGTTAGGGTGAACACATGGTCACGTGTGTGTCTGTGTGTGTGTATATATATAGTACTGTGCAAAAATTTTAGGCACCCTAGATATTTTATATAAATTTTGTCTTAGATGTTTATCTGTTTTCTGCACTAGTGTGTCAGTAGACTGCTCTTTATAGTACATTTTTTGTTATTTAAAAACTTTTCATTTCATTATTTTTGAAAGCATCTTCACTTTATGGATTTTTTTTACATGTGCCCTAACTTTTGTACAGTACTTTATACGCTTGTATGTATGAACTAAGTTTGTATTTGTGTTCATGTGACTGTGCTAGAGTGGTTTTACTGCCAGGCATGATATGACATTGGCTCTGTGGGTAGCTGGCCGTGGTGAGAGGCTGATAAGAGGTTAGTCTGGTTGGCTGTTAAGCAGTAAATCTGTCCAAACTGATCTGTCCTGGTCTCTGCCAAAGTTAAATCCACTTTATGGGTTCACTTTATGAATGTACAGACAGATAGAGAGACTGACACACACACACACACACACACACACACACACACACACAGAGAGAGAGAGAGTTATAAACACTTGTAACATGACCACATTATAAAAAATGATTACATTTTAGTTTCCACTATTAAGGCCGTTACAGACAGCAAGTATTGACATGGAGCAGACAACTTTCATTTCAGCTCCCATGTTAATGGATGTGCTTGTTCATGCATCCCGCAAACCGCAGCGGACAGCGTTCGTGGCTCACGGATGTGAAGCTTTTATTTCCGCCTGGAGTCTATTTTTTCTGTCCTGCCTAAATACACAACCAAACACAAAAAAATAGCCATTATAGGTCATGTAGCCTTTTAATAATAAATGGGGCCTACTGAGCCAACCAGAGCCGATTAAGGTTACAGATAACAGGGTGACAGAGGTGTTTTTTTTGTTTAGGCCTATTTGCGTGGTTTATCTGTTAAATGATCTTAAATTTAAACTAACAGACATGTAGTTATACCCATGATGAAGCGAAACTGCAAAACTCGCAAAAGCTCTCATGAAATCTTGTGACTTTTCCAGGGAAAAGTCAATCCGCTCAAGACAATCAAAACGCTGCTGGTATGAATATACGTTGGCGGAAATCGCAACCATTAATGTTCCGTTTGCAGTCTGCAACAGGCTTTAGAGTCAAGTCAAGTCAAGTTTGTTTATATAGCTCTTCAACACAAGCAGGTCTCAAAGGACTTTACAGAGAACAAGCCAACCTAGATCTAACTAACCAATCAATCACAGAACAAAATGATGTAATACAGTATGCAACAAAATAAAACACAGGCAAACAGCACAAAGCACAAGACACAAAATAGCATGTGGAAAAGACGTAACCTATCCTTCCTCGCCTAGCCTAGCCTAGCTTAATGGGCACCACCAGCCTTAGACCCTCAGTGAAGACAAGGAAAAACTACCAAGAAAACCTTATAAGGAAAAAACTGGAAGAAACCTTGGGCAGGCCAATTGAAAGAGAGATCCCCCACCAGGACAGCTGAGCAATAGGCGCCAGGACAAAACAATAAAATGGACAATAACATGGACAATGCCAATCAGATAAGAACACAAATAAGACAAAGGGAAACATGATAAGGCAGAAAGATGGGACGTCGGCCAGCTAGGGCAGCACCCATGTCCAATGCCAGGTAAAGTCACAGCGTGGAACAAGCTGAAGTCTGAAAGACAGGAAGGGCAAACAGACAGCCACACACACAGTGAGTTCTGTTTCTGTTTGGGCTTCTACTCTCTTCCCTCTATGGCGAAGGCCCTTTGGTATCACATGGTCCAACAGCACACCAAGACTACAAACATGATGTTCTATGACAAAATGCTATATATCCATTTTGGAAAAGAATACATTTTGTTGATAATTTTGTAAGTGTAGGCATCATTTTTTTCAAATGGTGGATACCTCATTTTGGAATTAAAGGATAAGGCTGGTGTTTTTTAATGCATTTCTTACCGTCAACAAATCCTATGAAAATAACAAAATCAACAATGCGTTTGCTCTACTCTCATTACTTTCCGACTTCCCATGTTCCCTTTTTAGCCTTCAACCCGGAAGTCATTGGCTCCAATTGTAAGCTAAAAACCTTTAAATACAGCTCACAAAGACATAGTTTACATTTTAAAAATCGCTAACTGTTACCACGAAAAGTCAGGCTATTGTAGTTATTACCAAATCAAATTCAAATGGGAACAAATTCTTCATTACGCCGGGGACTATTTTCGGTGCTACGGAACTACTTTCCTGAGATCGCAAACGTGTTTACAGCCGGCTTATTAAGTTGTTTGAGGAAAAAGTCGGCCGGCCCGGTGCATCGTGATGATGAAATATGCTGCCAGAGCAACGGCATGGCTCTTTGATGTGTTTTTAATAGTTTTTTTAATACAATGGAGTTCTATGGCTACTGGGACATGGCTGCATTGGGCATCGGCTAGAAATGCATTAAAAAACACCAGCCTTATCCTTTAAAGCAGCGCTAGGCAAGACTTTTATGGAAAATACACCTGTCGTATCGGTCTAAATCACAAAATGGGGCTGTAACAGAGACAAGCGATCCCCACTAATTGCTCTATTTCCCCAAATTAAATTCTGGTGTCACGTATGGTCACTAGTGGGTAATCTTCTCCACACACATGAATCAAAACTTAAGGGTGAAATCCAAAACTGTGTCCTAAACAGCAGCGAGCGAGCGCTCCATCCAGGGAAAGCTGGACTCACCAACGATGGCTTAACCTCTTCACCACATCCATCCACTCCACACATTAAGAAAAAGACATTTTAAGTCCAAGTTTACTGACATCACATTACATGATTTTTGGGTACTGAAGTCCTGCAAAATTCAAACAATAATCTCTCGCTGGCACTTGGGGCCGCCAAAGTGCGAACTTGCCTAGTGCAGCTTTAAACTCTGCATATACTTTTCCTTCATCCTCTTTCTGATCACTATCTCTTCCTATCTGTCTCTTCCTCTACTTTTCCTCCATTCCCAGGTACAGTCTCTTGAGTACAGCAATCAACATTCCCCAGTAGTTCTCTGTTAAACTGTGGCTGTATTATATTCCTCTCAGCACTGTGTCCTGGGCCTTGATGTCATATGGTGAGGAGCTGTAAACACCATGATAAATTGGCAGGTCAGCCTGTTTGGTATGATGCTATTAATATTTATCTCAGGTCTGTATCACAATGGAATGTGCACCACCGTATAATGGACTGTGTGCATGATTGTATATCTTTAGGGATAGGATAAGAGCACGACAGCATTACACTTTCCCAAACACCTCCGCTTGCCGTCGGATTAGATTTCTGCTGGACTCTGATCAGTTCTTCATGTCTTTGATTCCTCCTGCCTCCATTTTACCTTTCTTTTTCATGATAGAACCGCTCTTATCCTGTCCATCTTGCATCACCGTGATTCAATCTCGTATCCCGGTTTCATCTCGTCTTGGTGACAGACAGTGAATCAATGGGCTTAAAGTAGGAGGCATTTAACTCTTGGAGATTTACCACTAGCCTTTTTCCACTTGATCTCCTCTTATCTCTGCCTGCTCTCTCGTCTTTTCATCTTCTCGTCTGTCTCTTCTCTTCCTGTCAGTGTGCTGACCAGCTGCTGGAGGTTGGTGGTTGTAGCCTTGATCCCTTGAATCTAGCTAAATGGCGTCAATGGATCTTGCTTTGCTATTATTTTGCACAGTGCGTGGTGTGTAGTGAGTGAAGTCATCCCAGGACAACAGGCGAGTGTTATAATGCTATAATGCTTTATGCTGGAAGAACAGTGCTCTCTTCCTGGTTTGTACAGCCAGTTTGTAAGCCTTTCTTAATTATTTATTGATGTAAAAATGGTACACATAGGACCTTTAAATTTGAAGCATAGCAGGTGCACTAGTATAGACTTGGGAGAGGAGTTAAGTTCTGGTTATTATTGAAAAGGAAGCTGTTCCTCAGAGGAAATGAGAAGCTCTCACTGAAAGTTGTCTGTTGACACAAAAGATAAAGGTTTGGAAAACAGAATGACAGATGGGTGGTAAATATATAAATCTGTCTTTTAGCACTCCCAGCGCTTGGTCCCTTTGAACATAAATTCACTCTGTTAACGGCTGTTAGAGGCTCCCGTTTCACTCTCTAACTAGACTGACCCAGGCTCAGTGGGCTAGTCATGGGCCCTAAAGAGGTCTACTTTATTCATTTACAAGGACAACTGGCTGTTGTAATGATTTTTTTGTAAGAGACCAAGGGAAGGGACCCAGAGGACTGCTGACTTTCTATCCTACAAGCTAGTTAATTGCATACACCTAGCGTGCCAGGTCTAAATCAGTCCTTATTAGATGGCTAGAATGAGATCCAGCAGTACTTGGGTCCCGAGGACCCCCTGATCTATATGGCCCCATTTACACCTGGCATTAACATGCCTCTCATATCCAGATTGTGTCTAGATCTGATGTAGCTGGATTATATTTACACCTGGTGTTAAAATGCGTCTTCGGTATACACATTGATAGCTGATTTCTCTTTCCCTCGCTATAACACAGATTCTCACACGTCACTTCCTTGTGTAATATTTCCGTCCTTTAAAATTGAACACCTTGTCTCGCTTGTTTCCCATCCATGAGTATCCTGACAATCCATTTTTGACAAGTATGTTA
Organism: Centroberyx gerrardi; assembly: GCF_048128805.1. Lineage (NCBI taxonomy): Eukaryota > Metazoa > Chordata > Actinopteri > Beryciformes > Berycidae > Centroberyx > Centroberyx gerrardi. The sequence goes on from NC_136020.1 coordinate 4,990,748, forward strand.
CTATGCAAGCTGCCTGCACCTTTCTGTTTATGTAACTCCTATATGTGGATTAGAGGTGGTTTGACTGATCAGAACTTCAATACATCTTGGATTTACAACCTGAATTTCATGTGCTTTTGCACTATCCAATTACAATTTGATCACCCAGGATACATGTAGAAAAAGGTGCCTACGACTGAGCAACGACAAGGTATTGCAATAAAGCTGCATACACCCTTACTTGTGACTGCAGTGCATGAGTAGATGGTGTATGTGCATGGAGTCTATGTGTGCATTGTCCATCTTTCTGTTTTCCTGCCCCTGCCATTCACTACAACCTCATTTAGAGAAAAAAAAAAAGAAAGAAAATGAAATTAAATCAATCAGTGCGTTGGTGTGGAGGGCTGATAACAAGCCCAGTCTAATTACCACTGACAGATTGAGTTAGAGAAGGAGAGGGAAAGCAGAAGGACACTGAGAGAAGGGAAAGATTGCATTTTGCAGTCTCTTTGGGATTTCGATGCATTTCATTTCTGCTCCACTGGGCTTCTCTGTGGCACCACAGAATCGGCAATTGTGTGAATGCTAGAAGTGAGTATACACGTTTGAAGGGAAGTGAGGCAGGCATACCTTAGGAGCTGGACGGAGACTAGTGACAGTGTGTGATTGGCTGTTGCACTGATACATTTACACTGTAGCAAGTGGATGCGAGGGAAGGAAAAATCTATCACACATTTCAGAAGACTTCAAGACTGCATCCATTATCCTACCTGCACAGACTGAAAAGAATTGTTTCCATGGTGAATACCAAATACTATGTGCTGATGAAATGTGGGGAGGATAAATGAAAGGGAACATTGCTTCTGCATGACCAAGGCATCATGTTAATTCAGACTGGAATGTTATACTTCAAACACCTGCCTCAATCATGTGAGTAGCGACAATGGGAGTGAGCAAATAGACAAGAGGAACACCAGATTTAATGATCAGGGGCGGCAGTAGCCTAGAGGTTAGAGAAGCAAACTTGTGACAAGAAGATCGCTGGTACAAATCCCAGGACCAGCTGGGAAAATGTGAGGGGGAAAGTGAATGAATCTCCTCCTTCCCTCATCAACTGCTGAGGTGCCAACACTAAATACTAAATAAATAATAAATAAATAATAAAAAAATGATTTATTGCCATGTTAACCAAATTTGCAAGGAATTTGTCTCATTGTGCTCAGGATAAAAACAGGTATGTCATACATGATAGGAATGTGCCAATTTTCCCAATGAACACTGCGGAAATGACATTCCATCCAGAGGTTGTAGTCACTCTGGAAAAGGTATATTGTCACAGAACATGTAAAACATGCCTCTGGAGTATACATATGTTTATTATTAGGGGTGACCCAATTTTTTAGAAACTTCTTATTTTTGACCTAGAAATCCATAGGGGGGGTTCAGTAAATTTCACACTGCCTGCCCTCGCTGCTCCCATGTAATCCCTGTAATTCCCTCTGGGAATACTGGAATGTGGGAGTAGGGGTGTTTGTTTTCAAGAGGTTGCTCTAAGTGTGGCAGTGAGGGTTTGAGGAGCTGGAGGCAAGTTAGTGAAGTAATTCTCGTGGTCACTTCTCCTAAACAAGCTCATCTCATACAGCGGTAGGCCTGAGAAATGACAACATCTGACACTGTGAAATACGACAAGAATATACCCTCAGTGGCCACTTTATTAGGTACAACTCTCTGTTAAACAGCTCACTCTTCCAGACGGTGGTGGGTTATATATAAATAAAGCAAAAGTATAAAACGTGCAGACAGGGTCAAAAAATTTAGTCACTGTTCATTAACTATTAGAATTGTCAAGATGCTGATTTAAGTGACTTTGAACGTGGTATGATGGTTGGTGCCAGATCCTTCAGTTCCATCTCAGAACTGGCAGATCTCCTAGGATTTTCATGCGCTGCCGTGTCTAAAGTTTACCAAGAATGGTGCGAAAAACATCAAAAGCATCCAGTCAAAATACCTCATTGATGAGAGAGGTCAGAGGAGAATGGCAAGACTCATTCAAGCTAGGCAGCCATAAGTATAACAGCTCAGTAAAACAACAATATGCACAAGGGCATGTCAGGACACCCAACTCATTGTACCTTGAAGGAAAGCAGAAGACCATGTTGGGTTCCATTCCGGTCAGCTAACAACAAGAAGATGAGGCTAGCACATGATCACCAAAACTGGATGACTGAAGAGTGGAAAAACATCGCCTGGTCCAATAAATCAGACAAATTTTCTGTTGATCTCAGGGTGAGAATTTGGTGGAAACAGCATGAATCCATGGCTTCATGCTGCCTGGTGTCAACAGTACAGGCTGCTGGGGGTGTAATGGTGTGAGGAATCTTTTCTTGGCCACATTAGTTCTCTTACCTCCAATGGAGCATCATTTGGACACCACAGTGTACCTAAACATTGTTGCTGACCAGGTACATCCCTTCACAGCCACACTCTACCCTTTGTCAAATGGAAACTTCCAGCATCTCAAGATTTAGTTCAGTCCCCAGATCTCAACCCAATAGAGATCTTTGGTGAATTGGAATGGGATATCGAGTCAATATGGACCAAGATCCCTGTGGAACGTTTCCAGCACCTAGTTGAATCCAGGCCTTGAAGAACTCAGGCAGTTCTGGAGGAAAACGAGGGTCCTACCAGTTACTAGCTAGGTGTACTGTAGCCTCGCATGAATAAACATGAAAGAGAAGAGTTCTTGCAGGTAAAAATAAAAAATGGCACAGAGATTGAAAAGGTGCAGTATATCAAAGTGATGTGTACTACATTTTAGAGAGTAAAAGGGTAAGAACCCTTGAAAGATGGAGCTGCAAAAAGAGCGAGGCCAGCTGTGAATCACATCTATTGTGATGGAGAGATCGGCCCTTGGGAACGAAGGGGTGATTAATGTAGAGGAGAACAGCCATTGGGGAATAAAAGAATGCTGACGTTAATGTGGGCTAATAATGCATGCATACATGTGCATACAAGCACACGTGGATCCATGCAAGCTCATGAGCTTAAGGACATACACTGAGGGGCGAATTCACAAAAGGATTGCGCGGCTTTTGCTGACGCTAAACCTGTGCAAATAAGACAAAAAGAAACCGTGTAATTCACAAAGCACTCGCAAAGGGTGAAATGCCCCGCTAACTGCGCTGCCACGCAAATAGCGTCTCGGTGCTCCTGTGCTATTTGCACGTATTTAAATTAGGTAATATGCATACATTTGGCACAAAATTGGCCCCTTTCTATGCAAATGAGCCTCACTGCAAAAACAGTCCAATTCACAAAGGTCGGCGCTAATTGCCACACGCAGTTAGAGTGAAATTATTAGCGTCTTCAGAGAGTTGGTGGTAACTGAAGCGCATTTATAAGGGGTGTCACGCCCAGACTTTATCACTTGTTGATTTAACTGGGAATTGAATTGAATTGACCTTGCAAATGTCTCTGCAACAATTCCACCTTTGTGTGACCTAAAAAATAAGATTGTCTGTAAATACAGTCTGTAAATAATATTTTGACATTATTATTATTATTACTATAGAACTTTAACACAGATTGCTTCACAAACGAAAGCAAATAAATCAGTACAACCAAACAATCAATACAACTCAATTTCTCACTCTGAAAATATTTTCACTTATCTCACTAGTCAGCACAGTGGGCCTTATTTTGGCCTAAAGATTCAGCACCATGGACAGCCCCGCTCAAACTCATTTACAGTATTACCTCCGCCAAGGAGGTTATGTTTTCGGTGGGTTTGTTTGTGTGTGTGTTTGTCTGTCTGTCAGCAGGATTACGGAAAAACTACTGGCCCGATTTTCATGAAACTTCGTGGAAGGGTGTAGCATGGGCCAAGGAAGAACCCATTAAGTTTTGGAGCGGATCCGTATATTGGTTGCGCTTGTACATTTGCATATCATAGAAGACTGGATTGGTCTGCGCTCGCGAGTGCCCTTCTAGTTTATTTTGGGATGCAGTGAGATGCAATGACAAACAAAGGATGCAGTGACAGGATGCAATTGTGTCATGAAAAATAAATGAATAAAGCTCCCCTACATTCTCCTTTGTTCTCCGCTTCAAATCATGCCATCTTCTTTTGCAGTCTGAAGGTGCGTTTGGAAACACCAACAGCACTAACAGACTGGGATATTAAATCCCAAATATGGTTTCTCGCAGTCCCGGTTAAATTTCTTGCCTGAAGTTTTGAGGAATGCCTCTGCACCTCATCCGTCAGGACTTGCAGCTCGCGGTCTAAAAATTTCATTTTTCTCTTTCTCTCTGCCATTGTCCTGTCTACTGTGTTCTTCGCGCAAAGGCAACGTTTATACTTTGCCACACTGATAATTGCAATCAGACGCAAAACAGGGGCAAATTGCACTCAGTTGCAACAGGTTATGGGCGTGTTTGCGCTGGCATATCATTAGCACAATATCTTTTGTGAATCGGTCCTTGAGACGGAGCAAATAGCGGTTGCAAATTATACGCAATTCATGGTGCTATTAGCGACCGCAATCCATTCTTTGTGAATTCGCCCCTCAATGTATAAAATATTAGGGACACTTTTCATTAAGTACACTAATGAGGTGAATCATTATCCCTTATTGATTTCCCATATTACATCTATACCAGTCATAAAGGAGGAGATGTAGATAAAGAGAAGCAGAAGGATTTTAAGCTTTGAGACAATTGAGATGTGGATCGTGCAAAAGGAGCTGCAACTCAACATCAGGAAGATTCCCCTAATATTCTGTACAGTCAGTGTATGAGCTCATAGAAACACATTAAAATGCACACACACTCACACACAAACACAATGTACACACACTTCGGGCATACCCAAGAAAGTGAGCCTGTGGAAGGTGGGTCGTGAAAAGTTAAAAGGCAGAAAACAGGACCCTGATGAGTATGAAATTAGTTGGATATTTGGAGAAATTATGTTTTTATCCAGCAGTAGAGAAGCCATTGATGTTAAAGAGGATTTTCATAGGAGAGGAGGCTTATGGTGGAGTCTCTCAGTCTGAACATTAGAGAGGGAAGATTAAATATCTCATGGATAATATATGGCACTCATATTCAGTATCATAAGGATGGTGGGAACTGATTGTCTCCTTCTTTGTGCAATGCTTTGTGTTTGTGTGCGTTTCAGCATGTATTTGTTTGACGTGTGTCTTCTCTGTTGCATGTCTGTGTGTGTATGTTCATGCTTGTATGTTATATGTATTTTCAACCTTTATTTATCCAGGGAAAGTCGAGCAGAAGTATTTAACATTCATACAGACGCACACATTCTGTCCTGGGAGCTGCCCAGTAAAAACACAGCCTTTTTTTTTTCTTTTGCCCAATGGGAGCTGCCCAGTTTTTAGGAGACTCATTAATTACTTACTCATTAGTTGATGAAAACATAGACACCAAAATCATCCACGTGTCCCCGGTAGATCATTGGCTCTGGTGCTCCATGCTAACACTTTAGCATACACTATGTTGAGTGATAGCAGGCTGCTAGCATTGCCTGAAAGTAAGGAGACTGACTTTTTAGCAATAAAAAATTAGTCAGTTGTTTTTATTATTTGGCCTGTAGATTCATACATTTTAAAATAAAATATTGACTTGTTCAAACATTCGAACAAGTTGAGAAGTTCCAATCCAAGAATGCCAAGTCAATACATGTGTCCTTGAGGAGAATGTTCTTCCCACGTTGTCTTGAAGAGAACAAACTTCTCAAGAATGTGAGAACAAAGAACATCTTTACAGTTTAAAATGGACTGTGCGCTTCAGGTTGTGCCATCAGTTAAGACAGACAGCGGTTCATTTTCCCAGCGGATTCAAGCTATACAATGCTATACGATATGATAGCGCTGTTTGGAAGTGATGTATCGTTCTTGCAGTGAATCTTGGGGTTTCCTATTCATTCTTGTTGGCCAAGCCACTATCCAATGCATCCTTTAACAGGTAAATTGATCAATATGGCCAACCTCTCAAAAACTTGGTATACTCCTTTAAGTGCCTTGCTTATGGGCACCTTGGCCGTAGTTGTTGAAGGAAAGGAGAGTGTAACTCCTCCTTCACTTTCCACTTCACTTCTCTTATACGTTTTCTCACCCGGTCCTTGGATTCCTACCGACGACCTTCCGGTCACAAGCCCACTTGTTATATGTTGTGTTTTTATAGGGCATCCGTGTGCATATGATCTATTTTTGGTGGATGTTTATGATATAAAAAGCATCTAGCAGAACAGGGTTGTGGCACGGGATGTTTACATATAGGAGGTTAGGGGGTCAGGGGGCGTTTGGTCACATCCTGTTCTACATATGTCAAAGCGCTCTCCCATCCCCTGTGTAACACTTTAACCCCATTTTTCATCAGCTGCTCCCACGCAAACACACTGTCTCACGTGCATGTCGAGGCCTGACAACAAAGATGATTCCTTCACACCTCTAAATACACACGTGTACACCATGCACATGGTTTATAGAGGAAGGACATGGTGGCTATATTGAATTTGTTTGTTGTCTGGATATAGTACTAGGGTTTGACCGATATGGGTTTTGAGAGCCAATACCAATATATTTGGAATGAAGCTGTCGATAGCTGGTATTTTCTTCCAATATTCAATGTCTTTAAATTTTATCATTTCATGCCAAAAATTCTAAAAAAAAATCCATGTATTCAGGGAAAAGCCTCTGAAACAGCATTTAGACCATCATGGGACACTAAAAGTCTCCGCTGAAACCCAAACTAATAAGTTAAGTTAATAACAAGTTAAGCACTTTCCATAGACAACCAGTGTAATATTGATCAGTTATCCAATGATAATCAAACAAACTGCATCATAACCATCATATGAGAGGTCACTGACTGATTTTTATGTTTTTTATCTGTTTTCCGATATATCAGAAAAATGATATTTAACCCTACAAAGTACATGGCGTTTTTGTTTAATAAGTGAATTTATTCTTCAACTGTTTAAAGGATTAGAATTTGAAAACCTATTTCGGTGTCAGTGTCACATCAAATATTAATAATAGTGCATAATTATAAAACACCACTGATAGATTTGGACAGACTTTAGACGAGTTAGAGAAGGATTTTGAAGCTTTGAGACTATTGAGATGTGTATTGTGCTGAAGGGGCTGCAACCCAATATCAGGAAAATGTCTGTAATATATTGTACATTCAGTGTGAAATCACATGACAGAGACTAGACTGATGAGGACCAGATAGAGGCCACGAGGCGGGGGGGTAGAGAGAATCGCTCTGACCCAGAGCCCAGTTTTCCAACAGTATCCTTCAGCGTCTTTGCTACATTGACTTCCAATGTGACTGAAACGATCCCAGTGGGAATTTGGGCAAGCCAGTCAGGATCAGATGAGACAAGTTTACTGCTGATGGAGAACAGTCATCCAAAGGTTCCCATAGGGCAGATGGGAGAGCAGAGATGTTTTCTTCAGCATGCGTTCTTCTTCTTTGTAGCCCATGAGAGATGGTGACTTTTCCTCTGTCTTTCTATCGCTCTTTCTCTGCTTGTCTATGTGTCTTTTGTATTATCTGTCTGTCAATTGATGTTGCTTCTCTCTGCCAATATGTCTTTCTATCTATCTCTTTCTCTCTCTTAGTCTTGCTATTTTGTAGTAGTCTGTCAGTCTTTCTCCCACTCTAGGACAGTAAAGCCTTTAGAAAAACAATTGTTCAGCTGTTCATGTTTCATAGGAATCTCTTTCGACAAAGATGGGAAGATGATAAACGCACCTCAAATCAGAGCTCCACTTCATTTTGTCAAACTCATAAGCAAAGAGCAGACAGACACACACACAGACACATACACACACTTGTGCATGGCCAGGGTTGCAAGTAATAAACTGTACTAAACTGGCATGTGGTCGAGCGGTGATGCTGTAAGTTGGTGTTGTTCCGAGATGACGATAAACTTCAAGTGCTGAAGTGTGCTTGGAAACGCCAGCGGCTCTGCTTATGTTTCTTGTCCAGATATCATCGCTGATACAAATAGCCAAGAGGTCCAACTGGATCAAAACAAATCCTCAGTCCAACCGTTTGACAGCGTGAGGTCAGATTTTGCTAAGAAACAATTGGCGGCTAAGTTTCCTTGTGTCCATATTTTATGTCTTCTAGTTTTATTGTCCAGAGACTGGAGCCCATCTGTTATCTGTGATTACAAGCAGAATACCGACGGATTTCTTTTAAAGTTAGGTCTCTTAATCTTAATTACAAATGTCGACTTGGCCGGCAAACCTTGTTAAACTACTGCGGTTGCTCTACTGCTCATACTGTCATTGGTCTTAGCGTGCGCGTGTGTGTGTGTGTGTGTGTGTGTGTTTGTGAGAGAGAGAGAGAGAGAGAGAGAGAGAGAGGCATAAAGTAGCATGGAATTTAAAGCCTGATGTGACTTGATATGATCAGTGTAAAGTAAGAGAAAGACTAAAAGAAATCACTCACAGAAGACTAGGGTTTATGTGTAAGTGCTGTGGACCACCAGCAGAACACAAAAGCTATAGGTTTTGTATCGCTGATGTTGTGTGTTGATGATAAATGACTAATTGTGCATCTAGATATCAACCCCGCAGCCAATTGACTCCAGACAAATATAAAAAAAGACAATATACCACCCACACTCAGAACACTCTGTGCCACTCACTGCCGGCGCTGGACCTGTGTGCACTCTGCGTGTGTGTGTGTGTGTGTGTGTGTGTGTGTGTGTGTTCTGCATACTGTTTGTTGTTCAGTGTGGTGTACGTCTGTTTCAGGATGCTCTAGCCGCAGGGCTAATCCTGCCTGCCTGCCTGTTTGTTTGAGCAATGCTACAATAAGCCCAGTAATAGCCGAGGTTTATTTGAACAGTTAACATGATGAACAACACAAAATCTAGTCTAGTCTTCCACTGGACTCAGTTACACTTGTTAGGGTCGAAGAACATGCTAATGGTTTCCCATCTTTGTGTCCTTCCATCCTATACATTAGTATAGGCTGTTCCTCTCTCCTTCTTGTCTTTGAACTTTCTCTGAGTCCTTTGCAGTCATTATCTTCATGAGCAAAGCCATAACTCACACGTCTACAGTAGCTTGATATGTATGCACACACTCACACTCACACACACACACACACACACACACACGCCTTGGGTTCCGTCCAGCGCTCTGACGGTGATTAAGTGTTTAATGTCCGCTGTAGAGGAACTGCAGGGTTTTTGCGGCGGATCAACGCTAATTCTCGTAACTCCTTCGCTCACGGTGGCTGATTCGCTGATCTGACATGATCCGTGTGTGATCCCTGTTTTATTACAACCGCTCTCTGTCCGCAGACAAAGGCAGCAGCCTCAGGGGGATTTCTTACACCGACTCTACTGTACGCCAAGGAGGATCCAACTGCCCTATAGGGACATGAAGAGAGCCTGAGATGTTCTGGTAGCTGCATTACAGTAGATTATAAGCAAATAATCATCAGAGAAACATCAGAAAATTACATTAAATTTAATGTGTCATTAACTATACAGTTGCTCCATAAAGTATTCAACCCCTGACATTTTTTGCATATTGTGTGAATTATATCATGATCTGGTTATAATAATTATCATGCACTTACTTATAATGTGCTTATGATGCCTTATAATGCCTTATTAGCACCACTTCAAGCAACATTTCTCTCTCTCTCTTTCTACTATCTACCCTTCTATCTACCACTCCCTCTTTCTCGCCGTCTTTCCTCTCCCTCCATCCATCACCCCCCCTATATACGCACAGTCAATTACATCACCACTAAATTCACATTTGATGGACGAACGTACGGGGCATATTCATCCATAAAGATAATCATCCGTTTACATGCCTCCATTATCGCCTGACATATTACTCTGCTGCTAATGAGTCATCTAATTTATTGGCTTGAATTAATTTGCACCACTCCTTGATTTAGATTACAATTTGTCTGTAATGTGGCAATTAATAAGTACTGTTATATGGGTTTTTTGAAGGCCGATACCAGTATTTTTGGATTGAACCTGCCGATATTCAGCATTTTTAAATTAGATTTTGGTGACAGAAATTCCAAACAATACAAGTATTCGGTGCTTCTCAAAGAATTTTGTACTTATCACAGTGGAAAAAACAGATTTTAGTTCCTCCTCTAAGGTTGAAGGTGCCTTAATCAGAGTCGAGGCCATAGAGTGAGTTTTGAAAGCGAGAAATCTCAGAACTTGGCCAAGTAATCACTGAGTTATTGGTATTGCTCAACAACCCTATCAACCCCCTTCAGATATATGTGGGGCGTTTAATTAACCTCTCCAGCTCTGACAATGACCATGGCTGGATCCCAACGCTCTGACAGTCACTCCTCCTGCCCTCTGTGACCTGGAAATTGATGTTGGTGCCTCCATGTTGCTTGCTGTCCCAATAGTGGAGGAGACCAGAGAAGACGCTCCTGAAGTCTCCTGAAGGAGGATGCACAGGTGTTTCCACCCCTTGAAGTCTTTTCAATTTTGGGAGAGTCACTGACAAAACTTGAAATATTATGGCAGGGGAATTACCAGCTCATAGATGTTAGTGTAACAGTTAACATAGTTACAGACACGTCAGTAGACATTTTTGATGATGGAGTAGCAAATGAACTGTCCCAATGGTTATAGGAACGGGCAATCGAGAGTAGCAAAATGGACATTTATTGATATGAAAATGCCGTGGTTTATAACTTTAATGAAAGTGTTGTGGATGGATGGTAGTGCGTTAAGGCAGATCAGATGTATTGACAGGAGGCAGAATCAATCCTGGCCTAGTCTCCCCTCAGTATCAGATCATTGGGAAAGAGCGCTCCTTCTCTCTTCTCTCTCACTCCTTTTCCACCATCATTTTGAATCTTTTCCTCCTCACCTCTCCTCTCCTCCCAGGACAACATCACAATCCTGTCAGCACTCCCTCTCTCCAAAAGCATGTGTCAAATCTGCCTTTGCTTCATTCTCTCTAATCTATACCAGAAACCATTTACTACAGAAGCGTGCACACACATCTGTTTGTGTGTGTTAATGTGAATGGAATGTGTGCAATACTGGAATGTCCCAGTTGTATTTCAGCTGTAATTTGATGGAAAGGGATTAGTTATCGCTGTTTTATTTTTCTGTTTATAAATCAGAATTGTCTCCTTTCTCCGGCTCACCCTTTTCCTCTCCTTTTCCCATATATGGAGGAATAGGATGGCGAGGTCAGGTAAAGGAATGTATAGTAATCTTATAGCCTTGCTGAGGTGGAGACGATACGTGTGTGGCAGATTAGAGTTGTAGTTATAGAAACATTTTGGAGAAAGGCCAGCCACAGGTTTGGCCTCACACACACTCCTCCATCGTCTCACTTTCTCACCCTCTCTTCCTCTCTTCCTCTGAGGTGCTGGATTACTGAAAAGAGGCTGAAACATCCCATACAAGCCCACACGCACTTATCTTTGAACCTGCACTACTGGGTTATCTAGCTTTAACATTAATTTAGAAGAATAGGCTTTTCACACACACGCATACACACACACAAACACGCACACTGGAGTTTTATCTATGCAAGTATTTCTTGGAGGCAAAAATAATCTTATTCGTTGAGTTAAACGTTGGGCCACAGCTTTTCAGAGCGCAAGTTAGCTTTATTCATAACCATGGGTTTCATGATGTTGGGAGGTCAGCAGCTAGCTAACTAGCTTACCTAGATAGCTATAGGCTAGTATGGCTAGTTTGAACTAGGTCAGCTAGGCTAACTAGCTAACCTAGATAACTTAGAGCGCTAGCATGAGATAATTTCAGCCTCATTTCAGCAATACAGAACCTCAGAGGAAGGGATGTTAAGAAAGAGAGGTGGTGGAAGTGTGTGTGTGAGGAAAAACCTGTTGCCGGCCTCTCTCCATAAACCATTAACACCCCCTCCTCTCCCCGTCTGTAATATCCTGCGGTCCTTGCTCCTGTACCATACCGGGTTACGTCTCCAAATGCTGATGTTCTTAACGAGCCGCAAGGAGTTTATTTTCTGACTTTTCTCTTTGTACAGCTCAGACATGGACTGAGTGTGGGTGCGAGTGCGGGGGCTTCGCGGTGCAAAGCGACCTGTCCTGCTACACAGAGTTCAATCTCCAAGCTACCGCTCACTGTTGATTTGGGGGAATTGGCTCTGGAGGTGTTAAAGATGTTATCAGAAAACACAAACGCCTTCCGAAGTACCAGAGTACCAGAGAGTGAAATTGGATTCAAGCGGAAAGATGGAATATGTAAAGTCACACAGCTAAAGGTCACCTATAGGGAGTGGAAGGGGGTTGAGTGGATTGTAATGGCAGTTTGGTCTGGAAATAACAAGAAACATGAGGCAGGGGGGAGGGGAGGCATAAACAGGTTTGTGAAGAGGAAAGAGGAAATGAGCAAACATGATGAGTGAGAAATAATGTCTGCGATAACTTTATTATTATATTATGTTGCACCTGCTGAACTTCACCTTTACACCCCACCTCAATCCTGGTTTTCCTCTCTCTTCTACAAATGTGCAAATATGCAACAGTAAAACAAGACTTAAAGGTCAAGCTAGGCCGACAGAGAAGACGGGACGGAAAGACAGAGAGAGTGGGAGACACAGTAATCTTTGTGGACTCATTCCCATGGCAGACATGTTGTAGGACCCCTGCCGTCTCTGTTCCAGACCCCAGCCTGCTGTGTCTGCTCTGCGCACAGATAAGCCTGAGCAGGAAGCTATACAACAAACAGAGCCATCAAAGCCCGGGTCCCTAATCGGATACATGGGCTCTGCAAATGCAGCATGACTTTCAACATACAAGCTAGATCAAGACCACAGATATGCCGCTGATGTGGTCTGCTGGTCTATTTAATGCAGTGGTTCTCACAGTGGTTTCTGGGGTCACTAAGAGGTCCTTGGGGGGTTCTAGGGGGTTCCCAATAAAATGGGGAATTCACTGTAATTGAATTGAGTGTGTAGATGGTTCTACAATTCAATACTAAATCAACAACAACATAGCAGACCTCCATCTCTCTTTAATGTAATATCCCAGGTACAAATTAATGTCTGCTGCCCGGAAGATGCAAATTTTACTACCCCACTCGTCATTGTTTACCCTCCTTTTTATTTACCACTACATTACTGGCTAGGTAGGTAGACAGCATTAAAAATTAATGCCTGCTGCCTGGAAGGTATAATTCATTTTACAAGGCCACTCCACTACAGTTCAGGTAGTTAGCGAGGAACAGAACTGGAGTGGAAATTGATCCAAAATGGTAGCTAATGTGATAGTGTTAGAAAACCACCGTAGAGCTAGATATGAACTTGGGTCCTTAAAGATACAATATGCTTTTGTCCTTGAGGCAGAAAGTGTGTTCGTCCCGTCCTCCTCTCCCTCAGGTGGTCAAGTTCGCCCACCAGCACTTGTCACTCATCTTAATGAGCTGTCATCTAACCTTGAGACTGAGGTAACTACCAGCATCCATAAAGCCTCCACAGGTGTTCAACAAGCAGCCAATCTGCAATACAATAAGCAACGCTGATGTTCACCATGTTTTTGAGCGTTTAGCTTCACTGTTCTTTCTTTTCGTACTGTTTTGTCCCCAACATCACTGAAAGGGGATTTAGGCATGAACACACAGAGTCACAGACAAACACAGACTGATAATATATACTATATTTAATGGGAAAAAAGTTGCATATCGTTGTTTTAAAGCAATCCCTTTGGATGAAAGTAGATTTTCATCTGGGAGAAAAGGGGAAGGAAAGAGGGACACAGAGAAAGCAAAAGGAATGCCCATGCTCACAAAAATAATATCAACGCTGCTTTAATGCCAAATAGCAGTCAGAAACTCACTTGCAGCATTTAGCCTTCATCAGCCTTGCTATTGTACATTTAAAAAGCATTGAAACTAATTTTTGTGAGTGTGAATACTGTCAGGCTTCTGAGAAAAGGTGTTGAGCTTTCAGTCCCTTTGTTTAATGAAACAAACAGCACACATGAGTAAAATGCAGCTTTGTGACTGGATGTGTGTGAAGATCAGCTGCTGATATCATTGATCCGGTTTGTTTACTTTTCTGATTTGGGCTTCATTAAAACAGTGCCATTACCATGGTAACAGGCGCACCATGCCATAATTCTCGATTATTGGCTGATAGATTGTTGCTGGTGATGTATCCAGGAGTCAGGCATGAGGCAGTACCGAGATGAACACGTAATATGTTTAGCTCTGGCAGAGAGGCCCTCAGGCAAGTCCACAACGATGTTACAGCAAACCTGTAAGCTGACCACCATATCAGATAGTCTCTGGGTAACTGCTCAACATAAATGGTACAGCAATAGCATCATTTGATTCACTAATCCCATTTTGTTGCTTCCCTGATGAAGTCATCAATAGGCACTGAGCAGCAGAGTTGTAGTTATACAAACATAATCTCATTGGTTGAGTTAAATGTCAATGGGCGGAGCCAAAGAACCACAGTTTTTCAGGGCACTTCTTCGCCTTGAAGGGCAAAATTTCAATAAAAATACATAAGGAATTACTTCTTTTTTTTCATTCATTCATGACCATGGCATTCATGATCTTGGAAAGTATGTATTATATCAACATATCAACTAAATCAAAAATCTTAAACATCATATAAAACTAACACTGTCCATTGAAACCAAGGCAAATGAATTGTTTTGGGCAGCATGATGGCTCCTCCTGTATTCTATAATATGGGGAACACAGGCTCAGCGCACATAAGAGTGAAGGTCAGGGTGCATCGGCCTGTCAGACAAGCCTGGTCATGGTATGTTAGTGTGTCTGACTGCAGTGTTTCAGGCTGCTGCGCCTTGTTTGTCTAGCTCTCAACACCGGTGCGACCCCACCATGGAAAACATGTCTCATCCTTAACTTGATTACCCAGACGGCCCCGGGCCACAAGGGGCCACAAGGGGCAACTTATCTAGTGTATCCAGTGAGTGTTTTGAGTATGTGCTTGTGTTACAGAGCGAGTGAAGTACTGAGAGATTGATTGATTGAGAGAGAGAGAGAGAGAGAGAGAGAGAGAGAGAGAGAGAGAGAGAGAGAGATGAACCTCTTAGGACAGCCTTCAGAAGCAGTCTGCTGTCACCTAGTGGTATTAAACACACACAGCCCCTTGCCTGTCCTAAAGCTCAGCAGACACACGCCACCTGCAATGAACAATATTTGCAAATCAATTGACAAATCATCTCAATCATTCATCAATCATCTGCTGTTGAGTTTTTCTTTGTGACAGAAGAGGCTGTGTAAGTCTCCGGAACTGGGACAATGCTGAATTCCATGGCTCTAAACTGAGTTGCAGGTTTCATGCAGCATCACTAGATGGCAGAACAGGTTTTGTCTGCCCCAGCATCTCTCACATCCAAGCTCTGGAGATTTACATCTGCTTACCTGCATAAGATTAATAGGAACCGATAGGCTTCGAATGACTTATCTGAGGAGCGTCCTACTGGTTAAGCTGCTGATCACACAGTCAGACTGTTGCAGGTTCAAATCTGGTTCACAGCCTTTGTTGCATGTCATCATATCTCTTCCTTATCCCATTTTCAGAATGCCATGTCTGCAGGTTTTCCATTCCAACCAATCACTACAGCAGCTCATTCCACCTAAAGTGACTGTTTTATGACCGTGTCTCTCACAAAGTGGATGCTCAGTGTTAGAATGAATATAGTTGGTAGGTGTTAGTAGGTGTTGTGGTCTGGATGAAATGGTCGTAGAAGGTGGATAGAATTTAATATTTAGTAAAAATTGAAGGGAAATGGAGGGGAGGTTTGGGGTCTTAAGCCAGTTGTTCTTAACCCTAACAAACTATAGTAATCCTATAATCAATTTTAGAAGGATATACAAATATCACAGCAAAACTATAAGTCATTTTATGAATATTACAGTAAATATTATAGAGGTATAAGAGACAAAAATATATAAAATACTATAAACTCACTATTGAGTAACACAGATAGGACTATAAACCCTAATAGGAATGTTGTAGGAATACAGTGTTACTATAGGAAATCAAAAATACCATAGAATAAGGTCATTATAAACCACGGACACAACACACACAGATAGCCTAGGCTACTATAAGGAATATTATAGGAATATTATAGTGATTTTTCGCGAGGGGTTTTAATTCCTAATTTGTGTGAAGCTCCACGATCATCGCCCATTCAGCTGCTGGAGAGTCTGTGATTCAGTGGTCATATCAGCTGTCAATCCCGTCACTGATTCCGCCCCCCGCCCAGTCACACCCATTTTCTCACCGGCATTTCATCTGGACTCGTATTACTATTTTTTCCCCCCTCATCATTATTACTCCCATCCGCTATGGTGTCTGGGTTGCGTGTGTGAAAGGTTACCACGGGGTGAAGATACATCAAACACCGAGCCTTAACCGGGGAGTGTGTGTGTATGTGTGTGTGGTCCGTTGCGTGCTACCTAGTGGTGGGCGTGTGCCCGGTCCTCCCTGCAAACCGGTGCATGTGTGTATGTGTGTGCGTGGGTGTGATTGCATGTTTGCACGCTGCCGCTCCTCGACTGAGCTGAAGACAGAGGACACCTGATTTTGATTTTGATTTTTAAATCTACAACAGTTATTTTTTCTCCATGCAATGGCTTTCGTGGGTCCTTGCGGCGGTCACGAGTGGGTAATTTCTCACTGACTGTGTGTGATTCAGGCGCGTCCCCCCCCCCCCCACCCCCCCACCCCTTGCGTGGAGGTGCGGGGCCACTACTGTGTTGTTGCGGCACTGGATGGATTTACCTAGTATGTTTGTAACTGAAGCCTCGGGCGGTGTAGACGCGCGGAAAGGAGGGAAATAAAAAAAAAAAAATAAGGGGGATTTTCTACCTGGTTTTGTTGATCGATCACCTCTACTGTGGCGACATGTCAAACTCAAACAAAAGCAAGAAGGACAAAGAAATCCTCGCTGAATACGAGAGCCAAGTGAAAGGTAAGAATATCATCATTATTATTATGATTATTATTATTAGAATGATTATTACTGGTGTTAACCCAGTGGCCATCTGGAAGGCATTGCATAGTCACACCCACCTTTACTCACCTATACACACACACAAGCGCACAAACCAGCTATAAACACACACTTTGACACACTCACACACACACACACACACACACACACACACACACACCTGCCTGCCAGCATCCACTACCCAGTGCCTATGCAGCTGAATTCAGCCCAGCAGACCTCGTTTACCAGTGTGTGTGTATGGGAGCTGACACCTCACCATGAGACGTCAGTATTTTCTGGGTTCATCCTGAGTGCTGCACGGCGCCCGAGGGGGGTGGAGGAGGAGGACGGGGGGGTGGGGGGGTAGTAGGGGAGGAAGAGGAGGATGGGGATGGGTTGGGGCGATGAGGGGGTGCAGGGGGGTGCGAGGGGGGCGGGGGGTGGTCTGCGGAGCCCTTGATCTCTCTCAGCCATGTGTAAGAGCGGGGTGTGTGTGTTTGCCAGCGACGGCGTGCCCACAGTCAAGTGGGTTCCACCGGCTGCCTGTCTCAAGACCTCCGGCTAGTGTGTCCTCCACTCTCTCTCTCTCTCTCTCTCTCTCTCTCTCTCTCTCTCTAATGAGCAACATCTCCGGCCCGTCTGGGAGTATCCAGCCGCTCTATTGGTATTCCTCTGAGGCTGTGACTGCAGCAGGCTCCCCTGTGTGTGTGTGTGTGTGTGTGTGTGTGTGTGTGCGTGTGTGTGTGTGTGTGTGTGTGTAGCCTGAGCCCCCCCCCCCCCCCCCCGATCCGTGCGTGACTTCCCGAGGTGTGATGAGGATGATGATGATGGGGACACATGGAGATGATGATGATGTTGATGATGATGGAGATGATGATGATGATGGGACGCCATCACGTCTGCCAAACTCGACCGACGGCTGCCATGGTTACGGTGACCGTGGGACACCCCCCTCCACCCCGTCACCCCCCTCTCTCAGCGCCATGGTTACCGTCACCCCCATACCGATGCCTCAGGGGTGTGGAGTGTGTGTGTGTGCGTGTGTGTGTGTGTGTGTGAGTCAAATGGCCTTTTCAAACCGCAGCTCTAATCGGTGTCTGTGTCTGTGCCACATCTGCCAACATCGGGCCCCTCGTCACATCGTCTGAACATACGCTCCCTTTTTCCTGGCTGTGTGTGTGTGTCGTCTTAAAAGTCTCACCTGCTAGAGACCTGCGGGCTCCACTGGAATGCCTAACCACTCAAAATGGCTGACCTTTTACTATTGCAATGAAGAGCGCTACATGCTTCGGACTCTTATCCGGCTGCAAATGCCAGCGAAGAGAGGAGATTGCGCCTGTACGTCGTTTTTACCCCGTTACGTTTTCCCCAGTTTTGGGGTTTTTTCCAACGGGAAGTTGACGCGCCGAGAGACGAGGCCTTTCATCCTGCTCTCTCTCTCTCCTCTACAGTCTTTCGGCTCGGTCTCTCTCCTCTCCACATGGCTGTTCACACTTGTTCTTACATACTCAGTTGTCACCTACGCCCACACCATCGCTTAGCTTCTAAAAAGGAAGAGCTCTCACTATTCGCCCCGAAAGGCGCACCACCTCGCCGTGGGCAGATATTAAAGGCGATGACGGAAACGGAGGAATGTGTGTGTGTGTGTGTGTGTGTGTGTGTCTACGCTACGGCGGATACCTTCCTGATCGGCACATGCACGCTGCTTTTTTTTTTCCGTTCACAGATACAGGCAGAGGCTTCATTCAGGAGGGCGAGTTCTCTCCTCCTCTTCTTTTTGCACGCACAATTACTCTCTCTCCTGCTTCCCTCTCCCTCATCCTTCACCCTGCTGTGCTCTTTCTGTCAGTGTAGCACACTGTGTGACAGACTTTTCCCCGGTCCTCTTCCGTATGGGGCATGCGCACACACATACACACAAACACACACACACACACACACAATGAATCGACACAGAGACTTTGAGTGATTAGATTTAATGGAGAGTAGTGGAGAGCATTACAGCCCCCAAGTGTGTGTCTGTTTATGCGTGTGTGTGTCTGTGTGCATACATGCCTATATGTGTGTGTGTGTGTGTGTGTGTGCGTGCATGCGGTCCTTGCTCTGGCAGGCGGCCAAAACACACTCGGGGATGCCCTGCATTGTAATGACCACTCGGCTAAAGCCCAGCTCCTCCGCTGGCCCTCTGCGTCCTATCGCCTCTTGGCAGGAGCTGAACGTATAGATCTGCATTGTAACTATGTGCCTTCCAAGTCTGCCTCCCCTCTCTGGCTCCTGATTGGTCGATGCAGTAGGTGGTGTGTAATGTATACACAGGAGGTGGCCGCTCTCTCGCGATGAGGTGGGGTGCATCCGCTGAGGTGAGCTTGTGCACAAGGTAGCACAGAGATTACGCATAGTGCTGACAATACATATTTGTATGCTCGATAATGCTCGAACCGGCTCCCCGATCCCGGCTTCCCCCACGGTCCGTCACCCCTCCACGGTGCGTGTGACATCCGCCTCGGTCTGAACGGGCGGAGATGAGGATCGTCCTCGCCTAATGAGAAATGCAAATTGCAAGGAAAAGAAAAAAAGGGCTCTGCAGGGGGAGAGCAGATAGGAGAGCGAGGGAGAGACGGAGGGGAAGAGGCAGAGATGAAGCGCTCCATGAGTGTTTGCTCTGCTGCAGCTCTGTGTGTTTTTTCTGCCTGCGTCTGCATGTAGGTGATTACTGACCTCACATCTGCATACCTGCAAGACGGAGGGATGGAGGGAAATGAGAGAGAGAAAAAAACGAGGGAGGGAGGTGAAGAAATAGTGAGAGAGCACAGAATGAAGTGGGTGATGGTGACTCTTCGCTGAGTAAATGTTTTAGAGGGCTGTATCACAGGCCAGGATCAGAGTGTGTGTGTGTGTGTTCCTTAATGATTATCCAGCGGTACTCTGCCCTTGTGTCCTTGGACCTGGTCGCCATGGCAACGGCCACCTCCGAAGACAGCATGAGCTTCCTGTTCCTGTTGAAGTGGTGACATCACATCACACACACACACACACACACACACACGGGCGTGCTCGCGACGAAAGCACACGTAGGGAAGGTCAGGATAAGATGGGTGTGAAGAATGATTCTGAACCAGTGAAGGATAATTAATGAATTAGTCACCTGCTTCATCACAAGCTGAAAGCAAAGACTCCCTCCGCCAGGCTGAGAGACGTGGAGGATGGAAGGAAGGGGAATGGAAGGAACCCAGTCATCTGCAAAGAACAGATGCATCTTGTAAAAGAAAATTGCACAGTAATTGAAAATTGTACAGCGCTGACACGCAATACGAACTGTTAGGGTGAGAGATTGATTCCCCTCTCTTTCAGCCGTCTTTCCCGCCTTCTCCTGTCAACTATCAAAAGTGGAAATGCCAAAAATCCGATCACCTGTCAATCAAACAGTGTGGCAAATCTTTTTCCTTGGATTCTCTGTTGATGAAGTTTCTGTAGGTGGCGCACTTTTCTTTGTCTGTTCAGCCATGGTGGCTATCACTGCTCATGCTAACTACCCAGTTCTTCTTCTGTTTATTCCAAATAAACTAGAAACGTAAAACGCATCACTTCTTGTGTACCAGAGGATTTTTCCCGGGAAAAAGCTACCAGACACCAGGTGTTCAGAACAGCAAATGGAAACGCTTTCATGACCTGGATATAGGTTGAATCACTATTGTGTTATAGCAATTTGCGATAGAGATACAGCAAAATTGACATTTATTGATATGAAATTGACTTTCATACAGTTTCATACTGTGACCTTCCACAGTTCAGACGCCATGACCCCGAATGTTTACCATTCCCCCAGCGAAAAAAACCGAAACGAACCCCTGGGGTGCTTTGAGAAACCTGCAGCGTATTGATTTCTTCATGAAACGAATCGATCCTCTGCGCCAGGTAGACGCTCTGCATATACTCTCGCCTCATCGGAGCGTTTTGCCACATTGTGCTGTGAGTGTAGCCGCTCTGATCAAAGATGGGTGAGCGCTGTAGCCGGGGTGCTGCGGGGACACCGGGGGAGGCTTCGAGGAACGAGAAGCGCTTCACACATCAAACGCTAAAACGCAGCAGACGTCCTCCTTTCACGTTCAATTCACTCTGATCCAAGCCGAGGAGATCCATTGACGAGGCGAGATATAATCTTATTCTGCCAAACGTGATTTTTTTCATATGAAGTATTATATGCTTCGTACACACACACACACTCTCTACTCTTTCTCCTCCCCTCCCTCTCTCCCTCTCTCTCCCACTGTCTCTAATCTCTTATAATTACTGATGACGAAGGCTGTCCATTTTTCTCTTAGAAGTCACCTTGGACTTGAACATCCTCTGACTGCAGTAACATTAAGTAACACACACACACACACATACACAAATACACACACACTGAGTCCTACAGTCTGCATGGTAATGCATGGCTGCATGCTTCACTGGTTGTGCTGTTTCAGAGCGCTGGATCTATCTGCAGCAGGAGGGAGAGGAGAGCACTAGGAGAGAATACACAATGATAACCCCCACCTCTCTCTCTCTCTCTCTCTCTCTCTCTCTCTCTCCTCATTTATTCCTCTCTCTGTGCCGCTCACTCTGTCTTTTGCTGTCTATCCACACTGCCTCATCCTTTCCTCTGTTTTCTCACATTTTCTCTTATTTGTATGGCACCAACTCTTTCCCTCTCGCTCTCTCTCTCTCTCTCTCTCTCTCTCCTTCACTGTCTTGTGTCTCTCGCTCTCTCACACACACACACACACACCAATCCCCGGGGGACCCTATCCACTCCACTACCTGTTGTCTTGGCAACCACACACTGTGTGTGAACCATGTGACGAGGAAGGTGAAGACAAGAGCTCAGATCTGCCGCATCGACACGCATGCACACACCCGCGCGTGTGCACACGCACAGACACAAACACATACACACACACACACACACAGAGACACACACACAGTTTCACCGATACGGTTCATAGAGATCCCCATAGAATACTGCCATGGCCTTTAGTCTCAGCAAGTCTTTGCAACTCATCCATTATTGTGTTTCTGTGTGTGTGTGTGTGTGTGTGTGTGTGTGTATGTGTGTGTTTTTATACCAGTATATAAGTATATTTGCTGCTCACTCGGTTGATTCTGGCATGGTTTTTGCCAGTTAGCTTTCTAATTCAAAATGGCTGCTATTTCATGTTGTTCCCATATACTGTTAAAGTAATAATCCACAGCATTTTGATATAAATGAATGTCAGTTTTGCTACTCTAATGACTGACTGACATAACAATCTTCATCAACAGAGACTCCAAGTAAAAAGACACCACAGATTGGAGTTCTAGTTATACAAACATCTTGGAGGCAGAGCTGCTCTGGAAGCAGAAATAATCTCATTGGTTGAGAAAATCTCAGTGGGCGGAGCCAAAGAACCTCAGTTTTTAAGAGCGCAAGTTAGCTAACTAGCAAATGTTAATTGCAAAGAAGAAACTCGGGTCAAAATAGAAATAAAAATATAAATGACAAAGACTTCTTTTTTGTCACCATGACATTCATGATGTTGGAAGGTCAGCAGCTAGCTAACTAGCTTACCTAGATAGCTGTAGGCTAGTATGGCTAGTTTGAACTTGGAAGGTCAGCTAGGCTAACTAGCTAACCTAGATTCATAATATTAGCTTCCTCCTCTCTTACCTCTTGCCTTTTTCACTGGGCTTCAGTCTAATGTTACTTAGCCAGAAAACTGTGGTTCTTTGTCTCCACCCATTGAGGTTTAACTCAACCAATGAGATTATTTCTGCCTCCAGAGCAGCTCTGCCTCTGAGAAATGTTTGTATAACTAAAACTACAATCAACAGAAACACCGCATCAATGACTGCTTAGCACCAAAGATGTCACCAAAAAAAAAAAACGAGAAACGTTGCTAATGGATTTGAGAGATTACAGTGCAATAATTATAATATTATTTCAATATTTTTGCTGTTGTATGTACACAAAGTAGCCAATGTGTCTAATGTACATCTTCCATCTGTGTGTTTATGCATGTTCGTGTGTTTATGCATGTTTGTGTGTATTTGTGTGTGTGTGTGTGTGTGTAGATGTGCGGGCCCAGTTGGTTGAGCAGCAGCGATGTCTGGAGCAGCAGACAGAGATGCGGGTCCAGCTGCTCCAGGACCTGCAGGACTTCTTCAGGAAGAAGGCCGAGATTGAAACAGAATATTCCAGGAACCTGGAGAAGCTGGCCGAGAGGTTCATGGCCAAGACCCGCAGCACTAAAGACCATCAGCAATACAAGTAAGGAGGATGTGTGTGTGTGTGTGTGTGGGGGGGGGGGGGGTCGTATGTTTGTTTGTAAGCATGCACACACTTAATTCACTGGGATTAATGTCTACTTCACCTAAATTAACGTCTTCATAGAATAGTAAGTGTAATTGTTTATGCAGGGGGTATAATTGGCAGTAATTGGTCATGCTGTGTGTGTGTGTGTAGGTGTGTGTGTGTGTGGGTGTGTGTGGGGTTTATGCTTGCGTTCTTGTGCTTGCATTTGTGTGTGTTTGCATGCGTGTGTGTGTACAGTACATATGAGGGTTTTATGCTTGTGTACTCATGCTTTTGCATGCATATGTGCATGTTTGCATGAGCGTGTGTTTGTGTGTGTGTGCTGTGTGTGTATGTTTAACCTATTCCTATCTCTCTCTCTCTTCCAGAAAGGATCAGAACCTGCTGTCTCCAGTGAACTGCTGGTACCTGCTGCTAAACCAGGTAGATCGTGTGTGTGTGTGTTTGCTTTCGTGAGAGCATATTTTAATAGGGAGTGTGTAAACATCAAAGCCTTCATTTCCTCCAAATCTCTCTCTCTCTCTCTCTCTCTCTCTCTCTCTCTCTCTCTCTCCCTCTCTCCCAGGTGAGGAGGGAGAGTAAGGACCATGCCACCCTCAGCGACCTCTACTTGAACAACGTCATCACCCGCCTCACCCACATCAGCGAGGACTCGGCCCGCCTGCTGAAGAGGGTGAGCCAGACCATAACAGACGCAGATCATTTTGGATTCAGAGCTGATATATTCAATTTCTTTAAATTAGACCAGTTTCATACCAAATGTTCAGTGTTTCCCCTCAGAACTGTATTCTTGTCAGGGTGGAAAAGCCTCTGAAACAGCATTTAGTCCATCATGTGACACTAAAACTAAAACAATCCACACATATAAGACTGTTGGCTATATGCAAAATGCACCTACAATATTGTCCACTTCCTCGTATCCCATTTCTCCTCTGCCTTTAGAGCAGTGGCAGCCGCCCCTGACCATGCATACAGTAATGGTTTGTGAAGTCAAGCATGCACTCCGGCTACACGAGGGAAGAGGGAAGACGGAAAATCTAATAAATCCTTTCATTTTCTTTACATGTGTAATTTGTAGCCCAAGAAAAAAAAAGCCCTACTTCATGAATGTGTAATTACAAAGCTTCCGAACATCAGTATGCTGCCGGGATTCAGCGCAGATCACAGGGGAAAATGGTTTTCCGATAGGACCGAAGTGGGGGAGTCGTCATTTTGGGCAGAACTCTAGTTACCGTAGGCTTGTTTTTTTTTTTTTTTCATACGGCTTCTTTAAGTATGGGAGAGGAGGTGTATTAAAGGGAGTTGATTCTAATGAAAAGTAAAGTCTATATTCCCCGGAGCTCTGTTGGGGCCGCCTTGGAGTTTAGCAAATTAAACACACACGCACGCGCGCACACACACACACACACACACACACACACACGCCTCCAAGTTTAGCTCGGCGCGTTCATTATTAATCTCTGTTCCGGCTCGTCTTTTATTCATGCTAACTAAAGTGCAGAGGGTGCTGGGAGCGATGTGCTGTACGGCCTAAAACTCTGACACGCTCAGAAGAACGGATGATGCCGGACCATCGCCGAGAGCCTGGGAGGAGACGGGCAGCTGGCTCAGTGGCCATGACAACGCCGACAGCCCCGTGGCCATGGCGACGGGCTCAGCTGATCTTTCCTCAGCGGGCGCTATGGGAACAGGATTCATCCATTCTGGGATTCCACAGTCATTTAGCATAATGCAATATTAATGCGGCACCGCGCTGCCACATAACTCCTTCCCAAAGCGGCCGGGCCTGTTTAATGCATGAGACAGGCATTCGGTTTGTGCGCAGGCGGCGGAGCTCAGGAGTCGGGCACGGTTCGTTTCATTTAGGAATTCATTTGTTTGTGTGTGGCTTTATCCATTTATTTATCCGGCTTGATTGATCAGCAGGGCTTATTCACATTGAAGTCCTGTCTGATTGGGAACTTCTATGGGGTTTTGCCTGCTTTCTGCGCAGGAGTGCTATAACTTTCTCTTTCCCTCTCCTCCTCTCCACCTTTTTCTCCCACTTTCAGAGTAAAGAGATCACCTTTCAGCTGCAGGAGGACCTGATGAAGCTTCTGAATGAGCTTTACACCGTAAGTGACTAAGTAAACTTCGGCTTTAATACCAGAAGGGCCAGTGGATTTTGGGAGTCTAAAGAAGGCCAACACACCCTCAATTGAAATCTGATTTGTACATAAAGTGGATCATGGAGAAGTCATGAAGGGACATTTTGAAAGCTGCAATATCTCAGTTCTAAAAGCCATCAATTGCATAAATTGCCATAAATTTGATCCTGAGCATTTTCAAATCTGGGATTCCTCATTGCTTCTTCTCTGTATCCTTAGTTTCTACCTTCCAAGTCAAAGTGAGCACCATCATGAAGCTATGTTCTTTCTCAGATGATATTTAGCAGGTCTGCCAGGAGCCATGAAGGAGAAAAGTTGCTGATTATTGGCCGGCTAATGTCAAGGTTTATTTTAGCTGCGAGTGCCGGCCTTAAAAGCCTCTTGTCTAAATAAGTAAAGACTGGAAATCAGCTCAGAGTGGACCTGATAACCTTGAGGAATACAAAAAAACAGTAGGCCAAGATAATCCCGGCTGCAGTGTAATGTTTGCTTTTCAGTGTTTATGCCCCGTCTTGATCAGAGATCTATTGTGGGCTGTGGTTACCTAGGTGATGAAGACGTACCACATGTACCACGCGGAGACGATCAACGCGGAAACCAAGCTGAGGGACGCGGAGCGCCAAGAGGGGCGCGTCAAGGGCGTGACGGGGACGTCCGGAGGGGTGGAGCCTGTGTTCGGCCTGCGAATAGAGGAGCGCCACCAGAGACGCAACGCCGCGCGCAAGATGGAGAAGATGAGGGAGAAGGTACGGAAACCAAGAAGGGACATCCCTGGGAATTCCGGGAATACATTCTAGCCAAATTCCTGGTTATATTCTCCGCTTTTCATCTCCTCTTTCTCTCTTTCTCTTCCCATCAGAGGAAGGCTAAGTACTCAGAGAATAAACTGAAGACTCTAAAAGCCAGGAATGAGTACCTGCTGACGCTGGAGGCGACCAACGCCTCTGTGTTCAAATACTACATCCATGATCTGCCTGATATTATAGACGTGAGTACACAGATGCACACAGACTGATTGTCATTAGGGCTTCGTCCAATATGGGTGTTTGAATGCCAATACAGAGATTTTTGGATTAATATTTTGTGGAGTATAATTAAATTTGACCATTGTCATGCCAAAAAAATCCAAGAAATTACAATAATTTAATGTTTCCTGTGTAGAATTTTATGCTTGTCAGGGTGGAAAAGCCTCTAAAACAGCATTTAGACCATAGGACACTAAAACTCTCCATTGAAAGCCATTCATTAAAGGTTTTGCAGTCTGATGAAAATGTAAAATCATATCCTCACCTCCATCATATCATCAGTGGACAACAATGTCAGATAGATCGTCAAACTGATCTGTCTGACCCCAATTCCTACACTGTGAAAAAAAGTATTCAAGTATGCATTTATTATTCCTTATTTCCCACCAATATAATGACTCCTCTTGTATTCCCTCTCTCCCCCCCTCCATCTCAGTGCTGTGACCTAGGGTACCACTCCAGTCTGAGCCGAGCGCTGAGGACCTACCTGTCGGCCGAGCTGAGCCTGGAGGCGTCCAGGAGGGCGGGGCTGGAGGTGCTGGAGGGGGCCGTGGAAGGCCTGGACCCGGCCCGCGACAGGCAGCGTCTGCTGGGCCTCTACCCCACCGCCTTCTGCCCCCCCTCGCGCTTCAGCTTCCAGGCCCACATGGGCGACACAGTCAGTACATTGTGCACTGCGGTGTGTTTGCGCGCATACCAGGGTTTCCGCAGGCTCAGGGAATTACAGGAATATGTGGAATTTTGGAGAGATGTGTTCCAGGCAGGGGAAGTCAGGGAATGTGATGAATTCTCTGGGGAAGTGAGGGAATATCTGGGAATTTTAAAAGAAAAGAGCAGAATGTATTTTGCAGCTTGTTTGACACATTTATTGCATTAGAAGGTGATTTTCAGCTGTTTTAATATATTGTATAACATAGTATATTTAAATGACAACAGTCTTAAAGATATTAACACACGTTTATTCTAGCATATGCAAGTTTTTCCCCCTCTGGACTGTAATTGGCTGATTGTCTTGCTGTTTGTCCCTCTTCCTGTCAGGTGACCCAGATTGCTGCCCAACCACAAGTCCAGGCTGAGCTCACACTCCGCCTTACACAGCTCCAGACCCGCCTGGCCTCTCTAAAGATAGAGAACGAGGAGGTGAGACACACACACTCACTCACACACACACACATACTCAGTGTGCAGAAACACCACGGCAATGAGCGCTGAGCAAATAAAAGACAAATAAAATAAAATAAAGAAAACGAGAACTTTGCAGATTACCAATTAAAATGTATATGACAGTCAAAGTTATGATATGGTAATTTAGATGGAAGTGAATGGGGTGATAAAGTAGCAGATGTACTCGCTAAAAATAAACTTCTGTCATCTGAAAGCAACTTCTACACACGCTTCTTGTCATGCTGTAGAGTGCAAAGTGTTGTGGAGCAGATTGGAGAGTGTGTGGTGCGCAGAGAGGGCAGCTGTTAACTCACCCTGAAGGGCATAAAAATGCTGATAGAGTGTGGATTAATGAGCTGCATCTGCACGTCTCAGCAGCATACAAATACACACACACACACACACACACACACACTCACTCGCTGAGCACAGACAAGCATGCCCTGATTATCATATACAAATAAAAACACTTTTACGCCCATCATCCTCACTGTAAATACAAACACACTTTGCATACGTAGTGTACATAAACATCGACGTTGCACTTACACACATACGGCTCATCAAGCACTTTGGAAGTGAAACTCCACCCTAAAACAAGCAATTACAAATTCATGATTCATCATTTTCAACTCATGAGTCATAAAGTCTTGTTTAGTTTGGAGATTTAAATCTTTCCCAAAGGTATAAACTAGAGAATCAATACTCTTAATAGTTTTGACACTTTCTTCAGCTTATCATTTGATAACAAATTTGAACACTGACAGTATGGAAGGTGATTTTCTGGTTCTACACTGGTGGCACTATTATGTAATGTGTTAGGGTGTTCAATCAAGCACTCATGTAACACTACAAAGTCAGCCTTCCATACATTGTTAATAGAGCTGAAACATCGGGTTCCGGAAGTAAATCTCCCATTCATTTTCCCATAGGCAAGTTGATTATTATCCACATTGTTTTAACAGTGTGAGGTAGACTTACCATGAGCTACCAGCTAACGACTAGAAGCCATCAGTCTGTCTGATTTCATCTTTGTGTTTTTTATTCCTGAATTCCTTGTGAAATACTACACTACCCACAAGCTTTAGCTCCTCCATGGTTTCACTGTCAGACAGGATGTCTTTGTTTGAGCATGAGGAGAAGTAATTACGATTATATTATTATATCATCATTTAGTATCAGTGTTGAAAATGCGGGAAAAGGAATCAATGACATCTCTCACAATGCTATATGGGATGAGTAGTTAATTTCCCTTTTAAAAAACGTTATGTAGCCTACACAGTCTTGTACCATGTTGTTATCATTGCTGGTTAATTTGGTTCAAAGCTTAAAACTCTTTATATCGGGATTTTATGGAATGTCTATGGAGAAAATGAATATGAAATTTACTTGTGGAAAACGGGAGCGGCCATGTTTCAGCTCTATGAAGCATCTCCATAAAGTGTCTCTTGATGATATGACAGATTCTTGGTTCTAGCTTGGGGAGAAAGTTGGTCATGTTCACAAACCGTAACCATGTTTTCGAGTGTGCCGCTCCAAACCCTTGACGCTGAGTCCGGTCCTGTCCCCTGCCAGGTGAAGAAGACCTGGGGTGCCACCCTGACCACCCTGCAGGACATGACGGTGCTGGACGACTACGACGTCTCCCAGAGCTTCACCCACAGCCCGTCCTCGGAGTCAGTCAAGTCCAGCGTGTCGGACGGCTACTTGAACAAGCCCAGCCTGACCAAGAGGAGGGCCAACCAGCAAGAGACGGAGCTCTTCTACTTCACCGTGAGAACACACCGGCACGTACAAGTGTAGACGAGCATATTACGGACTGCATTTCTACATTTTTGACGTATTTTCTCCTCCTCAGAAATTCCGTGAGTATCTGGAAGGCAGTAATCTCATCTCCAAACTCCAAGCCAAACATGATATACTGAAGAAAGCCATAGCAGAGGGTAAGACATGTCTTTCTCTTTCTGTCGCTCTCTCTCTTCTCTTTATGTATAGTACAGAATTCACTGCTGCCTGCCTTTCTGAAGCTTGCCTTGTTTCTGTATTTATAGGGTATAAGGCCGACATGCTGACTACCAGGTGAGACATAGAGTATGTTTTTTGTTGCAGTACAAAAGTGTTACTTTCCTTCCCACCACTTCCATTTTGAACTCTAAAATCCATGTAACCGAGACACTCCTCTCTCTCCTCTTTCTACTCGGTAGTCGTGGGCGGAAGAACTCCCATAGCAAGCACCAGGTAGTGTTTCCCCACTATCAGGCTGATGTTTTGTGTGTGTGTGTGTCTGTGGGTGTGGTAATAGCTGACTGAATATTGTGTATCTCTCTGTAATGTTTATAGGACTCAACTAAAGCCATACCTTTGCTTGTGGAGAGCTGCATTCGCTACATCAACCTGCACGGTGAGTTAAACTTGCTAGCTTTCAGTTGACATCCTTTTGTTAAAGGAATACACCAAGTTTTTGGGAGATTGTCCTGTTGGTCAACTTACCAGTTAAGTGATGAGGACATAGACACCAAAATCATTCATGTGTCAATGTAGCTCATTGGCTCTGGTGCTCCATGCTAACACTTTAGCATATGTTGAGTGAGAGTAGGCCACTAGCATTATGCAAAGTAAGAAGATTGACCTTTTAGTAAAATTAAAAGTTGCTTGTGGTTTCTATAATATGGCCTGTAGATTCATAAAATGAAATATAATTAACTCAATATTGCTGTTGTAGCCAGATTTATCTTTGGAACTATTTCAGGTGAGCAACCACGTATTCATCCGCTGCGTAGTGATTTGTAGCCGTAGGCATACATAGTCTCCCATCACCCACCATGTTCACCTCCCATGGAAATAGGAAAGTAGTCTCTGCTAGTTTAAAACAGTATGTTCATTTTGTGTCATATTTCAAGTAAATTGTATCTCATATACAAAATTGCCAGACTTGGCTGCATATTGTTTAAGGTTACTTACCATTTAGCTGCTACAAGCTCTTGTTTTCTCACTTTTGAGATAATTCTAGTAGCCTACTATAACATAGTGTATGCTAAAGTGTTAGCATGGGGCACTGGAGCTAACGATCTACTGGGGACACATTCATGATTTTGGGGTCTATGTTCTCATGCCTTAACAGGTAAGATGACCAATGGGACAATGTACCAAAAAAGCTTGTACCTCGTCTTTTGAGTCAGTGGATTCAGATATTAGTGAATGATGAAAGTGTAAATTTCAAAGGGTGAATCTAGGGAACAAAATGGAAGCATTTAATTTGTGCGTACCTCGGTTAAGCATACAACTTTACACTCATACACACACTCACACACACACACCCCTCTGTTCCCAACAGGTCTCCAGCATCAAGGCATATTCCGGGTGTCAGGGTCACAAGTGGAGGTTAACGACATCAAGAACTCCTTTGAGAGAGGTGAGAGGTCAACTGGAAAATCTCCTTAAGGTCACATCATTGTCAGCCTCTTGTGGGTCGCAAGACAATTAACTTAGTTTGTCTCTCGTCTAGGTAACGACCCACTGATTGACGAGGAGAGCAACCATGACATCAACTCGGTGGCTGGCGTGTTGAAGCTCTACTTCAGGGGGTTGGAGAATCCCCTGTTCCCCAAGGACAGGTTTAACGACCTCATTTCCTGCGTCCGTAAGTGGCACTTCTTCTTCAGTGTTGATGGGTAGCAATGCTTTTTAATGGAGATGTGTTTGTTTGTGGTGTGTGTTACGGTTCGACCGATATGGCGTTTTGAAGGCCGATACTGATATTTTTGGACTGAAGTCGCCGATAGCTGATATTTTGTGCCACCATTTTGTGCAGATATTCAATATGTTTAAATTTGACCATTTTCATGCCAAAAAATTACAGGTATTCAGTGAAATTCTTTGGGTTAACATCTCCTTAAAACAGGATGACTCACCCCACCTATTGAAGGGTAGGGAAACCATGGGATACATTAGGCCTCTAAATGAAGAATTAATTCACAAAAAAACATAATTGAACAGTTAAATGAGTAAAGTAAATGTATAAAAAAGTAACATTTCATTACAGCTTTTACAGACTGTTTTCATGAAGCTGTGGTCAGGGAGGAACCTCCATCGTATCAGAGGTGGACGACATGATCGGCTGATATCTGATATGTAATGAAAGGCCAATATCGGCCTGATATACTGGCAAACCAATATATCGGTGTAACCCTAGCGTGTGTATGTGTGTTTCTACCAGAGGGAGTTCTGCCAAGATCTTCTTCCACCTGACAATTGTGTGTTGCTTAAACCGCCCTTATCACTTGGCATAACACTTGCTTCAACCTGAGTCTAAAATGTGACCCATAACAATTGCACTACTTTCATTGGTACATAAGCTGCTATCGTCAACACTGCCTGGTTGCGGAAATAAAAAATGAATCCCTGATTGCTCTATCCATCTCCCACCCACACCCACCCCCTTTCCTTCTCCAATTTCTTTGCCTTTGTCTCTCTTTCGCGTCTCTTTGTGCTTCTGTATCTCACACTCATACACTCTATTCCACAGAGGAGATAGGGAGCCAGCTTCTCTCTGTTGCGCAGGCTGGTATTTCAGGATGTGTCACTGTTACAGACACCTTGTGATATCTTGGGGAAAGATGACAGCTTGTGTGTGTGTGTCTGTGTGTGTGTTTCTTGCCGCAGGTATAGAGAACTTGTATGACAGAGCACAATGTATCCGTAAGATCCTGCTGGGCGTCCCAAGGGCGACGCTGGTGGTGATGCGTTACCTGTTCGCCTTCCTCAACCAGTGAGTGTCCACTTACACAAAACCACAAATCCAGGCCGAGCAAGTACGATCTCTCGTTAGCCGGCTGAATACCACTCACGGCCCTATTCTCCACTTTTTCCCCGAGCACTTGTCCCCTCTCCCACGCAGCGTTAAAGCCGAGGATTGTTCAGGAGAGGGCAGAAATTCGCTTGGTGTGAGGCGGGTTAGAAGTGCACACTCCGAGGATGGAGAGTTGATGAAGCCGAGCTGATTTCATCTCCGCAGCCTCTCAAACAAATATAGAATGAGAGAGCGAGGGATGGAGAGGAGGGAGGTGTGAGCAGGAGGGAGGGAAAAAAAGTGTGATGTGCAGGTGTGATGTACCAGCTGAATGTATTTGTGTGCATTTATTAGCAGGGTTATGAAGTGGATTCAGCGTTAGTGTTATTTGTGCAGCTAAAACCAGAAGTTACACTGTCAAGGGGAGTCATGAGATTTCATTTTGATCAGTATTTCACTTCCAGGTCCTGCGATGACTAGTGGCAACCTTCACCCAGAGCCACAGATAGAAACAGGATGTTGCAAATTTTAGTTGTAGCAATGTTAAAGGTGCTATGTGTAGCGTTTTAACATCAATGAATCATTACTATATTAATTTTGAGACATTAGTATAATTACTGTAAACAAACAAGACCATCACTGAGAAGATTGGCAGCCTCTACCAGCCTCTGCACTACATTTTACATTGTGTGCCAGTGGGTCGGATTTGGCGGGAAATCTGCTGGGTTGCTTTACAGCACAAAACAGGAAGAGGGCGCTGTTCTTCCAGAGCAAACAGCTAAAGATTTCAGAGTTTCTGGCGATCCAGATGGTGGAAGGAGTGAAAGGCCGATGGAAAAATCACTTCCAACATGTTTATCCTCTTCAGTAAAGACAATGACGTCAGGAAGGGGGAAGGGGGGACAAGAAGCAAGGGGGTTTATGGGAAATGCAATCTTAATTTTGTTTACCTCTAGCACTAACAAGGTCTCATTTGTTTACAGTGATTATACCAAGGCATCACAATTAATTTGACAGTGATAAATGCAACACAAAGCACCTTTAACCCCACAGCTATCTTTCACAGCTGTTGCTAACTCATTTGAGATTTTATACCAGTTGAACTTTACAATGGAGCGCATCCTAACATGTTCAGGTTATTGGCATCATTGCATTTTATTTTTACTTAGAGCCAATTCTAGTTCTAGAGAAGGATGAGCAACATCACGTTTATAGTAAAATCCCTTTTACTTTTTGCGCAGCCTATCCCAGTACAGCGACGAGAACATGATGGATGCTGGGAACCTGGCCATCGTGTTCGGCCCCACTCTCCTGCCCACACCCGACACCCTGGACCAGGTCGCCTGCCAGGCGCATGTGAATGAGGTCGTCAAAACAGTCATCCTCCACCATGACAACATCTTCCCAGACACCAAGGAGCTCCCCGGGCCTGTTTATGAGAAGTGCATGACTGGAGACCAGTACTGGTGAGAAGCACACAGATCATCACGTGGGAGGAGAAGCACTTAGTCATTCATATTCATTCACGTTCATTCATATTCATTTATTTCATTATTCACTAATCGTATTCAGCCTATTACAGCATCATTCTCTTTCGTAGCCTTTTTCCCCACTTTACACCACGTTTATAGGCTGATGAGGATTTAGGGGAAAAGCTACTGGGAGACGTAAAGGTTATCAAGGAAGCACCTAAAACCGGAAGGCGACTCCTCTCATGTGTGCAAAACTCTCTCTAAGAGTCAGACCTGGCACCTACCTATGTGTTGCATTCCTCTCTCCTTGCGGCGGTAATAAACAGGAAACGTTTGCTATCCCAAAAAAAAAAAAAAACAGCTGTGAAATAGCTGCTGGAGCTGTATTGTCACATAGACTTAG
Organism: Centroberyx gerrardi; assembly: GCF_048128805.1. Taxonomy (NCBI): domain Eukaryota; kingdom Metazoa; phylum Chordata; class Actinopteri; order Beryciformes; family Berycidae; genus Centroberyx; species Centroberyx gerrardi. Next base: position 5,025,068 of record NC_136020.1, read on the forward strand.
ACTCTGTTAGTAGCCTTGTCTCCATCTGTGCATGTATCCTGCTTCCTTTGTTCACATACGGTGTTCAATGGACAGTGTGCCTATCCACTGCTGACTGTAGCTCTCCCTCTCCTCTCCTCCCTCCCTCCCTCCCTCCCTCCTCTCCTCTTCCCCGCAGCGAGAGTCCGTTCAGCGAGCCGGGAGCGCTGGAGGAGGCCGAACCCGACGGCGGCACCGAGACCCAGACCAGCGAGGAGGGTAGGCGCGACCCCTGACCTTCACACACACAAGCGCCCAGCGGGCTCCCTCTCCCATCGCGCTCCGTCCCCTCGGTCTCCCCGGCGGAGAGCGGTTGCCATGGCAACAGCAGCCATGGAGACCGCCCCCCCATCCTCACCCCACCCTCTCTCTCTCTCTCTCTCTCTCTCTCTCTCTCTCTTCCTTCCTCTTCTTCTCTCTCTGTGTGGGGCAGGAGGGAGGTGGGGGAGTGAATTGATAGAAGAGACTTAAGCCCTTGGTGTTTTCTTTTATATATATATATATATATATATAGTCCCATGCTGTTTTCTCATTGGTTGAGCTTGGGGGAGACAATGCCTCAGAGACAGGTGATTGACAGGTTCAGGTTCACCTCTATTTTCACTTCTGGCTCTCGTCTTTATCTCCTCTTCCTCTCTCTCTCGCTCTCTCTCTCTCCCTCCCAGAGGGCGAGGCGGTGGAGGCGGTGGCGAGGTTCGACTACGTGGGCCGGTCGGGCCGGGAGCTCTCCTTTAAGAAGGGAGCGTCCCTGCAGCTGTTCCAGCGCGCGTCACACGACTGGTGGGAGGGGCGTCACAACGGCACCCACGGCCTGGTGCCTCACCAGTACATCATGGTGAAGGACAGGCGAGTGCACGGCTGAAGATGCTTTACACACACACACACCACACCAGGGTTATCATAGTTTGGGATTTTTCATGAGGTTTTATATGTAGTTTTACATTTTTATTTCAATTTCAGTTTAGTTTTAGTTTGTTTTCAATGTGGGTTTTAGTTGTTATTTTTCACAAATGGTTAGTTTTAATTTGGTTTTTATTTAGTTTCCATTCAAATTTTAGTATTTTGGTAGGGGTGGTATTTTTTAAAGGTATAATGATAGTAGTTCAGAACAGGTCTTTTGTATATGTTTGCAATGGGTATAGTGTAATATGAACAATAAATCATAAATTATTTTTAAAATGTATTTACATACATTTTTCAATTAGCGTTCTCCGCTCAAAATTCACTGTCCTTTTTGACCTTCACATAAACAAAAAGACCAAAACTAAAAAACATTTCACGTATATTTGTATTTTATTATAGTTTTAAAAGTAGACAAGTTTTAGTTCAATTTTAATTTTTTTTTATTTTTATTTTTATTTCAGTTTGCAAGTGTTTTTTACCACTTAGTTTCCATCCTAGTTTTAGTTTAGTATAATAACCTTAACACACACTCACATGCTCAAGCACATACACATACAATCCCTACTGTAAGTCTGCAGAATATTCATAAAGCCAGCATTGTCAGTGATACCATTCAGAAACTCAACTATTTTCTAAGTCAAGTGGTTATGAAACAAACCATTTGCTAAGACAACAGCCCCACTTAAGTCCTTGTTAACTTCCTGAGTGGCCCATTTGATCCATTGACGAGTTGCGGTGATGGATTTGTTGCTCACTGGATTGCACACCTTGTTGATTAATGGACTTATTGACCGAGGGAGTCACTAACCACTTGCCATTGATCGATCAGTTAATTGATAATTGGTCTGTTTTGTTAGTTCAGCTCTCCTGTTTCCAGAGGCTGTGTCGGTGATTTGTCCTGATTGGTCGGTTAGAGTCTGTGCTTGTCGTCCTAGGGCGGACGCCATGTCGGACACACTCAGTCAGAAAGCGGACAGCGACGGAGGAAGCAGCAGCACCGACGACAAGAGGTCCAGGAGCGAGCTGAGCTCCCCCACTGACATCAGACCGCCTGAGACCTATAACAGGTCTGTCATGTAAGACACCGTCCATCATCACAAGAGGTTAAAGGATAAGTCCACCCATTTTCCATCTAGTGCCTTCTCTCCCTTCTAAAAATTCCTGTGGATTTTTTCATGCCAGTATCAGAGAAGCAGTTATCATGTGACTTATTTCCTTAGCTCTAGATGCCATTCACTTTCTTTCAACTCCAAACTATATCAAAACCAAATTTCTGAGATGGCAAACTAAGTGTAGTGACATAATCCATGGAGGAGATGTGTCCTCACCCAATGAAGCATTAACAAAACATTTTTTGTGAATGAAAAGTAGTTGCTATCCAAATACATTTGGATGTTTTTGAATTGCTGCACACATTCACAACGCCCTCATTGGACAAAGGGGGTAAGAGGCGAAGGAACTAGGCAGAACACTGTAGCAGCACAGCTGTATCACTGCGACAAATTCAGAAAATAAAAATATAAAAAATACCTCTCCAAATGCTTGGCTAGTTTCAACCAAAACTCTCATCACGATCTTTGCTTACACGTTTTTGTTTATTTTGGATGTCCCGCCTCATTTCAAGCCTCTCAGCTGAGAAAGAGAGTTTTTCCACCTAGAAGTAGTTCCTATGAAATGGATTGGAATAAGGTGTTAGGTAAGCAAGCTTTACTCGTTGACATGTAAACTCACAAATCAGTCAGACCTAATGAAAATAAAAAGCTTGTTTCTTATCTGCTACAAGACCTATTTCAAATTTGAGAAAATAAAGGTCAAATGTAGGGCATCTATGAAATCCCTCTACAGGTTACAACATAAAAACACAGGAGAAATGGGCTTCACATTCACCATGGACTGAATCATGGTATCATCATCATCATCTATGGGCGAGTGTTAACTTCAGCTAATGTCTGCACCTCCTGTCGACAGCCACCGGAGGAAGCGAACCGACGGCTTGTTCCGCCGCCCCCTCGGCCGCTCCAACGACAGCCACTGCCACGGCAACGGGGGCGTGCTGGAGAGGAGCTCGCCGCCGGTGACGGGTCACTTCAGCCCCCGGGAGCTGCTGCTGGGACGGGGGCAGGGCTTGACTCCGCCCCTCGACAGCCCGGAGCGCCGCCGCCGCTCCGCCGCCGCCGTGACCATGACGGTAAGCCGGCACGACTCGCTGCGGAGGCCCGAGGACACGCCCATCCGCCGCTCCTGCAGCGGCCAGCACGGCTTCACCGACTCCCACCGCTCCAGAGCGCTGGACCCCGACACGCTGGCACAGGTACACACACACACACATGGATACAGTTATCACTTATCACTAGGCAAGATTTTCATGTAAAATCAGCCTAAATCACAAGGTGGGGCTGCAGCTAACTAACTGAGATGCTGTAGATTCTAGTGTTGGGGATGGACACTTCTCTGCCCACAGCAAGTGATGAATCAAAACTTAAAGCTCTGTGTAACTTTGGTAGGACCTTGGGTTGTGTATCTCCCTCCATGATAAAACCCAAAAATCAGTGATTCTCTGTTATCTGTTGCTCCGGTAGAGGAGACTGGAGAATTGTGTTTTTTTTCTCTCTCCATTCACTGCCATTGTATGGAGGAACAGTCTGAAAATCACTTCTAGCACATAGAATGCAACAAAGCAGATTCTGACAATATATAAAAAAACTGGTCATTCTGCTGAATTTTTGAAATGAACCAGTTTCTTTATGCTATTAAACCTTTCAGTTTGTAACACCGAAATTCGTCCGACTGGATTTCGGTGTTACACAAGAAAGCGATTCACTTCAAAACATTTCAGCATTCTGCTTTAAAATGCACTTCAGCATGTCTCTGTCCCTGCTGCTCTCTCCATGTCCTCCTCTTTTATTCCTCCCTCCTCCCTCCTCTCCCTGGCTGCAGGACATCGAGGAGACGGTGAGTGTGGCTCTGGGGGAGCTGCGGCAGCTGGAGCGGCAGGGCTGCAGGCCGGCGCCTGACGTGGTGCTGGACACTCTGGAGCAGGTGAAGAACGGCCCCGTCACCGCCTGCTCCTCCGAGTCCCCCAGCCCCCACAGCACCCCCAGCACCCCGGGCACGCCGGGAACCCCAGGCACCCCGGGGACTCCCGGCACCCCGGGCACCCCGAGTCCCCTCAGCCCGCTGAGCCCCATCAGCCCGCTGCCCGGACCTCCTCCCGGACCTCCCAGGCCGGCCAACCCCTCCCCGGACGCCCTGGGCTCTTTCAAGCCCGTGGCGGCCGCCCGTATGGGGGCTCCCCTGCGCCCCCCCGCCCTGAGGCCCAAACCCATGGTCCCGCCCAAGAGCAGCACCCCCCCTCTGCCCCCGCCGCTGGACAAATCTTGCACCATGTGAGCCAAACGAAGGCCGAAACGAGGCCGAATCAGGCCGACCCGGGCCAAAAATGGGCCAGAAGAGGAGATCAGGGTACTGCTTACTGTTTATAATCAACATGAGGGTAGAAATGGTAGGACAGACAAAAAGGGTTTTACTGTAGTAATAAAATATAATATATGACATGATCTATGATATGATATGCCATGATATTTATGTGTTGTCAGGTTGGTGTGTACTCTCTTGGTGTGTAGGAGTTTACTTTCTCCATGTATTGAAGCATTTATCAAAGGTTAGCTAAAAGAACTGCTGATAGGGAGGAGAGGTACAGGAACGAGCCGAGGCAGAGCATCCTGTCCTGTATAAGAGATCTAGGCAGACACATGGGGAGTGTAGTTTGGCTCCAGTAAAAATGTAGTTTCAGTGATGTGAACGTTGGCTGTACTGTCATAAAGATAGGCCCGCATTAGCCGAGGAGCCTATCGCGAAAGGCTGCTGTATTCTTAAATCTATTATGATTGGCTGCTGTATCTGTAAACGAGCGATTCGATTGGTTGACGCCACAGAGGGCGGACGCTGCAGAGTGAAGGCAACGACGGTTCACACAGTTTTGGGATGTCTGTGTGACTCTTAATTTGTTTTTTCTATTTCACTTGGTTCAGCTGCTACGCTCACTACGCCTCAAACCAAGCCTCTTGAGGTAGTCAGTGACAAAAAAACTCACGTTATTTAACCAATGTCCAGCTATTTAATGAATGTTTCCAGTATTTAACGACTGTTCAGCCATCTATTGAATGTTCAGTGAGTTGTTGTGATGGCATTAACACTCACTAAACTTAACAGCCTTCTTGTGTTCTGAGTAGACCCATACCCAGACCAGAGTTTCAAACAGGGTGCGACGGTTTAGTGCTGGGGGGGGGGGGGGGGGAGTTCGGAGCTTGGACAGAACTTTTTCTGGAATGGGGTGGGTGTATTTCTTTCCCATTTGTGTGTGTGTGTGCGCGTGTGTGCCCTGCCTGCCTGCCCTTGTTCTGTCCCCTTATAAGTGCAGAAGCACTAGAACAGTGATAGATGATTATTCATGCCTGCCTTGAGCGCCAGAACACGTGCAAGTTGGGGAAGCGTGTGTGTGTTGATGTAAAAAGCATGCCACTTAGTTGTGTGTGTGTGTGCGGAAATAACGGTTTACCTGCTTGTTACACTGAAGTCACTAGTTAACCTTAAATTCACAGTAAGCTAACAGGGTGGGGCTCTGTGTGTAAATGCCCAAAAACACTTGAACAGCACACTGAATGTGGCCTCCAACTGGGCTGGTAACTGATGCGAGTGTGATGAGCAATGGGATATGAGTCGCTGAGATGGGCTATGGATGCACATCTGTGTGTGTGTGTGTGCGTGTATATGTGAAAGTGCCTTTTTTTATCCTTGTCTTTTTTGGGGAGTTGTGAATCCACTCACGCATGTCCTGAACGAAGAGCAGCAGCACTCCGAATGAAATAATCATAAAGTGTTTAGTAGATTACTGAATTATGAATTCTAGCGTTAACCCATTGTGACATTGCACTTTGATGTATAGGATTGTGTACTTGGCATGTAGCATCATAACATGTTGGTGCATTTTAAATTAAAAGGGAGGTTTCTTTGAATGTGTTTGATAATAAAGGAAATGGTTTCGTCCGTTAGTGTTGCTGTATTTGAAAAACTGAGCTTCCTAAAGATGAGCTCATATAGCCAAATGGATTGTATCGATGTGTTGTATTTATATTATAAATAAACCTGAATAAATTAGCATTCAATCGTAAACTGATTGGGCCTTTTTTTAAGTGAACGAGTGCATACTAAAGGTTTGTGGTTGACTCTACACTCCACTCTTTCTTGATCACACACAAAGTCTTCACTAAACCACTAGAAGCATTCTGTTAGTGTCTGTTAGTAAATAGCCATCACACACACCTCATTCACTGGTCACGCCTGTATGATAGTTATTGATTAGGAATCGAGGGCAGATGTGCAATCATCTCAGAACTTTATTTAAATGGTGTCAAGTGCAGCACAATATAAAGGATTTAAAAATAAAAATGAAACATGTTAAAATAGCAACTGCTGCAAAATAATTAAAATACTTCATAAATTAAACAGAGAAAGGCTTTTTAGTGCTAGCAGCGTATCCCTCACAGGGTTGAGGGAGTTCGTCATACTGTCATGGCCAAAGAATGTGAGCGTGTAAAATTTTGTTTGATTTTACACAGCGGTTTGTTATGGGAGGGACGCACACCGCGAGCGGTGTGTCTCTTTGGTCTGGAACAGGTTTGGCAAAACAGCAGGTTCACAGCTAAATGAGCGACTGCTAAATTAACAAGCAGTTGGACCGCAGGTTGAAATCCTTAAAATAAAAGCAGTTTCGAGGACAATTTCCAAAAGAAGAGATCAAAAATTCAAGCATATTTGTTTTCTATAAGAAATGATTCGAGCTAACAGGCTCCATCGATTAACCACCGCTCATCATATCCATCTTTAACAGTTTGGGGAAGAGGTATGTATGTGCTGTTCAGTCTGTGTGGGCCAGGTTGTAGCTCAGCCCTTGGAACCAGGTTTGAGGATGCTGAAGGGTTTGGAGTTGCGCAGCGAGCCAGAGATCTCCTGCAGGAAGGCGGTGATGTGTGAATCCTTCTCCGACTTCCTGCCGTCAAAGATGACCACCAGGGTGAAGTGGGGCTCGGGCCGCGTCAGGTAGTAGGTGCTCTGGACCTTATCGTCGTAGAAGTGCACCACCTTGTCCAGAGTGTTCAGCTCGGCGGCGCGGTCCCCCATCATCATGATGACGTTCGGCCAGTGCGTGAGCGGCCGCTCCCCCGACGGCAGGGACACCACAGCGGGGAACTGCTCCACGCCCTTGGGCGCCTCGCGGTACGAGTGCGGGTGATGGTAGCCGTGGCCCTGGAAGCTTTCCGAGCCGCGGTTGTCGAACACCAGCGACACGTTGTTGGCGTCGTGCTTGCGGACGAAGGAGCAGATCTTGCCGTGGTAGTCGGGCGCAGTGCGGGCGGTCAGGGCCCTCATGTCGGCCGGGGCCGTCTGCCGGCTCAGGGCCTCGTGGAAGTAGAAGCTGAACTTGGCCAGCAGAGCCGCCTGGAAGCGCTGCAGCCACACGTACAGGTGGGGCGGCTGCACGGCCTTCTGAGACTGGCCGCCGAACAGGTGCTTGCGGGTCTCTTTCTGCCGCTGGAAGAGCTGTCCCCAGGCAGTCAGCTTGGAGTTGGCGCCGTGCAGACTGAGCAGAGCGGGCAGGAAGTGCCACTCGGACACCTGGGCCTGGCAGCGCAGTAACTGGGTCACCACGTCTACCTCCGTCTGGAAGCCCTCCTCCACGCGGCCCAGGATGGGGTGGTGGAATCTGGGAGGGGGAAGAGAGGTAGGGTTAGCACTTAAACAGAAGCACAAGCTAACAAATGTAATGACAGCGGCTGGCCTAATTTACAGTGACCTGAAACCAGCTGTCTCATTGCTGTGCTGAGAATACATTTGCATTTAAGGTTGGAACTGAGCGTGGCTGGTTGCCACAGAGCGGCAGGTCGGCCAAACATCTACATACACACACTCTCCTTTCCGATTCATCTCCACAGGTCTGATGGCTGCGGGGGGAGAGCATCACCTTCACCCCTCACTGCACTGCCAAGTCAGTAGTGTGTGGTGCGTCAGACTGTGACCTGCTGCAGTTTACTCAACAACTGAACTGTGCAGTTTGTATGCCTATTACGATGGTTGGAAACGGTTTAGCTGACGTGTCTCCAGGGAAAGCGGTGGCGTCCTGCATTTGCTGCATTCAGCAGAACGTTTTCCTCCTCCAACCCCAATATGTCACTCCCTCCTTTCATGGTATCCCTCTCATTCTTCCCTCTCCACTTAATCTCACAAACGTCCTTTCTATTCCTTCAAAATCCAGCCTAAACCCTGGTCTAAACACCCACGCACACACCTGGAGCTGTACTTGTGAAGGACGGCCTCCAGGGTGGTGACCAGCTCGTCCGAGTTGATGCTCTTCTGGCTGCCCAGCGAATGCATCTTCTCGTACAGGTCAGCCATCTCCATGCGGGCCTGGGTGAAGTGGCAGAGCTGCTCCGACAGGTGCGACAGCAGGTCTTCCAGGTAGGAGGCAGAGCCCGGCTGGGTGTGGCGCCCCATCATCACCACTTTTCGCAGCTCGTTGTACAGAGAGGTGTAGATGGTTCGGATGGAGTCCTTGCGGCTGAAGAATGACTGGCCACCTGCAGGGAGAGGAACATACACACACACACTCATCTACTATAGCTTATACTGTGTACCATCATCAGATGAAAATGGTTGACTTGTGTTGATCATTCATAGGCAGTAGCGCCATCTGTCGTTAGAAACGTGTAGCTATCTGAGCGGCTTTACCTCGCACATATCTAAATGAAATCAGAATTGCTCTGTGCACATTTTTCACTTTCACTTTACAATTAAAAGCAATTTACGGGATTACAAAGAATTAAAGTACCCTGTCGAAAATAACCTGGTTTATGAACGTATTAACGACAAGCGTCCATTATTTTACAAAGAAGTTGTCAGGCTCTACATCAGTCTACTACTACATTTAATAACCTCATTCCACCCCATGATAATTTCCTTGTACAGTAGCAAAACAACACGCACCGAAAAAAGAACACAGGACACACCACCAGGGAAACGCATTTTTTTAGGGGATATAATTTAGGCACACCGCCTGTTCTGGATAATTCACACCCTTCCTGAGAACTTTGAAGAAATACGGTTGTAGATAGCGTCGGGAAGCGTTACCCAGTTTCTGTCCGAGGAATGTCATGTTGTGGTACGCCTTCTCCGCCGCGGCCAGGTGAGCCAGAGCGGCCAGCAGAGCTGCCCAGATGGCTCCGGCACTCTTGCTGTTGTCCTTCTCCTTCTCCACGTAGTCCTTCGCCCGGTCGAAAGAAAACATGCCGAGCTGCGTGAAGAAACTCTCCAGGATGGCCCGCTCCCGTGGTACGGGCCGCAGCTCTTCGACCTCGGTCATGACTCAGAACTAGCACCGAATAAGTTTAGATAACTGCTAGGTATCTAAAACACAGAGGTCTGCCTGTCGAGGCTAGCTAACGTCAGTGTTAGCAAAAGAGAATCATTTAACGTTAGCCGAACGGGTAGGAAAACACCATTCTTCCAGTCCAAATGCACAATATTGATCGTTTTCACAATAACCCGACATAATTTAAAAACACACCTATATAAATGTGTTGGCAGTAGTTCCAAAGATGTACATAAAACGATAATATTTAAAACTGTACATGTAACCAGCTAGCTAGTTAACCACCCGACGCCATCATGATTACGCAGATGTCAACACAACGGAAAGCCAAGAGTACCAAATAGCACAGATCACAACAACGTGCAAAAGTGGTTTGTAGCGCCCTCCTGTGTTGACAATTTTGATGTTTGATGTATTCAGTCATTTTCTTTTTAAATTGCACATAATCTAAACTAAATGTAACGTATTTCACTTAGGTAGGTTTACAAGTAGACGAGACAGTGTGGTTTAGTTCTGTTTAAGGTTTTTCACAGTCTCGTTTTTCTTATCTGTGCACAGTCCTTCCATAACTCAGACTCAGAGTTAAGAATTAAGATCGACTGCCCCCATGTGGATTAAAGTGGAAAAGATGGGTCAAGCTACCAGAGTTAGCCAGAATAGAAAAAGAAGTTAGGCAAATTAGCTTTCAGAATAAAAGCGTGAAATATGTCACGTCTTGGAAAAACAAAATAACCAAGTGTGGAAGTAACAAATTAGTTGCTCTCAGTTCTGTAATTGAGTAACTTTCTTGTGTACTTGTATTTTGTATATATATATATTATTATTAGTTTTTTTTAAGTAGTAATTTTTGCTTTTACTTAAAGATGATTTAACTGACATAGCCTATTGTCCTTTGCTACTTTTTACATCACATCTATTATAGAGTACACGCTTTGTAGCCTCTCTGTAAGCATTGCATCAGAAACTGGCCAGAGGTAATCTTGTTTATTCATGCTTTACTTTGTTTATGCACTTGTTGTTTTTTTCTTTCAATTGAAATAATCTAGTTTGAACTCTGTCCTTTCGTCCTTTTTGCATTGCATTGTTACTGAAGAAAATTGTCATACACATGTTGACATAGAAATATTTTCTAATTCAGGCATTAATTATCTTAATGACCTCATTGACATAACATTTATGTTTAATGTACCATGGTGATTATGTTGGGACAGCTCAAGTGCCTCTTGTCACTTAATTTATTGTTTTTGCCCAAAATAAAGTATTTTCTAGTCTTATTATAGGACCTTTTTATTTTTTTTATTATACCTTTAGGTTATAATAGGTTATAATTTAGGTAACTTTAGGCGAAGAACTTGTAGTTTACATCCAGGAGTCAACAAAAATAGTCTTTGTACTTCACCAATGTTAATTTTGGGCAGGTTGTGGAGCGATTTAGTGCTGGCCAGAGCTGGCAACAGGAAGTTGTAAATGCACCTGTTTCTCAATGCAGAAGCTGTTACCATGACAATGTGGAGAAGGGCCTAACATAGAGATATAACACTGTTATATCTCTATGGGGCCTAATTTAAGTGCTGTGGCTTTGTACGCATGGCGCTTTTATTCTGAAAAGACCAGACCGGAAGTCTTTCTTTTGTTCTGGGTGGCTGGGCGGAACCTATGGGCGGAACGCAAACCAGCAAAATAAATCATTGACTCCACTTCCCTTTGCTGTGTTTTGCTGCCAAAATGTCCAGCTATGCCAGAGTCATTCACTATGCTACGAGTGTGCTGTGCAGCAACAAAGGCGCCATGGTGCTGCTGCAGCTCCACAGGAAGGTTTTCCAGCGCTTCGACATCACCGAGGAGGACTTCTGGTACATCGTGAAGAAATGCCCCCGCTTCGTGGTGGTGAGGACCAAGGAAGGCACCGACTGCACTGTCGTCGCTAAAACATCCCTCCGACTCTGCAAGAATTACACCAAACAGCACTGCGCAGACTGCCAGGAATTACACCTGTGCAAGTATTTTGTTTATGGAAACTGCCGGTTTGGGAAAGGCAGGTAAGCCAAGGGTCGAAGTGTTGGCTTGCCAAGGGAGTTAAAGGATAATACAAGTGTAATTTAATGTTTTTCCCATCGCCATTAATGCCTATATGAAGAGTCTAAACCTATTAATGGTATTTGCCAAAGTCAGAAGCTAGCGTTAGTAAAGGTTTGCCATAACGGTACCTCATAAGCTAGTTATAGGCTCCCATTGTTTTTGTTTTTTTTTAATACATTAAAACAGCTCGCAGACACATACTGCATTGACTAACGTAATCCATAATTTAAAACTGCACGATTAATGTATTTTTTCCTAACATGGCTCTACCAAGCAGCTAATGGTCGCATTTAATGGGACTAGTCTTTGTTTTTATCCATTACTGCGCACTGTTACATACTCCTGGTGGCAGTGAAGAGGCAAAACGAAACTTAAGGCAGTGGGATGCTGTGTTGAGAAACGGATACCTACTATTCAGACTCTTCATAGGCATTATTATTGCAACAGGGAAAAAATTACATTGGTCCTTTAATGCTACCTGTTATTTCTGTGTGTGTAGTATTGACTTGCTAACTAGAAGATTCTGCCCACCATACGGAAAAAATACATTTCTTTTTATATTAACGCGAACACGTACGTTACAATAAGTAATGTATACAGGAAAAAAGTCAACATCAAAACTGAACACCATGGCAGAGAAGAAAAGGAAACTAAAAGAAATACTAGTTGCAATATTTACATGGCACAAATGAACACGATAAGATGAATTTCATAGACTTTATGAAGATTGCATATATACGTTTTCATAGCTTTCTTGTTCTTTGATGTTTGAATTGAACCTTTGCTGTTTGCTTTACTTAACAAACACAAGAAATAAAAGAGACTTATGAGAATGCCTACATTTATTTATGTTATATTTGGCTAACAGAATTATGAATTAATTCTTTGCCAAAATCTGTGAACCTGGACAGTATGTTCTTCCAAAACAGGGAAAAATCCTTATAAACATGATCAAATACTGGCCATATACTTACAGTGCACAGGAAGAAAATGTATTTCCAGTGTCCAAAATATATTTTTGAATGAATGTCATCACATGTGCAAATACATTTTTGGCCAATGTTTTGTATATTTTCAAACATAACTCAGCACTTCCATTGCAGTACCATATTTTATAGTGTGTATGCTTGGTCTAGGCATGGATTCAGGAGATATGACTGAGATATTTTTGCTGGGTTCAGTATTGCTTTGTTGTAAGATTACAAAACTTTGGTCTGTTGCAGGAAGCCATGCAAGTTCTCCCATGATATCCGATCAGAGCATAACTACCCTCTGCTGAGAGAGTGCACCCTGCATGAGCTGAATGAGGACGACCTGTTTCTACTGCTGCTTCAGAACGACCCCTCCCTGCTGCCTGAGGTAACACACACACACACACACACACACACACACAAGCTGTACTTCACCTACTGTCCAAACTTTGCCTTTGCTTTACAAGGTTGCCAGTTGTTTCCTTTGCCCTATGCTGGTCAGATAATGTGTCTCCACCTTTTCCCCCACTGGGAGGGATTGATTCATTAGTATTTCACATGCTCTATTTTCTATCCAGTGTGACCTCCATTTAAATGTGGAACATTTTTGCGTTACAGGTGTTTCCGCTGATTTGTGTGGCTCTTCTCTCTGCCAGTGTATCAGTGCTCTAAGTTTGCTGTTAAGGCCGTTGGAGAAAGAGACACGTAGCGGTGTTTGCTCTCGTTTTCCCTTTTGCTTTTTCCTCTTTTTCTCGAGAGGGACGAACCAGAGTAGCTTACATCCTGGCTTTTGTGGATGGGAAGTAGGCAGCGCCAGTGAGGTGAGAATCCCGCTCTCTGATTGGATGGTGCATTTGCAAAAACGAAGAGCAGTTTCTGGAAAGACAAAACAAAAGACATGCTAAAATGTGAGTGCAGTTTTGAGAGAGTAGGCTGCCATTCAAGTCTAATCCAATAACGGGGAAAAGGTCCAAAGACAATCGCTAAAATAATTCAGCAAGAAAAGAGTAGAGCCCAGATGGGGCTGAAGAGCAAGCGGATGAAGAGAAGCCTCGGAGGAACCTGAGGGAGAACCCTGTATTTTTAACAAACAAGAAAACAAAATAATAAAAAAAAAAAAACAAACAAAAAAGAAAATCTAAAAAAAAAAGTGTCCTGTTGATGTGCGTTTGACCTGAGGGAAGTGTCCGTTTCCGCAGAGGTAAAGTAGAACACTTTGGTGTGTGAGGTTTGATTGTTTTTCCGTTTTGATTTAGCCCATCCCTCTGGTTGCCAGCGTGTGTCTCCGTTGCCACGCCGACCCTCTTCACCGTCCGTCCTGTGTTCCTCATACAGGTGTGCGCTCACTACAACAAGGGCGCCGGGCCGCACGGCGCCTGCACCTTCCAAGACAAGTGCACCAAGGTGCACATGTGCATGCACTATGTTCAGGGCGACTGCATGTTCGGCCACAAGTGCAAGCGGCAGCACATCATCGACCAGCACGGCCGCCTCATGCTGGAGGAGAGGGGCCTCAGCGGGGACATCATCCACGACCTGCCGTTCATTTACCAGAACATCCAACTCCTCGCCACACCCTCAGCCTACTCCCCCAGAGGTGAGCCTGCCTGTCACTACACCCTAACAGAAGTCACGTTGATTCACAAGTAGCTCATTTATTGGATAGAGTTTTGGTAACTAAAGGTCAGAGATTTTGGCAGTGGGGGACAAAACAAATCTGATTCCAATTCCTGTAACTTTAGCTAAGCATGATGGACTTGTCTATTCTCTTTGTTGTAATTTCATACAAGGTAAGAACACATGAAGAAATAGCTGAATATGAGCATCAGTCCAAACTGCAGTTTGCCCTCCGTTCATTTTGTTATGCTCGGCTTTCCCTGCATGAGGAACTGCTGTCTATCAGATGTTAACATCCATTCCAAACATGCTTGATGTGAACGCACCCTTAGATGTGTGTGTGTGTTTGCAAGTAAGAAAATAGTGATGATTTTCTGTCTCTTTGTGTGTATGTCAGAGAATATGCCGGACCCACTCTTCAAGCCTGTCAGTCAGACAGACGAGAGGAATGAGATCTGCCTTCATTTCATCCGCAGGAGCTGCCGATTCCAAGGTGAGCTCAGCTGCTTTCTCCAACCCCCATCTGTTCCTTCTTATAATACCAAAGGGGTGACAGGGCTGTTTTTTGTTGAACACCCAGCTGAAATGTTCAGCATTGAAGTCTTGCCAGCCAAAAGTTAACACGGCATGTTAATATTTCCACCATTTCTTTCCATTTTGACCTGTTCTGCTAGTGTTGCAATTCCCCTGCATTTTCACTAGGTGGCGACAAACCGTCAAATTATAAATAGCCCATGCAAATGAGTAATGTACAATCTACATCTGTGAATTTACAACATCCAACCCACCCAAGCTTCCAGTCAGTGTCCCAAGTTGAACAAGCAACATTTTCTCTGTCTCCAGCCTCAATCTTGCAGCACACAAGCATCACTGTTTCTTACCAAGCTCCCTGCAATGGAGCTTTAAATTCCACATTACAGGACCAAATATACATCTTGTCTTTCTAATTCAATATGCAATGAACCTTATGGTTGCGGCACCTGGCAACAGACGAAATAGTGTATGATCTGTTTGGAAAAATAAAATAAAATTTTTGCGATGTTTTTGTTGGTATCCAGTTGTATATGTGGGAAAATGAACTAGGGAACATGCTATATTCTATATGCAGGCATTTAGAGTGTGAAATGCCCTGGCCTCTTGCTAATTTTCCTTTCTAAATTTAAAGATGTACAAGGTAATGTTGCACTTTGGTGAATTGAGAGGTTTCAATACCTAGAAATCCTGCAAGGTGATTTAAGCTGATAAGATGGATGTTTCATGGTTTGAAGTATGCTGTGTCTTGTAATGTTTTGCTCTGAATGTAGTTGAGATTCTTGTGTCTCCTCTGCAGACAAGTGCATCCGTGTGCACTTCAACCTGCCCTACAAGTGGGAGGTGTTCGACGGCGACACCTGGCGGGACCTGAGGCACATGGAGGAGATTGAGCGGGCCTTCTGCGACCCGCGCAAAACACAGAGGTGAGACTTCGGTTCTCGCCGTTCTCGAGTCCGGAAGCTCATCCACTGGCGACTAAAACGGTCGTTCGTTCTTCTCTGTCGTGTTTGCAGCCCAGGCGCACGGCCCGTGGACTTCCTGTCCATGACCCGGGAGTCGGACCCCGTTCGCCGTCTCTCCACAGTGTCTTCGGTAACCAAGCCGCCCCACTACATCCTGACAACGGAGTGGCTGTGGTACTACAAGGGCGACCACGAGAACTGGGTCGAGTACGGACGGCCTGTGAGTTACACTGCCGCTGGTTTGGGGGATGGGGGTTTAGAGGTTCATGGGTAATTCTTAAGTTTTTTGACATGTTTTATTTTGTGTTGTGTTTTTGCAGTTTATGAGCCACATGTATATGTACACCTGGCATTAACATGTCTCATATCCTGACTGTTTCTTGATTTAGTGTGTGATGTGTGTAGCATTTTAACATCAGTGAATCATTACCGCATGAATTTTGAGACATTAGTATAATTACCGTAAACGAGACCACCATTGAGAAGACTGGCAGCCTCTACCGGCCTCTACACTGCATTTTACATTGTGAGCCACTGGGTCGGATTTGGCGGGAAATCTGCTAGATTGTTTTACAGCACAAAGGGAAATTGCTTTATGGCACAAAGCAGGAAGAGGGCGCTGTTCTTCCAGAGCAAATAGAGCTAAAGCTTTCAGAGTTTCTGCCAAATGCAGATGGTGGAAAGAGTGAAAGACGGAAAAAAAATCACTTCCAACATGTTTATCCTCTTCAGTAAATACAAAGAGAAAACCTTTTACCAAAGAAGCAAAAATCATCTCATCCGCCAGTATCCTGACAGTCTGCCTGAGCTGCCTGACACCTGTTTGATTTACGTGATCTTCCTGGTTGAATGTGCATGCAAATGTCAGGTGTGAAGGGGGTCGTAAACAGCATCATTCAAAAGCGGATGATGGGGTTGTAATGGTTATCTGCGTGTCTCTATGTGAACATTGTGCTATGTTGTGGTTTAAACTCAAATAAACTCTTAATTTCTATCATCAGGACGACAAGCAGCGCACAACATCGATGGCGTCCCGGAATCTGGAGGAGGCGTACATGACCGACAGATCAGCTGAAGTCGAAGTCGTAAAGGGCCACCGCCAGTACTATCTCAGCTTCCAAGGTAATCATCTTCAGAGACCAGACCCCCCCCCCCCCCCCTGCTCTTTCCACACCCTTTCTTCACCGATTCCTCTCCTCTTTTTTTATTTGCAGACATGTACCAGCGGAACCCTAAACACAACACCAAGAGGAAGGTGCGTCGCCGACCGCGCTTCGTCTCCATCACCGAGGTGGAGAAGCAGGCGGCTCGGTAGAGAGAGAGAGAGAGAGAGACCCGGTCCCGTCTGAATGAACGAGTGCCTTAAACACATCCGGAACAAGTTTTTTCTTTGCCGTCACTCCACTGTTTTCCTGCTGTTAGAGCCACATAAAGTATCAATGCACTCCTCTAGCTAGTTTCTGACTGTTACTGTATTAATGTTTCTGACTTGGATGGATCTGTTATATTTGAAGGATTTTATGTTACCAAAGCGGGAGCATCTAACAGCTTGGCTGTAATGTACCGACAGTGGAAGGATGGATGGATGAACGCTTTAGGAAAGTTCTGTTTGTAAAGAAGAAATGCAAAGAAAACCTGTCAGTCATGTCTCCCCAGTATCATACAATTTTTATATATGAGTGTAAATGGAAGCCTGGTTGATTGTATTCAAGAAATGCAAACTTTTCCCAAACCACTTGTTTTGTGTTTGGCTGGTTTTTGATTTCAGTGTTCTCCCCTCCTGTCAACACTGCATTAAGAGTTGAATTTTCCCACTCTGCCAATTCAGCCTTGAAGTATCCATCTCTGGAAAGCTGGCCATTAATTTTGAAAGAGGAATGTCAGGGTTGGAAATCGATTTCCTGCATAAATTATCCAGCTTCTCCTCAGACTAAAACGGGTCTCTGAAGAGGCAATTCACTGTGGAGGAACAAAAAAAAAGAAAGAAAGCAAAACAAGATGTCGTTTGAATTGTAGATTTGATCAACTGATCAGCAGCGGGCAGCCGGTACCGGGCATGGACTGGTACGGGGACGTGCCTTGAATCTGACGGATTCAAACTAGCAGCCACCGGGGCTTTGACAACACGTTACCGGGGGGCTTCATTCATTTTGGTGACGTTTCCTGGCGAGGATGACTGAACGCATGAAGAGGTGTGCATTGCAGTCTCTTGCGCTTGCACCATATCTTTAACTACGCGGGGTTTATGCAGCATCAAACAGAGGATAGCCTGTATGCCAGCGGAATATTTCGTTTTGCAGGGAGATTTCTCCTTTTCCGTGCAGGGAGCGCGCAGCGCGGCGGTGGGAGAGGCGTGACGCGCCCGTACCGCATCTCCAGGATGGCAGGTAGGTCTCATCCCAGGACTGGGAGATAAAATAATACTAAAACCTCAGAGGCGATTGGTACTGATGGCACAGTTAGTGTGAACCTCCATCTTTTCATTGCAAAGCGTCTCTTATTTTATTCGATTTAATTACGCGTTATTGCAGGCCGGATTCTCCGAATGTAGCTATCGCTTGTGGCTGGTGCCTATTAATAAAAAAAAAAAGGCATGGGAGGCTACAGATGCGGATCTGACAACATGCTTGCCGCCGTTTTCATCGTTAACATTGAGATAAAGGCGAGGTGAGCTGGTAATGCGTCTGTTTTACCGGGCTGCAGAGCGGCGGCACCGTGGGAAATCCGCGCCTCCGTTAATTATTATAAGGGTTAGAATTTGTGTCATGACCGACATTATCACATTAAACAACCGCTACCGGGCAGCCTCATTAGGAAACCGCTGCTCTATGCATCAGAGGCGGGTTTGTGGTGGGGAAACGGCGCTGCACGGTGCGGCCGTAGATATTCGTAGATGTGAGATAGGTTGGCAGATATGGGCTATGGCTAGTAATGGGGTCAGTCAGCCAGCTATCAGTGCGAGAGGACCGTGCCAGGCCAGCAGAGAGACTGGAGAGATGTGAGCGGCCTGTCTGCACTGCTGTACGAAAAACACTATCATATTCCTATAATAATCCTATAGGGAGTTACACTGCGTCTGCGGTAGTAGTGAGTTTATAGTGGCTTTATCATACATCATACTCTGTGGTATTCTTTCTATCTCCCACAGCATCACTGCACTCTTCCTATAGTGCAGCTTTTACCTATAGCAGCGGTTCTCAAAGTGGAGTCCGGGTCCCTCAGGAGACTTTTAGTGGGCTCCAGAGGGTCCCAAGCAAAATAAGGAATAGGCTAGTTTAATGTCACTATAGACCTGATTTAATTCACTAGAAATGATCCCAGTTGTGTATAGGAATGACTCCTGTAGCCATAGGTTTACTCTCACCGCGATTATCTCCCCACATAGATAGTTCTAGGCTACAATTCAATACTGAAACAGCTAAAATCTGTCTTCTATCTTCTTCTTCGTAAGGACTGCTGCTGCTGTTAGAGTAAAAATAAACTTGACGACATAATATCAACAGGTATTTCGTTTTTTTTTTAAAATGTCCTTGTTTCATACCAGGGCCTCCTGACCGGCCCATAGCGTGCTGTAACGGGCGCAGACCGGCGGCCCTTTGAGGAGGGATGGAACCTGTGATCCCGGCGGGCGCAGGCACGAGGATGTACCCCAGAATCTCCGCGTGCCTGCGCACATTTGGCGCGCTCCTGCTGGTCGCGGGCACGTTGGTTTCTATGGTCACCTCAAGCGCACCTGTTGCAGGTAAGTCGTTATTGCACCTGTTTTTAAGGGCATGAGTGTTGACCGATATGAGTTTTTGAAGGTCAATACTGATATTTTTGGACTGAAACTGCTGATAGCCGATATTTTGTGCCAATATGTTCCATATTTTTAGTTTACTATTTTTATTAATTCTGTCTGGTGGATTAGCAGCTCCTTAAGGCAGGTTTTATTGAGGTTTTTACAGACTGCCATTGGTTATCAGAGATTGAACCTCTATCATTGGTGGACAATAAAAGGCCAATATTGACCCGATATCAGCAAATCTAAATATCAGTCTAACCCAAGCATCAATAGGGTATGGCAAGGTGTGGAAACTGGACTTCCCTTTATAACAAGAGTGAGTCCAAATTTGATCCTGTAGTTTTTATCAAATATGGAGGGCAATGACCAAGCAAATCCAGTTCTATAAAGGACCAAAATGACTCAAATGACCTCTGCTAAAATCAGAGTAAAGAACCCATTCTTAAAAAGTGCTTTTAATACTTCTGATGTGGAACATTTTATTCATTTTTTAAGGTTTCTTTATAACACCATGCTCAAACAGTTCTACATAGAACCTTTACGGTGCTATAGAAAACCTTTCTAAACTGGCTCTTCAAGCCAAGGACCCGGGTTCAAGCCCCCATGTCGGCAAGTATCCACCTCACTGAAGTGTCCTCGAACAAGACACTGTATCCCCACCAGCAGCTTGGTTTCCTGACGGTTTGTGAAATGATCCCAGTGTCTTCCAATGCGAAGACAAGGAGGAGACATGACTAGAAACAGGCAGTAGGGTGGATGGGCGGATACATTTACCTCTAATGATCCAGGTTCAATTCCCGAACCTGTGAAGAAGTTTTCTACTGTGAGTGAAGATTTGATTTTCAGGGACATTTGACACATGACAAACAGGTGAAAATGGCATGTCCAATTCATTGTCACATAATCCTTTCATGGTGAACGAACATAATCTTCATATTATTCGTGTCCACAACATGTAATCTGCGCAGTGTGCATTTCACTCAATTTTGTGAGAAAGTTGTGCTGGCATGTTCAAATGCCCCAAAATGTAGCAAAGAGGAAGTTTAAAAGGAAACGGTAGTGCACTGAACGTCCTGTTGCAAAGTGTTTATTATGGGTTGTTATTGACTGAGACGGCGATTCTGTGCGTCCGCCTTGAAGAATTCTCAGAACCAATTGCATGGATTGACAGGCGTTTGTACGTACCCAATGAAAATGCAGAATCACCCTGAACGTTGCAACCCACTTCACACCGTTGGGAACAAACGTTTCGCCCTGGTCTGTTGCTGACCCCGACCTCTGACCTCCCTGTTGGAGGGAGGAAGTGAAAAGTGAATTTGTCCCTACACGGATCAATAAAGTATCACCTAGTTATGATTATTATTCTTGGCTTCCCTGTCATCACATACAAGATGAAGCGCCGTTCGCATCCTTCCATTTATCCCCCCATCCCACTCTGTTATTTTCTATTCCAGTCTGTATTTTCTCACTCCTCCCACTGTCTCCAGCCCTCCATCTCAGTGAGTCAGTACTGTCATCAGGCCAGGACGCAGGCACAGTCATCCCCCGTACGACCTATAAAGGTACAGGGAGAAACTCGCACATTCCCACAGACACATAATTTAGTCACGTAACAAGATCTCACACTCAAGACATTAGAAGACAAGCGCACACGCTCCAAATCACACATGATATTAGATTGCAGAGGGCTTAAAGTGATGTATCTTTAGGTGATTAGATCATTGTCATCAAAGCAACATGGATCGACTGAATGGTGCTATGGGATGCTATTCTTAGAAACCCAATCTCCAGTCTGATCTCTCCTCGCTTTATCTATCGTTCTCTCCTTCTCTAATTCGGTTTTCTCCTCACCATCCTTTATACTGCTCCCTCCCTCCCTATCTCTCCCTCTCCCACTTAGGCGACTATATGTCACTGTAATGAATGTGTGTATGTGTTGTGTGTGTGTGTGTGTAGATCTTGTATGCTGTTGGCTAGAGTGCCTCTGAGCTGAGAGCGTCGTCTCCAGCATACCAATGAGCCCATCGCCATCCGGCACGTGATGCTGCCGCAAAGCACAGCGTCACCACGGCAACGCACCCGGCACAAGATGAAAGGGTCTCAGTCAAGGCTAGGTGGAGGAGGATGCTGGGTTGCTGTGATTCAGATCGCTGTGTGTGTGTGTGTGTGTGTGCGCGTGTGCATGTGTGTGTATTAGTGTTTCCCACACTGCAGGAACTGCCTCAAAGAATTAATTTGTATTGAATTTCAATGGAGAGTTTCAGTGTGACGTGGTCTAAATGCTGTTTCAGAAGCCTTTACACCTCATCGGAAAAAAAAAACCCATGGGACAAATTGGTGTGTGTGTGTGTGTTGGGGGGTGGTGGTGTGAGTTAGAGATGACAAATTGGTTTAAGAAGAAGGGAGGAAGAAGAGAAGGGTTTTTCAACAGAGTAAAAAAGAAAGACAGAACAGGGAGAAAGAGGTTTTGGTTTAGGCTCTGTGTTTGACTCCAGATAATTAATACTATGTGTGCGCAATCTGGTCGAACCACTAAAATTATAATATTCATTAACAAATTAATCGGAGCTAAGGAATTATATTTATCCTGTTTCTTAGTTAAAGCTGCACTAGGTAATTTTGCACGTTGGCGACCCCAAATGGCAGCAAGAGGTAACTGTTTGAATTGTGAGACTTCAATACCCAGAAATCCTGAAAGATGACATCAGCAAACTAAACGTCTTCTTAGTGGCTGGTGTGGAGAAGATTTTCCGCCAATGTCCATGCTGACACCAGAGTTTAATTTGGGCAAATAGGGAGAATCTACAGCGTCTCAATTAGTGGGGATGGGACGCTCTTCTCTGTTGCAGCCCCACTTTGTGATTTAGGCTGATAAGACAGGTGTATTTTTACATAAAAATCTTGCCTAGTGCAACTTTAACAGTCATTAATCGATATTTTTCTTGTCAAAATGTCCTCACATCCAGGAAAAACCAAGTGATAATAGGCATGTGCTTTTTGTCTGTCATTGTGACTTAGGCTTAGACGTGTGTGTGTGTGTGTGTCCGTGTGTGTGTTGGTGGTAACTGCTGCTGGGCTCTCAGCAGTGTTGGTTGTTGCCTTAAATAGTCTGTCACTAACCAGCAGGGAGTCAGCTCAGCCTGCCGCTTCATACATGCATTTTAACCAGACACACAAGATCATGTGCACAGGCAGGGACACGCAAACTACATATGTATTATGTATTTCTCTCTCTCTCTCTCTCTGTCTCATTTCACATGCCAGTGCACACAGAGTTCTGGGTGTTGTTAAGTGTCTCTTTTCTCCTCTCTCTCTCCCTGCAGGTGTGCTGGACTTCAACAGGACAGCACAGCCTCCATCGCATCGGGCATCCTCTTCATCAGCACCGCCATCATCCTCATCGTCATCCTCCCCTTCCAGACACCCGGGTGCCAGCCCACCCAAAGAAAGCGGTTACCAGGGTAGCAACGGCGCAGGGTCGGCCGAGGACTCGGACTCGGGTGCTCAGGGCATCCACCTCCTCCTGAGACCCCCGGACCTGCTGTCTCCCAGCCACCCCCCTCCCCTCCCCCCTCACAGCCAGCCCACCCTCACGCCCCCCCCGCCCTGGGAGCACGGCCCCTCCCTAGAGGAGGCGTGGGGCTCCGGAGACTACCTAGAGACTCTGTCCTTCATGGTGCCCGACGGAGAGGAGCTGGCCCTGGCCACGCCGCTGCCCAGCCACCCCTACGACGACACCAGCGACTGGGTCTCCTATGACACGTCCTTCCCCTCCCGCCCCACCCTCCCTCTCTCCTCGCGCCTCCTCCTCGCTCCCTCCTCCTCCACCCCGACCGTCCCGTTCAGGGCGGGCCTGCACACCCACCCCGCCCAGCCGGACGTGTTCCCCACCTGGGACGAGGAGGACTACGACCTGGAGGACATGCTGCCTCTGGAGCCCACCGAGCTGCTGCTGCCAGACATGAACAGCCTGGAGTACTACACCAACCTGCTGGCCCGGGAGCGAGAGAGAGAGAGGGAGAAGGAAAGAGAGAGACAGAGGGAGAGAGACAGACAAATCACCAGCCCGGATCAGGACAGGGTCAACCAGACCGACTCCAAACCCGTCATCACTCCTACAGCCACCACAACACACACCCACACACATACTCACACACACCCTCATCCTCCATCGCCGTCCCCTAGCTCAGGTCCTCCACCGGAACGGGAGCCCAAGCGACCCTCAGTAGGGCCCACGCCGCCCCTTGCTGTCTCCCCCACTCTCCTGGGTGAGGAGGGGCCGCCCGCTCCATCCCTCAGACCCACCTTCAGGACACCCTCCGCTCCTCCTGCTCCACGGCCCAAAGACCACCCACCCACACCAGGCAGACGCCCTCCGCATCCCCCTTCCAACAGCACCAGCCGGGCCCCTCCTCCTCCTCCGCCAGGACCACCTGCCCGTCCCGAGAGACCCGAGAGGCCCCCGGATCGAGACCCCATCACGGTAAAACCACCGCTTGTAACGAGGGCTCCCACCACCAGGCCCACGACCACCACCACTACCAAGGCTACCACCACGACTACAGCCATCACCACGACAACGCAGATCACGGTGATCAGCCTGACCAGAGTCCCCCCGGTCACCACGCCTAGGGTGGCACAGACCCCCCCCTCCAGACAGTACCTCTGTAACGTCACCAAGCCTGAGATGTACCTGGTCAGAGTGGGTAAGACAACAACTGAGCAGTATTACTAAGTACTGTGGAGTCTGATGTAGCTCAGCCAGTAGAGCAGACTTGTAAAGTGGTCAAGCAATTTGATTCTATGTGTTTAAAGCTGCAGTAGGCAAGATTTTTATGTAAAAATACACCCGTCTTATCAGTCTAAATCACAAAGTGGGGCTACAAGAGAGAAGAGTGGTCCATCCCCACTAATTGAGATGCTGTTGATTTGCCCTATTTTCCCGAATGAAATTCTAGTGTCGGTATGGACACTTCTCCACCCACAGGAGGTGACAAATTGAAGCTTAAGACCAAAATACAAACTGTCTCCTTAACAGCAGTGAGCAGCGCTCCGTCCAGAGAAAGCTGGATTCACCAATGATAGATCTTTTGGCTCTCTTGTCTCTTTGGTTTCTGTTGGTATAAAGCATCACAGACTGGTCAGATTGATAAGCATGAGTGTGCTGTGTGCAGTTTACTGACGTCCCCTTGCATGAATTGTGGGAGTTGAAGTTTAAGAAACAGGTACCTTTCACTGCCATTTGACGCCGCCAAAACGGGAAGTCCCCATGTGCAGCTTTAACTGTCTGTCCTGAAGAATGACTGAAAGCTGATCTCTGTCTTTTTGTCTTCTATAGTCAGTTCCAAAGGCTCCTCTGTCGGCTTTACTCAGGTCAGAGACATTTTGAAGAGAGAGTTCAACCGCTCAGTAGAGCTTCAGGTATACAAACACCAAAACACTGGAATCACATAATACTATGTAGAACACTGGTTCTCAAGCATGTGCCATCGACAGCCATGTAGCTACATCCAGGTTTTCCTTATACCCATAAACCCTTGTGTTTTGACGACTGACACTCACATTTTCAGGCGCCTTAGTGCAGTTATTTGCTACTCGAGTTCGAATGTAATTGTTCTTACCTGCTCAATTGAACCGAACAAAAGGAGTAAATGTTCAATTGACCCGTTCCAAACATGCTTGGTGTGAACGCACCCAAATACCTTCAACCAGAGAGGAGTAATTAATCAATGAAATCAGCTGCTGTCGTGTTTGGTTGGAAGGAAAACCCGCATACACATGGCTCTCAATGGCACATGGTCGAGACTCGCTGGTTTAGACCGTCCTGCACTGACCTCCTCTTTGCTTTCCCTGTCAGTTCCTGAGAACTCCGTCCAGCTTTGCCTTCCGCGTCGTGTCGGGTCCGCTGATTTTCACCGCCATGTCCGTCATCAACGCCCTGCGCCAGCCAATACGGAGCTCCAGCCCCATACCCACCGTCTCCCCCCTCTACATCATACCCGACCTCAGGTACCAGGTCCACTCCGTGCTGCAGTTTGTGCCGAACCACGTGGACGTGCGAGTGTGTAACTTCAGCGAGCGAGTGGAGAGAGGGCTGCTCATGGCCTACGCAGAGATGCGCCGGCGCTCACATGAACTGGGCAACGTCACTGTGCAGGTGAGTGTGTCAAGCTGATCAAGTTGGAGAAAGATTTGGTTACTGTAGAGTCTTAGTGGTACAGAATAAGATCGCCGATATATGGGGCCAATTTTGGTCTTTTATTCAGTGTCGTCCACCTCTGATATGATGCAGTTTGATTGATTACATAGAATTGATCAACACTACACTGGTTGTCATCATCCTGGGTTTCAGTGGAGAGTTTTAGTGTCCCATGATGGTCTAAATGCAGTTTCAGATGTTTTTCCACCCTGACAAGAATGAAATTCTGGGGGAAACACTGAATAATTGTAATTCTTTGAAATTTTTGGCATGAAAATGGTCAAATTTAAAGAAATATCTGCACAAATGATTGGTTATCAGCAGCTTCAATCCATCAGCCTTCAAAAACCCACATTGGTCAAACCCTAGTACACACAGTGTGATTCTCTCATTCTCTGTGTGTGTGCTCTCCAGCTACTCAACATCACCATGGGCGTGGCCAGGCCGGTGGGGGAGCAGAAGGTTCCGGTGGACGTCACCTTCGCGGTGCGTGATGGGCGGGGCTACCTGCCGGGGTCAGAGGTCAGCGAACACCTGAGGAAGCTCAGCGTGGTCGAGTTCAGCTTCTACCTGGGCTTTCCCACCCTGCAGATTGCTGAGCGTAAGCTACACACACAAACACACACTGTATATTTTCATACATGCACCTCATCTTTACCAAAGCTTCTTGCACTTGAGTGAGTACCTAAGTGTGTGTGTGTGTGTGTGTGTGTGTGTGTGTGTCCACAGCTTTCCACTATCCTGAGCTGAATACCTCTCACCATCTACGCTCCACATGGGTTCGCACAGGTAAAACCGCCTCACTGCTTTCCCTTAGTGAAACTGTAGGCTGTATAGTTAAAGGGGCATTAGATAATCTAGGGCCTCTATTATCCTCTATCAGTGGCCAGTAGGAATTGCAACATTGATAGAACTTGTCTCCTCCTACACAAGTCTCTACGGCCCCCCTATTCCCTTGAATTACGGTGGCCTGTAGTTGACACAAACAATAAAGTCACATTTTAATAGTAGAGAGGAGTAAGCTAGCTGTAGCATCCTCCATCACTGAGCAGTTGAAAATGAGAATGGACCCGAAAGTGAGTTTTGAGAGCCAGAAATCTCAGCACCTGGCCAAGTAATCGTTGAGTCATTAGTATTGATCAACAACCCTATCAACCCCCCACAGATATATAATGGTCATTTTGTGCAAATGTCCAGTAAAACAACTCATTGCTCCTTTAATAGCCTAAAAAATGGAAAACCATAAAAGCTTGCAAAGTCAGTTTGGGCAACAGGAAAAGAATATTTTGAAAATGTGCTCCCCAACAGAATGAGCTTGAAAATAATTTAGTTTAGTTTGTCTGAGGTTCAGCTTTGTGTGTGTGTGTGTGTGTGTGTGCATGTGTGTGTGTGTTTCAGTTCTACTGGGTGTTCAGGAGCAGCTGGTGACAGAACGGAGCTTCAAAGCTCGTTTGGAGAGACGTCTGGCTCTGCTGCTGGAGGAGGGACTGGGAGAAAGCACCAAACGGCGCTGGAAGAGAGCTACTGCTGTGGGCAACAACAGTTTACAGGTACACACACACACACACACACACACCTACGTACATGCACATTCACATGCGCACTCATCCTGTGTCTCTCTCTTTCTGTTTTTGCTGTCTAGTTCTCTAATGCGGGGTTCATGCCATGTCGGATTTATTGTAAATCTCTCCACAACATGCATCCGTTCTGACAGAGTGTGTGTGCTGTTCCCAGGTGGTGCGAGTAGCGAGGCTGTCGGGGGTTGAGCGGCCCCTGGAGGTGCTGTATTTTGTGGAGGGTCCCGGCGGAGAGCGTATCCCAGCCGAAGCTACCGCCGCCACCCTCAACCGCCTAGACCTTCAGAGAGCCGCCATCGTCCTGGGCCACCGAGTCCAGAGGCCACTGGCCCAGCGTGAGTCTGACTTCTTATTCTAGTTCAGTCAAAAAAAATACAAATGACCTTGGCTGATCAGATAAGCTTTGCAATTAGCCATGTGCATAGGATTTTATCACCTTTCTTATGCTATCTATTCACTGTTCTACACTTTTGCCAAAAAGGGTTCCATATAGTACCAGAAAAGGGTTCTTTAGGTTTTATATATAGCGGAGCCCATTTTGGTGCTATAAAGATCCCTTTACGCATACATTAATGTTGCAAATCAGCAGTATTAAAGTGACTTTTTAAAAACCACATTTGGCCCTTTATTTATTATTTTATTCATTTATTTTTATTTGTAACCTTTTTTTTTATTTTAACATACCAGCATTATTACAATAACATTTTAAGAACCACACTCAGCTCTTTCTTTATTAATTTAGTATTTACTCATTTACTTTTACCATTTTTTTTATTTTTACAATTCAGAGGGTTCATCATTATGGTTCCATATTGAAGGGTTAGGGTTAGCTAACCAAAGAATATATATATATATATATTTTTTTTTTTTTCATGTCACTGGGCACTTGACTAGAATTTTAACATTGTGTCTATGCTTTAGCTCTCATATAGCCCAGGATCTTTTGGCAATGTATAGCCAAGTTTTAGACCAAGCAGTAAATACATTATTATATATTTAAACAAAGCATAAACAGTTGTACATTTTAAAAATATGCAACAGGAAATACAAGATGCTTTATTTTTGTCATTTACCCCTGAAGACGTAAGGTCAGGGTCTTATAGTGCTGTTACAAAAATCCTGGAACTATAGAATGATGATGTAAGAGCAAAGGCATGTGAGGCAAATAAAAAGAATACGAGCTAAGCAGAGAGAAAGAAGGGATATTTTTAGGAAGCACTTAGGGTGAGTAGAGACAGATTATGATTCAGTGGGGAAAGGGTGACATGAGGTAAATGTACACAAAAAAATGATGTCATGAATTTAAACGTCCCGACCCGACCGCTTTGCGCCGGCGTCTCCTCTCTAGCTGTGGAAACCCTGTCGGTGCCGCCGTCCGAGACCCAGAGCAGCAGCATCTGGCTGATCGTGGGGGTGGTGGTCCCCGTCCTGCTGGCCGTCTTCATCATCATCATCCTCTACTGGAAGCTGTGCGGCTCCGAGAAGCTGGAGTTCCAGCCGGACGCCATCAACACCATCCAGCAGAGACAGAAGGTCAGGGGGGGCATGAGTACACCTTTTCTTCTGACTCAAAGCTCTGCTGTACATACACACACACTAGGGATGGGCGATATATCGAAATTCAATATATCGCGATACAAAAATGTGACAATACGTATCATGGGGCAGAAAAATGAATCGTGATATTATCACCATTTTATTCTGCTGTAGTAATCACAAATGAGACGGCTTGCCCATCACAATTTCACAAGCTCTCCATGCAAATTATATTATTTTCACTTTGTAAAGACATTTTTAAATTGCTGTTTTGTGAGATGAACATAATGTCCCATCCCTAACACACACACATACATGCAAGCAAATACAGATCATGCATAAATTGGTGTGCATACATACAGTCACACATATAGGCATATAGTAGGTACACACACTGAAGCATGAAAAAAAGAGGTGGATGCTCAGGGCAAGTTGACTCAACACACACACACACACACACACACACACACACACACACACTCACACACATACACCCAGCTAACGTGTTGGAATGCGTGCCTCTCTCCAGCTGCAGGCTCCCAGTGTGAAGGGCTTTGACTTTGCCAAGCTGCATCTGGGTCAGCACAGCAAAGATGACATCATGGTCATCCAGGAGCCCGGCCCCCTCCCCGCGCCCGTCAAAGAGGTCACGCCCTCCGACGGCGGGGACTTAAACACCCCCAAATCCAAGGGATCCTCCACCAAGGCGGTCCGGTCCAGCCGCCGCAGGGGCAGGTCAGCGACACACACTCCCTCTTTCTCTGCTTTACACACACACACACTTACAGAAAATGTCGTCACACCTACATAGGACATAAACTGGTATACCGTAAAAAACACACCGGCACTCTTCCCTCTCTTCTCTCAGGCTCAGCCCGTCCGACGGGGACTCGTTAGGCAGCGACCAATCCAGCGGCAGAGAATCGGCGGAGGAAAGCACCAGACCCGTGGCCACGCCCAGCGAGGGGAAGCAGCATCGAAAGACGCCCAAAAACGGCAAGAGACGCTCTCTCATCTCAACTGTTGTGCTGACAGATTTCATTCTGCTGGGCATGCGCGTGTTGAAATGTCAAGGATAATTGGAGGAGAGGGCATGTGAGGAGTGCATGTGTTATTTGTGTGTGTGTGTGTGTGTGTGTGTGGGAGTGTGTGGGAGTAATCCATATTAGGGTTAGACGGATACAACGGTTTGCTGATATTTGGGGACGATATTTAATTAAAAATCAGAATATCAGTCAGTCAATATGATAGATATGATGCAGTTTGCAGTTTTGATTAATGTTACACTGTCTTAACCTGAATTGATTCTAATGCAACACTTTGATCAGATTTCACACAAGTATGCATGAATATGTTGTTATTATTAGTAGTATTATTATCCAGGGTTTCCATGGAGACTTTGCCCCATGGTTTAAATGAGGGAAATACTGAATACTTGTAATTTTTTGGCATGAAAATGGTCAAATTTAACGAATGAGTGATGAATATCAGCATAATATTGGCAGCGTCAGTCAAAAAATATTGGTATCTGCCTTCAAAAACCCACATCGGTCGAACCCCGATCCATATGTGTGTGTGTGCAAGAATGTATGTGTAAGTAAGGCAGTGAGACAGTGACTGTGTGTATGCATGCGAGTGTGTGTAGGCGTGTCTCTGTGCGTATGAGGTGGGTTGTGTGTGTGTGTGTGTGCCCTAGAGATGACGATCTGCTTGCTCAGCGGGAGAACAGCTGATTAAAGGAGCTCCATCAAAGAGAAGGGAAGCGAGAGAGAGAGAGAGAGGAGAAGCCACAGGAGGGACGGAGAGGAAAAAAAGAGGAGAGAGGGATGACTGGAAGTGAAAAGCAGGATGGAGAACTCTTTAGGGGAGGATGCAGGAGGGAAACAAAGCTGTTATTCTGCTCGTGCCTTTACGTTTACCTGAATGCATTGTCTTTCTGTTCTTTATCCAACTGACTATGTCTTTTCCTCTTCACTTGCCATCTGGACCACAGGGAGGAGCAAGATCGGTATGTTTAGACCTTTCTCTCCATGTATGTTAAAATATGTATGTATTGTGTCAAAGTGCTTGCATGTCACGCTGCATTCACGGCACGTGGGAATAAGCGTTGCAATGACTTGGAAGCGTTCATGCTTTCATGCTCACTTGAAGCCGTCAGGATGCCATGATTGAAGTTTTCTGTAGCTTTTGATTGTTCTTGATCAGCTTTTTCACACTTAACACACATCCATTTAGTGAGTGATGCATCTGAGTTCATCGTTTACAGCAAACCCAACCAAAATCCAGCAAGTAGTTATATTTTAAGTTGTCATCACAAGATGATAGCGGTATTTCTGTTGGTTTTATTTGAAATGAATACATCATTCCCGACACTTGACTGCAGGTATTTCCTTGTTGGTGATGGTCAGTAACTTGGAAAAATTGATGTTCATCACCAAAAACAGAGTTCCCAAGTAGTATTTAGCATGTGAAAGCTGAGGTGAACAGTATTTTCTAGTAGTATTTACCATGTGAAAGCTGAGTGAACAGTATTTTCTAGTAGTATTTACCATGTGAAAGCTGAGTGAACAGTATTTTCTAGTAGTATTTACTCCTGAAAGCTGAGGTGAACAGTATTTTCTAGCAGGAAGCTTGTTTCTACCGTTTTTTCCCATGACATGAACGCAGCACGACTACGCCACTCCTTACAGTATCTGCCCTCTCCCTGTCTCTCCTTCCAGTGGGTCCCTCCGGCAGTGGCCCGGACGAGCTGCTGTCCTCGTCCTCCATCTTTGACCACGTGGACCGCCTGTCCCGCGGCTCGTCCGACGGCACGCGGCGCCAGGCCAACAAGGTGCAGCTCATCGCCATGCAGCCGCGGCCCAGCCCGCCGCCGCACACGCAGTGCCAGCCCAGCCCCACGCTCACCGAGAGAGTCAACACAGAGGTGGGAGAACATACACACACACACACACACACTGAAACCACTCACACATGCACACTAGGGTTCGACTGATACAGGTTTCGAATGCTGATATTGATGCTGATATTTTAGGATTGAAGCTGCTGATATTTAATACCATTTTCATGCCAAAAATTTTAAAAGAATTATAATTATTCTGTATTTCCCAGAATTTTATTCTTGTCAGGGTGGAAAAGCCTCTGAAACAGCATTTAGACCATCATGGGACACTAAAACTCTCCATTGAAATCAAGGATGATGATGATAGTAATAGTGAATGTCTCATTAGAATCAATGCTGGTTAAGGTCTTCCCATAGACAACCAGTGTAGTATTATTATATAATATGTAATCAATCAAACTGCATCATATCAGAGGTGGATGACGCTGACTGGACCAGATCTGATTTTTAAGACCAATATTGGTTATATATACACACATACACATACACACACACTGGAAGCTCCATGCTCGCCATGCCAGAATCATCAGAGAACTGAGAATACACACATGCGCGCCATAATCAATAACCCCCTCGGTGCCTTTCCTCATATCTGTTTGTCTGAGCATGTGTTCACGTGTGTGTGTCTGCAGGTGGCCCTGAGGCACAAGTCGGAGATCGAGCACCACAGGAACAAGCTGCGGCAGCGGGCCAAGAGGCGGGGCCAGTGCGAGTTCCCCTCCATGGATGACATCCTGGATGCGTTCGGGGACGGGCCGGTACAGGGCGGGGCGGCGCAGCGCCTCTACAGCTCCGCCCACGACCACATGGACTGCATCCTGCAGGCCGACGCGCCCTCGCCCCCGACCCCCACCGACTCCAGGAAGAGGTGATGTCATCGTATGAGTAATTGTGTGGTTTCTATATGTCTGAGTAAGTTCTGCCGCAACTGATACTACTGCTGCTACTTTTGGAATACAGACTTTTCTGCACATTTTCATTCATACATCTCTACTTTATATGTCTGAGTGTTGGAGTTCAGATCAGATTTCGGAGGATGAGATGAAGAACCTGCATGTATTTGCAAACCAGATACATTTTGCTCATTTCATTACAATTGCCTTGCCTTTATCACAGAAATGCATTGCATCCTACCTATGAGGAGATGCAGTAATTCTCAGTGTTTTTGTCTTCTGGGCAGAGAAAACACTTTTTCTTCACAAGTGTATTGTCAAAGTTAGTTCTGTATATTTAGACTACGAGCCAGTTTGCCAAAGAAGAGTGAGCGTGGGCACTTTCACAGCCCTCTGCAGTGTCAAAGACAGCTGAATAAACTGTTTAAACTGGGGAATGATTGACTGTTCTCACACAGACCAATAAGAAGGAGGAGGAAATCCATTGCCTTACTGGAGGAAATTGCACCAGAGTTTATTCTTGCATGAAAAATTAGGGAAAAATAATTGATGCTTGACTGATAATATCTGGGGAAGATTCACCGCCAAATGCATCGTTTGTTAGTTTCTGAACAGCTGTATGTCTGTGTGCTTCCAGAGGGAGGCGCTCTCCTCGGGGGCGGCGAGGTCAGCCAGGACCTGGCAGCCTGCCTGATACAGACCGGCTGACGGACCGAGACCGGCTGCTCACCGATCAGAGCGCGACCTACAGGAAATACCCAGGGTTCAACAATGTGGCATACATGGTGAGACGCACACATAAACAAATGCATGTTAACTCACACAAGGGTTCAACCGATATGAGTTTTTGAAGGCTGATACCAATATTTTTTGGTTAAAGCTGCTGATAGCTGATATTTTCTATCTTTAAGTTTGACTATTTTCATGCCAGAAAATTCTAAGTTTCCAACAGAATTGTATTCTTGTCAGGGTGGAAAAGCCTCTGAAACAGCATTTAGACCATCATGGGACACTAAAACTCTATTGAAACCTAGGATGATTATAATAAACTGCATCATATCAGTCATATCGGAGGTGGATGACACTGAGTGGTCGGTATCAGCCTGATATATCCGTCTAACCCTAACACACACACACACTTATTCTCTCTCTCATCTCTCTCCCAGTCGGACCCTGACCTGCCCCCGGACCACGGCAGCCCCTCTCCGAACGACGAGGTGTTCGACTCCGCCCCGGCCCCGCCCCCTTACATGCCCCCCCAGCCCTCCATCGAGGAGGCGCGGCAGCAGATGCACTCTCTGCTGGACGACGCCTTCGCCCTGGTGTCCCCCTCCTCGCAGGGCAGCGCCGGGTTGACGGGGGTGAGTCCCGCCCTGCCCAGCCCCTCCCCTCAGACCCGGCCCCCGGGGAGGCAGTGGGGCTCCTACCCGGCGGCCCCCTCTCACAGCCCCTTCTCTGCCGTGAGTTCGCCTTCTTGAGCTAAAGTCGCGTTCCTTCTATATCTGCGATTTCATTCTCCCCCCTCTTTCTCCTCTCTCCCTCCAGAGATACGCAGAGTTAGGAATGTCTCCCACGTCAGTCCAAGGCCTGTTGCAGAGGTGAGTGTCAATGCATTTAATGGGGATTCTGCCAGCTTTAGGTATGCAGACTGAAATTAACCCACTGTTGATTTTCTGTGTAGGCAAGGTCTGGGCTCAGGAGGGTACGTCTCTACCAATGAGCAGCTGCAGGAGTCGGTGTATTCCAGCAGGGGGCAGTACGAGGACCCTCCCTCCTCCTCCAGACCTCGCCCAGTAGGGGGCAGCACAGGTACAGTGCTGTGTGTGTTATGGATCAAAAGATTGTATTCAACACTGCATGTGCTTGAGTGTGTGTTGGAGGTTATCAGTTGGAGTGTGCGTGCAATAATTTCTCCCATGGTGAACGTGTCGACTCCAGGTGCCCAGCTCCACCACTTGACCCAAGTGGGCTTGTCCAGCCAGATCAGTGCGTACCCTGGGGTGGGCCGCAGCGTGTCGGGCCCCACCGGCTCCAGCTGGAACCAGCAGCACTCAGACCAGGACCTGTCCAGACCTGGAGCCAGCAGAGAGAGCGTGAGTCCGTTGTCAGAGAAGTGGATTTCTTGTCTGCCTTCCTGTTCTTGTCTTGGGTTCACCCGCTCTCCCTCTTTCTCTCTACAGGTGCTGTCGTTCCCCGAGTTCTCCTCCTCCTCCGTTTTCCAGATGCCCAGCTCCTCGTTGCGGGACCCCTCGGCCCCGCCTCTGCTCCTGACCTCCCCGACTCCGGAGTACCCCCCGGAGGACGCCTCGCCCTCCGCCCACAGCTCCGCCTCGCTCATCAAGGCTATCAGGGAGGAGCTGCGACGCCTTGCTCAGAAACAGGCTGCTGTGTCCAGCTACCCCTAGACTGGTCTGGACCTCTTTGAATCAGGACTCGTCAAGCAGGCAGAACTGGTTTCAACCGTTACCCTCTCCACCACTCTGAACCTGTCAGAACTGGATTGAAACCCTGAATCTAAAACAGGTAAACTGATCCAAACTACTCTGGACGATTGTTAGTGAATCGGCTCGGACACGTCTGTACCGCTATGCCCAAATTACTCTGGACCACTATCCCAAGTCTGAAAAAAAAGGACAACTTCCCGGTACTTTACAGGGTCTCCTCTGTCTCTCTCTGTCCAAGTTTCTCATTCTACAGCTCAACGTTTCACCGGATGGGAGTTTGTTCCCTTCACATTTCCATTGAAGTGCTTCCCGGAGTGGATCCACATCCCCTCCTGACCTTCTGTGGTGCTAATTGTCAGCCTCATACAGTATCTAGTCATTGACCACGCATTGCCTTCCGCACACATTCATCAGTCATGGTGATGAGGTCTCCATTCATTAACCATATTGGTGAGGTCTTGCACTGTAGACAGCTGGAGGTGGCGCACAGTTCCTAGGGCATGGGGACTCGAATACAGGAAAAAAATATATATAAATAGCTATAAAAATGACTATAAATATATGTACAAAGATAGAAATCCCAATGAGCACAATATTAATGTTAGAGTTATTATTGGAGTATTGAGATGTTACTTATTTTTTATTGCTATATATGAAAGTATACTTTAAATCCTTTATTTTGATCCCAAAAAAAAAGACCAAAATACTGTTCTATGGTTGTATTCCTCTTGTGTTTGAGCTCGCTGTAGATTTTGAGCCGGCCGTGTTTCGTTTATCTCCGTGGAGACGTTGCTTAGCATAGCTGCTCGCCCGTGTGTTCATGTATAGGTGGTAATGAAAAAAAAATGTATATATATATATATATATATATATATATATATATGTAATGCCGACGCATTGCTTTTATATAGCGCTTTTCACTTGCTCTCAAAACGCACCAATGTGTAACATCCATCTTTCGGGGGGCGGAACACTCCCCATATATTAGTTACTCTATCAGGTGACTAGGTGGGTAAAAAGATGTGTTTCTGGAGGTGGGGAGAGCTGGGACACCACTCATGCATTACAACCATAGAAAATAGGATAATAACATAAGATAGATTACAAATAATCAGACTGAAATAACCTGATATGATAGAGTGAAAAGCATGGCAATCGTAGGCGAGAGGTTCTGTAATAAGTGTATGCTGCTGTGTCCGTATGCCGCTGAATAATGCATCCCCTTGCCTCCTTTCCCCCCCCCTCCCCTTTTTCTTGAATTATATAAAGGTACAAAAATAAATAGTTATGTCTAATGTTGGCCTTGAACCAAAGGAGGTGAGGGTGTGAAGCTATTCAGGGCTGCTGGGCTGTATTTGCGAGGTTTTGGTGATAATTAAGTGCTCTTTGTCTTCATCTGCTGGTTGTACGGCTGCATGGCTGGTTCCCATCTCTGCTGTTTGGCTGTTTTCTCTGTAGTGTTTTAATGGAGTGGGTCAGTAGTAACGTCGGGGGTCCGCAGGGACGAGAGAAGGTTCGCCTGTCCCTGCTCTTTGCTCTTTCTCTGGCATGTTTCGACTAAGTTTGAGGCTTTAGCTACTAGTGATGTGCCCGTTAATGTTGTCTTCAGGCATGCTGCTAAAAGATGTTTAAATCAAAGTTTAACAAGTGAAGAGTTGTTCCACATCGAGTGAAGAGTGAGCAAAGAGTGAGTCATGTCACAGTGCCATCCGACCATTGTTCCATCTAAGCACAGTCCATTGTGATAAACGGTAGAAAAAGATGCACCATACGAGGCGTCATGGTTTCTTTTGTTTTGCATTTCCAAATGATATTTTTGAATCTAAATGAAAAATGGGTATTATAATATATATAAATGAAAGTGGATATGGTGTTGTATAGAAAACATTATATAGCAAATATTTTATTTGTGATTGCTCTATTTGAATGGACAAAAAGATCCTTCCGGCAAAGGTGCCAACACGTCCCTTCCACGGACCAATAGCGAACCAGAACTCTTCACCGACTGGAGCAAGTGACTTTCTGATTGGACCTAGCACCTGTCAGTCAAACTGTAGGACTAGACCACGCCTACAGGATCCTATGGTGCTATTTCAACGACTGGGATGCGTCTGCACCTCTTCAGTCACGCTCTCACACACCCTGGACATACTAGGGGTTACATGTTAGATGCAGACACACACACACACACACAGACACACACACACGTGCGCTGCCATTATAAAGGAAAAAAAACACCCTGCGGATGTCGGTAAACCTGATTCCAAAAGAGAAGGTCGACTCCTCACATCGAACTCTGGATTTCGAGCTGCTGCACTGCAGTCTTCAGCATCTCCTGAATGTTTCCTAGATATCTGTGTTTTCTAGAGCTGCGTTTCAAAGTTCTGTGTTTTCTAGATCTGTGATCCTCAGTGAGTATAGGCCTTATCCACCAGGAGACCGGTGGCGTCGGCCCTCTGCCCTCTGACCTCCGGAGCCGGGGTCGGAGTGTCGCTCTCTCTCAGAAAATACCATCACATTCCTGTTGTTCCTCTCCAGAGGGTGTGTTGTTTCAACGTCCGTACCTGAGCCTGGGCCCACTGCCAGCAGGGCTCGTCTAGAGGCACGTTCAAGAGCAGCCACCCAGGCGTGTTCGCAACTAACCCCCAATCCGACTATGTGTTCCAATATTTTCCCTCTTCTCTCTCTCTCTCTCTCTCTCTCTCTCACTCTCTCTCTGTCTCCTCTTCCCCCCTCTCTCTCTTCCGGTGAGCTGCATCCCTGTGGTGTTTCAAGTCTGAAAGATGTGTTTGACAACCATTAAAGAGATGTGTTCAAATTCAACCTGTGTCACCGGATTTTCTGGATTTTTTTTTGTTTTTGGTGTGAAGTACATACCAGTACAAAACTTGCCCTGGGGCAACCTACTTATTGCTGTTGTGTGGTATTCATATCAGTGCTTCATTTAGGTATCTCAGGACAACCAAATTCTGTGGTGATGTACCTTAAATCGTATGATAATGTACTACTGACAACACATCCCATTATCTTTATAGCCTACTGTTACTACTGCTATTACTGCTACTTCTACTGAAATGAAAACTAAGTAAAATATATATATAGGCTATATGAAAATAGACCTTTAATAGGTAGCCCACACCTTCCCTACCTCTTTACCTGTGGGACAATGTTACACAGATACTTGTAAACAAACCCCCCACCCCTACCCCACCCCACCCCCACCCCACACACACACACACACACACACACCCACACACTCCACCTCAACCACACACACACACACACACACACACACACACACACAACTAACCTGATAGGTCTTAATACTTGTATTCCTTAGACAGCCACCCAACCCCTCCCAACGTAAAACAATGCCATCTCACTCTCGCCCTCTGTCTCTCTCTCTCTCTCTCCCCCTCATTACCTTTGGGGAAATGACGACGACACTTCCTGATACACCTGGTGCAGGTCAACAATAACACCTTATGCTGAAGATGCCGGCGGTGATAAGCGCACATTTTACATCCGCAACAGCATGAAAGGAGAGAAGATTACGAGTTTCAGACTGAAAAACAAACAATTGTGTAAGTAGACTCACTACTAAATCCCGACAACCTCGTTGCAAATTCAAATTTAAATAGCCTGTTGAATGTCCTCAGCTGCAGGGGGAAGTTAATGTCAACATAAACCATAATGCTGTTTAACAATTTCGGCTCAGTTGAAACGTAGTTTACGATTGATATTCCACATTAGCCTTCGGCTGCACTAGTAGACATAGGCTGTTTGCTCCCCGGTAGCCCCGACGCGTGCCTTTCTCTCTTAATTTGGAGAGAACTTTCCGCCAAACTCCATTAAAAAATCTGACAGTTTAATGTTGCATTGCTAATCGGCAGAAGTGCAAACATGGTAGAACATGACTTAAGAGCTTTAACGAATCGTTTTGGTATTTGGGTAAATTCGGCACGTATGATCCACCCAGCAGCACTTTATTTCAATAGAATCTCATTTTTAGAAGTGGTTCGTACTGCTCCGCTTCTGTTTTGGTGGGAAATTGTGTAAATTACAGGCGAACCAACCAATTACAAAAGTTAACATTTTCTTGCTGCTGGGTGTATTTGATATATGCTGAATTGAAGAGTAGTTCCTAACGATTTGTTAAAAGTCTTAAGTCATGTCCTTCCAGGTATGTACGTTTGCCGACAAGCAATGAAACATTACAATGACAGATTTTTAAATGGAGTTTTGGGTCTCTCAAATCAGAGAACAGCACTGAAAAAATATAAAATTAACCCTGCTTTATGTAGCCTACTGCAGGATTTTATGGACTTTCCAGTAATATCCCATCTCTGCTGCTCCTTTCCTCACCAGACTGCGACTCGTTTCCTACCAGGAAGTAAGGTTGGAGGAAACGAGGAGAGGAAAGGAGGGGAGTGGATAAGCGAAAGAGGAGAGGTGAGCAGAAACGGGACAAAAATGCTTCCCATCACTGCGATTACTGATGCAATGGCCCTATCAATCAAGGCCATAGGCAAGGCAAATTTAACGTCTGCAAACATTTTACACATGAATATGGGCTAATGCAAATGTTAAAGGATTGTATAGTTTACCTTTCAACTAGCCATTAAGGTATATTGTGATAATTCCTTTCTAAATTTAAAAAAATAATAATTTTTCTGTATTGTATTATACATATTCTCTAATATACAATTAGATTGTAATTATTGTCTGGTTGAAAAGAAACATATTCAGTTACATTTTCAGAAAAGCATTTATTTATGCCTTTTTGCCTTAAAAGAGCATATTTCCATATAACTTGCATCAGTTTAATACTAAGAATTTGGGTAAGTTTAGGTGGGTTAACCCTAACCCTTCACTACATCCCTGTATATGTTCATTTTAGGCTTCTCACTCACTTATGTAGCTCTACTTCCAGCTGGAATACATGTGTAAATGGTTTGTTGCAGCATGGGTGAGTCTATGAAGGCTCAGCTGGTCAGCGCCATCCATCTTCAGGAGGTGGAGCTGGAGGAGAACCCTCACCACCGGCCGCCTCCAGACTTCAAGAACAACAATGGTGAGTCCCACTCACTACTTTCTACTTGACAACACCGCTCATCTTATACCCTGACTGGCATTTATTCTCCCAACACGAGCATTTTAACATCTTTCTAGATCATTATGAAGAGATTAAAAATGTGATGTAAAAATGATGTAAAAATACACCTGTCTTGTCAGCTTCAATTACAAAGTGGGGCTGTAATAGAGAAAAGCGTCCCATCCCCGCTAATTGAGATGCCTCAGAATAGATAGAATAACGTCATCTTACATGATTTCTGGGTTTTTTACGTTAATTTTTTTCCAACAATTACCCCTCGCTGCTAGTTGGAGCGGCCGACGTGCAAAGTTGCGTCGTGCAGCCGTCACAAAGGAAAAATGACTTTTTCACCTTGTTAGCTAATTTTCCATAACATAATATATAGCTATTTAACAATAAACACCAAAAAATGTATGATAATTTTACTTTCTTGTGTTTTATATCAAATTCCCATTACTTTTACCTCCTGGACAGTGAAGTATGTTTTTGTGGTTACTTCATGGTGTATCAGTAGAAATTCACTGTGCTTTCTACTTGAGAATACTGCTCATCTTATACCTTGACTGGCATTTATTCTCCCAACACTAGTATTTTAACATCTTTCTAGATCATTATGAAGAGATTCCCGCATTATGCCCCGCCCCAACATCCTGATTCAACCAGAAACGCATCAAATTAGGGAAGCGAGATGCTCTCAAAATGCCGTTTGATGGTGACTTTAATGCGTGATGTTGCATTGTGTTGTGATCCAGCAGAGCAGACCTACACTGTGGAGGAAGCAGTGGAGACCATTGGCTTCGGACGCTTCCACATCCTGCTGTTCATTATCATGGGCAGTGCCAATGTGAGTGTGTGGGGTTTTTCTAACTTTATCAAAACCATAAAAAATGCTCTTCTCTGTCGCTTTCTATCTATATAAATATGTGTGTGTGTGTGCTCAGATAGTGGAGGCAATGGAGATCATGCTGTTGGCAGTGGTGTCTCCTGAGATCCGCTGCGAGTGGCGTCTAGATGACTGGCAGGTTGCTCTGGTCTCCACGGTGAGTTATACAACTAATCATTGCATTCAGACCAATACTGCGTTGTATTATAAACTTATTAGCCTAATGCGCCTCACTCCATTTCACTCAGATGGTGTTTCTGGGCTTCATGGTGTGTGGAGTCCTGAGTGGATACATCGCAGACAGATACGGACGCTGGAAGGTTGGTGGTACTGGAGATGTTCCCCAATTTTGACGATGTTTTATGTCTATGTGTGCACTGATTTTCTGATTTTGTGTGTGTGTGTGTGTGCTGTGCAGGTGGTATTTTGTGGTTTTGTGTGGAGTGCCTACTTTTCCCTGCTCACCTCCTTTGCTCCCTCCTACGGTTGGTTCATCTTCCTACGCAGCATGGTGGGCTGCGGTGTGGCCGGGGTCTCTCAGGGGTGAGGACACACACACACACACACACACACACACACACACACACACACGCACATCCGGACACGTTTCCAGAAATATACTGATTTTACGACACCTCTTCCCCACTTCAGGTTTGTCTTGAAGACAGAATTCATCCCGGCAAAGTACAGAGCTTTCCTTCTGCCTCTGGCCTCCGTAAGTCTCCAGGGTGTACAAAGTGACACCATTATTTCTGGTGTTTGTTCATCCAAACCTGTCAGGATCACTGTTATATGAGGAAAATGAATTCTTCATTTAAAAGCCCAGTGAGTTTCTCTACTGTTAACTCAGTGGGGTGGGTCATTCTGCCTTAAGGCCTACCTAAAACAATGTCATTAGTCTGGATTTCAGTGGAGAGTTTTAGTGTCCTATGCTGTTTCAGAGGCTTTTGTTGGAGCCCCATGTATAACACTCCTCCTCCAAAATCCACATGCTCTGTCTGTCCGCAGGATTAAGAGGATGATTCTGTGGTACTTGAGACTTCAGACACATGTAAGCACATCGGACACAAATTGGTTAAAACGGTGCTCAGAACTCAAAAGGACCATATGTTTTTAGGGCTATCATCATCACTGCTTGGACTGCTTACACAGATCCTGTCAGGATCTGTGTAACTCTCTCCTGATCTAGAAGTCATGTGTAGCGTGTTGACTCTTTGCATAGAGTGAGGAAGAGTTGTTGCAGGTTGAAACATGTCATTTTTTTCTGTGCAGTGTGTTGAAACGATCCCTTGAAGATGGAAACTGTGTTGTCACGTGTTCTTTAGGGAACATAATACTTTAGTACTTCAGTAAAAAGAAACAGTTTTGCATTTATACAACAAGGAAACTCTGGGACTGTGAATTGGTCTCGATCCCTTCCACCTTCAGGCGCGATATTTCAGACACCATTGGTCCAATTTTGATGAAACTTCGGGGAATGATGCATCTCACTACTGAGTTCTGAGTGTCATTTACAAGACTATAGTAATTGGCCCAAGGGCAGCACTACATTGTCTGTTTAGTTGTCCGTCCATTGTGTGAGATGTTTCAGACAACACTAGTTTGATTTTGATGGGATTTCGGGGAATGATGCATCTCACTACTGAGTTCTTGGGGGGGAATGATGCATCTTGCCTTCTCATTTCTGAATCCTATCCTTGTTCAACAAATTTGCCTCTGGGACCGTAAATGTAGGTCATGCTGGATATTCTACCATTTGGAATTTTCCCTGAAGGCATTTTCATTTTACTACCCATCGGGTAGTAAATACATACCAGTTTTGTACTGGTATGTACTTCACACCGGGGGGGGGGGGGGGGTATTATTGCTTAATTGTTATTGATTGGGCGACTGCGTCATTGGTGCGGGACAATATGTTCACTGTTTCAGTGTATCCTGTTTCAGTTTTGTTATTTCCCTGGGAGGGAATTCTGAACATAACAAGCATATTCAAAATTCTGTAAATTCAAAGCACCTTAAAAATTTGAGTAGTGCATGCAGACACATTGTGAAATACAGCCAAATAGGGGGTTAGATGCTTTTAGTTGCAAAAAAGAAGTAATAATGCCTGATCATATCATATCATATCACTGTTTTTTTAAATGCCCATTTGGCACACAGGTGATTTTGGTTTGGATAAACAAAGTTTTAGTGCATTTCCAATGTCTTTTCTAGGTGAATTTGACAGTAACCAAAGTAACTATGACTTTATTTTCTGACTACATTTAAAATGATTGACATCACCATTGCCATCTCCATCATCATCAACACTGCCAACACAGGCACCGCCACAAATTGTGATCCTGTGTGTGTGTGTGTGTGTGTGTGTGTGTGTGTGTGTGTGTGTCTGCTGTCACCGTAGATCTTCTGGATGCTAGGGTCCATGCTGATCATCATCCTAGGAATGACAGTGGTTCCCACCCTGGGCTGGAGATGGATGATCCGTCTTTCCGTTGCTCCCAGCATCATCCTTATTTTTCTATTCAAGGTGGGGCGCGTTCAGGACTGACCTAACCCGTTGTTGACTCCATGCCTTAGCTTGACTCTTCAGCATCATTGGGAGAAGTCTTGAAATTGATGCATGCTTCCACGTCTTCTCTCTACACGTGTCTATAGTTCATTCCAGAGTCGGCCCGTTACAACGTGTCTGCAGGTAATATAAAGGGCGCTATGGAGACTCTCCAAAAGATTGCCAGGATGAACAAAGCTTACCTACCACCTGGACGACTGGTAGAACCGGCGGTGGTAAGTTAATATCTGTGGCTAAGAGACTTGACTTTGGATGTTAATTTGAAGACCTGACAGTGATGTGTCCGGTAGTGATGGATGTGTCCATGTTGTGTGTGGGTTTCTGTGTTTCAGAGTGAGAGGGGCAGTTGGCGTATCCTGCTCAGTCCATCATTCAGGAGGACGTCTCTACTGCTGTGGTACACATGGTAATGCTTCCCTTCCTCTTCATCCTCCTCTTTTTCTAATCGTCCAGTCCTAGATGAAGACCATGTAGGTTTCTCCCCAACTCTGTGCACTAGGTTTTGACCAATATTGTAGTCCAATATTTAATACGTGTGTGTCTTAGGTTCGTAGCGTCCTTTTCCTACTACGGCTCCGTGCTGAGCAGTTCAGAGCTGCTGGAGAAGAACTTGCTGTGCATGACGGACGCCGACCGGGAGCACCGGGTCAAGCACCGCCATGAGGACGGACTGTGCTACTGCATCCCCTTCGCACTCGGCGACTACCAGACCCTGCTCATCAGCTGCCTGGGCGAGGTCGCACGTGAGTGAAGGATGGGAGTGGAGTGTGTGTGTGTGTGTGTGTGTGTGCAAGAGACAGATTTTCACTGTTTAAAGGAATACACTAAGTTTTAAGCAGATTGTCCCGTTAGTCACCTTACCTGTTAAGTGATGAGAAAATAGACACCAAATCATCCATGTGTGGATGATTTGGTGATTTATTTCTAAAAAGCAACTAGCAACAATTCTAGTTGCTGGGAACAATGTTAATATGTTGACTCCCATTTGGCAACAAATCGGTACAGGTGATGCCAATGCATGAGCATTTGCTCTACTTGCTTGTCTAATCCAAGAGGTCTGAGATCCCAGCACTTACATACACAGCGTAGCCCCTAGCGCAGGGAGAGCAGGATTGGTCTAGCTAATATATTCATATGCAAATCAGTACTAACACAGTATGTTATTTTTCATAAATGTAGCGGTACATCATATTTTGTGTGCATTTTACCAAACACAAAACTACCAGACTTGGCTGCATATCATTATATTGCTTACAAAGTGAAGTGTTAGCATGAAGCCTACTATGACTCAACATAGTGTATGCTAAAGTGTTAGCATGAAGCAGGAGCCAATGTTTGTTTCATTTTTATGCCAACGATACTGTCATTTACTGCTGTGGTGCCACCCTTGCTCAATCACTTGAGTATTTGCAGTCTGCTTTTGGTATTGTAGAGTCACGGTTGTTTGATCTGAAACTTGTGTTGAATGCTGCAAAAACTAAATTGATGTTGTTTTCGAATGCCAGGAAGACATTAGCTTCTCTTCCTAACATTGCAACC
Source organism: Centroberyx gerrardi (assembly GCF_048128805.1). Lineage (NCBI taxonomy): Eukaryota > Metazoa > Chordata > Actinopteri > Beryciformes > Berycidae > Centroberyx > Centroberyx gerrardi. The sequence goes on from NC_136020.1 coordinate 5,069,998, forward strand.
TTACAGGGCAGTCAGATTGAATTAGTGTCACAATACAAGTATCTAGGTATTTTAATTGATGATCGTTTAACTTTTAAACTTCACATTGAAAACTTAGTAAAGAAACTAAAGCTTAAGATAGGTTTTTATTTTAGAAACAAATCCTGCTTTTCCTATGCTGCCAGGAAAAAATTGGTTGAGGCTACGTTCCTTCCCTTGCTTGACTATGGTGATCTGTTGTACATGCACGCCTCTGCCCAATGCTTGCATTGGCTGGATACTGTGTACCACAGCGCTCTGAGGTTTGTCACAGGCTGCAAAGCTCTCACTCACCATTGCACTCTATATGCCAGAGTTCAGTGGCCTTCACTGGCCTTGCGCAGACTTACTCATTGGTACATATGTATTTATAAGTCCATCCTTGGTCTGCTCTCCTCTTACCTTTGTGGGTATATCTCACTCAAAACTAGTAATTATTGTTTGCGCTCAATTGACACCCTCTTACTGTCCGTCCCTAAGGTTCGCACTGAATTTGGCAAACGGGCCTTTATGTTCTCCGCCCCTGCAGCCTGGAACCACTTGCAGACAGATTTGCAGCTAGATGAGCTGATCCCGATTAGGGCATTCAAAAATGTAGTGAAGGGTTTGGAGGCAAATTCAATTGGAATTTGTAATTGCTTCCTTAGCTAGACCCGTTTCCTCCTGTCTGTCTTTTAGGCATATGATTCTGTGAGTTACTACTGTATGTTTTGTTTTATGTGCTTTTAATGTTTGCTTGTATGTTGTTTGAAATTCTGTATTGCTGCTATCTTGGCCAGGGCTCCCTCGAAAAAGAGATCTTGTAATCTCAATGGGACTCACCTGGTTAAATAAAGGTTTAATAAAAAATAATAATAAAATAATGATCTACCGGCGACCAATGGTTGATTTGGTGTCTATGTTCTCATCACTGAACAGGTAAGTTGACCAACAGAACGAGCTCCCTCAAAACCCTTGTATTCCTGTAACACATATCTAACATTCCTCTCATTCCCCCCCCCCCCCCTCCCCCCTCCCTCCCTCCTCTCTCTCTCTCTAGTCATCCCTCTAAACATCGGTCTGTTGAATGTCCTCGGACGGAAGATGAGTTTGACGGTGCTGCAACTCCTGTCGGCCCTGTTATTCATGTTGGTCAACATCTGCACCACCATGTATGAGATGCACTCACTCACCCAGTCCTTCACTCACCCTCTATTATTACAATTTCTGTTTCAGTGTCTTGACAGCTTTCTGTTTCCCTTTGTTTGCCTCTAGGTTTGGTTTCACTGTGCTGCTCTTCTTGCTCAGATCTCTGGTCTCCATGAATTTTAATGTGGTCTATATTTATACTGCTGAGGTACGCAAACATTACTTTTTTATACTTGTATAAAACACACTGCTGATTATATTGGAGATTTGGAGATTTTTTGCCAATATTGTCACTTGTATATAATTATGTAGACAGTATATGTATATGTGTATATGCATGGCTTACACGTCTTTTTTCCATCTAAGGTGTATCCCACCGTAGCACGTTCTCTAGGAATGGGCTTCTGTACCTCCTTCAGTCGCATTGGAGGCATGATCGCGCCCTTCATAGCTCAGGTATGTTCATGGCCCCATCGATGGTTCTTTTGTCAGCAAAAGAAAGTTAAATTTACACCAACATCTATATCACAACTCCTGTTTTGTGTCCCACCTAGGAAGCATTCAGTTTGGTTTCACTGGGGACACAAAATGGTGCGAGTTAAATCACCCCATTGATGTCTTATGTAAATGTGTGTTGTAGGTGTTGATGTCAGAGTCAGTAATACTGGCCCTGTGTCCCTTTGCTGTGGCCTGCGTAATCTGTGCAATTGGAAACTTTCTACTCCCCATTGAGACCAAGGGCCGAGCGCTTCTGGTAAAACATCATCTATTGTTTCCTCACCTAACCTTTTGTGTAGAGTTTATTTTCTCCTTTGTCGTGGGTTTAATCTTTAATGCACTTCTTTTTCTTTTCAGCAAACCTCCTGATGTTGCCATCGATAGAAGATATCTATAGTTTGTAGGCTATTTTATTATTGATGTACATCTAATGTAAAAATATTAAATATGTTACTTACATCAACTGTCCTTGTGCCTTAATTATTCCAGTGGGTCGGGAGAGTTTTTTCAGAATATGGGCCATAAAGTGAGTTTTGAAAGCCAGAAAGCAATCAGCTGACAAATTTTTATGTTTCTTGGCATTGTTCCTTGTTTTTTATGATTTTGTCACACTGCCAAGTATACTTTCAAATCAGTTCAGTCATTAAGATGTAAAGAACGACTCTGTCTCTCTTCAACACTAGATGGAGACATCTGCTGGCTATTGTATAGTGAGCAGCATAGTCTCCGTCAGTGGATTAATGTGGATTTGACACCCTGAGAGCCTGTGGGGATTATTTAAAATAAGAGGAGATATTCCCTTCTAGCCCATTCAATCCCACTTTTCATAGATGCACAACTGAGGGACACCACTATGTAGTGTGTGTGTGTGTTTGTGCAAAGGGTAGAGTATGACACTCAAGCTGGGAGTCGACCATCCTGTATCAGTCAGCGAAGGCAGTCTAAGCTGCAGTGTAAACCAGTAGGTCAACCATAGATTAAACCTTCTCTGACTTCTGACCTGGGTGGGTTAAAGGAAGCAAAAAGAAATGTGTGTGTGGGAGAGAGAGGTAGATCCACTGATTATGCACACACTTAGAGTGGGATACTTATCTACAGGGTTGGGTAGTAACGGAATACTTGTAATGGCATTATGTATTGTAAATACAAAAACATTTTAACTGTATTCCATTACGTTGCCTAAAAAAATACAGATTACAGACACTTGTGAAAAATTATAGGATTTCTTCTGGGAAGCTCAGAAGGCCATTTAAATAGTGGCAGGTGTTATACGTCTTTATAAAATGTGCCAAGATAATTTAATGAAATAAATTTCATGAACTTCAGAATTTTTCACTTTTTTCTTATCTGTACCTGTACTTTTTATACCTCAGATTTGCCAAAATAATTTGAAAGTAATCAGAATACAGTACTGAGTTTGGACAATCCCTTGAATTACATTACTGATTACAATTTTGATGAGGTGATTAGTAACTGTAATGTAATACATTATAAAGTAACCCACCCAAACCTTATTCTGTTCTATGGTTGATTGTTGATCAGTTAGATCTAGTTAGGCTCATTCTCTCTAAAGTCCTTTGAGACATGCATGGAGAAAGGGCTATATAAATAAACAAATTTGAACTTGAACTTATGCATATATGCAAATTGTAACCTAGGGGGGGATGAACACTAGGCAACAGGCAAGGTAAAGTTTGGCTGTGGCTGGTAAGTTTGTCTATTCTACCAGACACTTTGGCAGGTAAAGGTAAGTTTTGGAATGCACTCTTGGCTCTTGCCTCTTTCCTGTTAAGTCAGTCTAGTGATCTTTCTCTCCCTCCAGCACACGTTCCCAGGGAATGATCTCTGCCTTCCTGATCCTTCTCTCTTTAAGCTCGTTAGGTTCCCAGTCTATCCCCTCCAGACTTGTCGGATTAGTGTGTGTGTCTGTCTGCCCGTGTAAGATGCTTTGTGGGAGGAGTCTGTGCTGGACGGTTCCCTCCCCTGACCTTGGTCAAGCAGTAATGTGTGTGTATCTGTTTGTATTTGGTCACCAGAGAGGGAGAGGGGGGCTAGGCTGCTACATAATGCAGTGCCCACCGTTCTAGAGAGTGTGTGAGAAAGTGTTGAGGAGCTGGCCTAAAGGCTGCAGTGCCCACTGCAGTGCAGGTCTGCGGTGAGGTGTGGGCCAGATTCACTGTGGTTAAAAGGGGATTTAAACTTCTACCTGGCAACCTGCCGCCAAAGATGGATACGACCAGGGGACAGAAAACAACCCAGTGAACAGTAAGTACAATGTGGAACTGTGTGTTGTTTTAACACCCTTAATTCAATTTCTATTGATGGCTGAGAACATGATGCATCTACTGTGTGTGTGTGTGTGTGTGTGTGTGTTAAGCTAGCCATTAGGAATCCATAGGGATTCAAAAGTTTCTGAAGATTGTGGAGGTTTAGTGGGAATTCCAGTAAGTATGAATGAAGTGTTTCAATAGGTTGTTGGTAGGGATGGGACGATATGCTTATCTCACAATATAATTCGATACGTGAAATGGGGTTCACGATTCAATACAACCACGATATGATGTAATAAATAAAAGTTCAATGACAACAAAGTATGACTGTGCAGAATTATGTTTATTTCTGAGCCACAAATCTTTCTAGTGATGGCATTGTCTTGCTATAATGTAAACAACAACAATTGAGCTTGTGAAATTGTGATGGGCAAGCCATCTCATTTGTGATTACTACAGCAGAATAAAATGGAGCTAATACTACGATTCATTTTTATGCCCCATGATACGTATTGTCATTCATATATCATCCTGTTCCTAGTTGTTGGTGAGAGGTGCAGCCAATTGGCAATGACAACATCACAATGAGCTTTCCTTGTGTTTTTAGCCTGTTAAATGGTGTTTAGTATTGCATTGTATTGTATTGTCTTAGGGTTACCACATGTTCAGTTCTATATCTGGATTACCACAGTGTTGTTAATTGTTCCTGGAGAATGAGATAATGTCAGTATTGTTTAATGAAACTTAATAACTCAACTGACCATGTGTGTCTGTGGGTGTGTATGTGCAAACACCCATCCACTCTTTGTCTTGGTGCTTGGTGCGGATGGATCTGTAATGTGTGAGGGTCATTGTGCTCCGTCTCGGTTGTATTCAAACACACACGCACGCACACACACTCATTCACTCTCGCTCTATTGTTCTACCCCCCACTGGCCCTGCCATCCACACATACAGTGTCACTCAAATAAATATGATTAGGCTACAATTTGGTAATGTAACTTGAAAATAGCAAAATTGTTATAAAACTAATTGTTATAAAAGTAAGCTACAGTGGTCAGCTTCACACAACGGAGGTTCCAAATGGCAGCAAGAGGTAACTGGCTGAAATATTTTGCTCATGTTTACCATGCTTTATACCAATGGATACCAAAGGGACGAGAGGAAAAAGATGTTGTTGGTGAGTCCAGCTTTCTCTAGACAGAGTGCTGCTCACTGCTGTTTAGGTTTAGGTGACAGTTTGTATTTCACTCTTAGGTTTCAATTTGTCACTTCCTGTAAGCAGGGAAGATTTCCTGCCAGTGACCTGACACCAGAATTTAATTTGGGCAAACAGGGAGAATCTACAGGGTTTCTTGATAACACAGGTGCATTTTTACATAAAAATCTTGCCTACTGCAGCTTTAAGACTACATGTACCATTAAACCCTTTGGCCAGCAGGAGGTCAGCTTTATCCAGTAGGGAGTCTTACCTCCATCCTGGTTGGGCACGGAGTGATATCCAGATATTCACGCTGGGAGAAAACTTCAGTGTGGTTTCAATACAATATATATTTGAATCTTGCTTCACACCACATCAAAAGACAGGATTATCTTGGGCTAGATGTAGTATCGGTTGTATAATGTCTCTGTCCCTTCCAGCTGACCTATCAGAGACGGCAGAAGCCGAGCTGGAGTCAGTAAGTGACATCATCAGCAGGAGACGCCCTGCCCGGGGTGCCCTGCCTCTGGGATTGCCATGGGAGATGAGGCCTACCCAGAATGCCAAGCCCAAGAACTGTTCGATGACTTTATGCAGGCGTCAACCTGCAGGGCCACGCTGCGTGCCTTCAGCCAGCTGTGTGAACACCTCCAGCTCGCACCAACACCCACTGAGCGGCCTCTGTACCACACAATCAAAGAACGCCTCAACTACTGGAAGGCCAACGGTCTGTGGGCCAAACTGGACAAGAGGGCTGCACATCAGGAGTATATGAAGGGCCGTGCCTGTGCCAGCACTACAGTAAGTTCCCCTCCCTGCTGATGTGTGGAGCTTGGTATATAAATGTCGGAGCCTGTGTCAGACACCTCAGCGCTGTCCTCTCTCTGATCTCAGTGTGTGATCATCGGGGCCGGGCCCTGTGGTCTGAGGATGGCGGTGGAGCTGGGCTTCATGGGAGCGCGGGTGGTGCTGCTGGAGAAGAGGGATGCCTTCTCCAGGAACAACGTGCTCCACCTCTGGCCCTTCACCATCCATGACCTCCGGAGCCTTGGGGCGAAGAAGTTCTACGGCAAATTCTGCGCCGGATCCATCGACCATATCAGTGAGCGGTCCAAAGTGTACAACAGTTCCTATACAGTTTCTCCTGTCTTTCTCCCCGTCATATCTCCTTCCTCTCCATTGTTCTCTGCAGGTATCCGCCAGCTACAGTTGGTGCTTTTGAAGGTGGCTCTGTTGTTAGGGGTGGAGGTTCATGTCAATGTGGAGTTCAAGAAACTGGTGGAGCCACCTGAAGACCAGAAGGGCCAAAGTAAGTTCAGTTATTCACTGAATGAGGGAGCTGATGTTTCTGATTATGTTATAGAATGATCTATCTGCATATGTCTGCCTGTCTCAGAGGTGGGGTGGAGGATGGAGGTGCATCCCAAGTCCCATCCTGTCAACCAGCTGGAGTTTGATGTTATTATTGGAGCTGATGGACGACGGAACACTCTACCAGGTACGCTACCACAGCACTTGATGTATCTTGAGCCCTGATAGGGTTAAACAAGGCCTCCTGGAGCGTCTTGGAGGCTCAGTGGGTTAAGTTGCACATCACATGCTCACACCATTGTTGGTGCACATGTGGCTTACAACAAGATCTAAGCTTCCTGATGTCTCCCCTTTGTTGCTCCAATAAGGGTTCAGACGCAAGGAGTTCAGAGGGAAGCTGGCCATCGCCATCACAGCTAACTTCAAAAACAGGAACACCACGGCTGAGGCCAAGGTAGAGGAGATCAGCGGAGTGGCCTTCATCTTCAACCAGAGGTTTTTCCAGGAGCTACGCCAAGACACCGGTCAGGACTTTTGATGAGTGCACTTCTTTAAAAAATCATCGACTCATTAGTGCAGCAACTAAAATAAATGTACTTCAAAGGACTGATTGTGTTCCAAGTCCATAAGTATTGTTAGTCATACAGAAAGTGCAACAATTGTGAAAGTACGCCGCAACAATGCATAACCCTCATATTCCCCTCATATCTCCTGTCTCTTCAAGGGATTGACTTGGAGAATATAGTCTACTACAAGGATGACACTCACTACTTTGTAATGACAGCAAAGAAGCATAGTCTGCTGGAGAAGGGAGTCATTCTACAGGTAACAATACAACACCGGCACCTGGATGTAGAGTTACAATTGCACAGACTGACTATGATTATATTGCCTTTTTAATATTCTTTACGGTTGTACGATACATAACAGGGTGTCTGCAGGTCCATAAAAAGTCTTAAAATGTTGTAAATTGAATTAACTAAAATCCAAGGCCTTAAAGGGTCTTCAGTATGGTCAATTGTTGCATTTGAGTATTGAATACAGTTTCAGACATCTTAAAAATGTTGCTTTTTCTCAATGCACTACTTTCCTAGTGAGAAACGTCCCTGGTTGTGCAGACATACACTATGATAGCGCTTCTTCTACTATTCTGACTTATTTTGGGGCGTGAAATTTATCTTAAATTTGATCTGAATTGGCATAAAGTCTTAAAAAGTCTTAAATTTAACTTGTCACCCTGCATATTATTCACCGCAACCATCAGGATTACGCAGACACGGAGCTGCTTCTCTCACGGGGGAACGTGGACCAGAATGCACTGCAGGCGTACGCCCGTGAGGCTGCGGACTTCTCCACCAATCACCAGCTGCCGTCTCTGGACTTCGCCATGAACCATTACGGGCTGCCGGACGTGGCGATGTTCGACTTTACCTGTATGTACGCCTCCGAGAACGCTGCCCTGGTTCGCCAGCGACAAGGATACCAGCTGCTGGTCACCCTGGTGGGAGACAGCCTGCTGGAGGTAAGGAGGGAAAGGAGGGAAGAAAGAGAGGGGGGAGGGGCAGATGATGGGGAGGAATAGATGGATGCAAAGTTGGTGTTGCTATTCTCTGTGATGTATGTTTGTGTGTGTGTGTCATTGCAGCCGTTTTGGCCTATGGGGACTGGTATAGCACGAGGCTTCTTGGCAGCTCTGGACTCCGCCTGGATGATTCGCAGCTGGGCACAAGGCAGCGCACCACTGGATGTACTGGCTGAGAGGTGACACACACACACACACACACACACACACACACACACGTATACACATTGTCCCTGACCCACCTGCCACGGTCACACACAGAGACAACAAGGTCCGTAAATCACATTATCCTTTTCCTTAGTTACTCACTAGGTAATCCTTCTCTGTCCTCTGCCACCACTTCTCCTGCTCTGCCTCTTCTGCCTCCCTCTACCTCTTTGTTTCCTCTGTCTTCCAGGGAGAGTCTGTATCGTCTCCTTCCTCAAACCACTCCAGAGAACATTAATAAGAACATCTGTCTGTACTCTGTGGATCCAGCCACTCGCTACCCCAACATCAACCCCCTGCTCATCACTCCAGCTCAGGTTTACACACACACACACACACACACACACACACACACAGCACTCAACACAAAGTTAAAGGAATACATCAGGTTTTTGGGAGATTTGCCTGTTGGTCAAAGTGATGAGAGCATCCATGTGTCCCTGGTAGATCACTGGTGCTCCATGCTAACACTTTAGCATACACTATGTTGAGTGATAGTAGGACACTAGCATTATTCATAATAAGAAGACTGACATTTTAGTAAAACAAAGTTGTTAGTTTTACTTACCATTTAGCTTTAGAGCTGCTAGAAGTTCTCATTTTCACACTTTTGACATAATGCTAGTGACCTAACACTCAACATAGTATATTCTAAAGTCTTCTATGTTTCATTTTTAAAACTTAGGAGTAACAGGCCATATAATTAAAAAAACACTAATAACTTTATTACTAAAAGATTCTAAGTCTTTCTTTGGATAATGCTAGTGGCCTACTATCAGTCAGCATAGGGTATGCTAAAGTGTTAGCATGGAACCTACTATCACTCAACATAATGTGGGTCAATGCTAAAGTGTTAGCATGGAGCCTACTATCACCAAGGAGGCTTTGCTATCACTCAACACACAATGTATGCTAAAATGTTAGCATGGAGCACTGGAGCCAATAAGCTATTATGGACATGTGGATGATTTTGGTGTCTATGTTTGTATCACTTATCAACAGATGAGTTGACAATCTCCCAAAAACATATTTATACCCTGTCTGTGTTAACATGTTGTTGAGTGGACTGATGGATGGATGGGGTGTGTCTCTGTAGGCGAGGCATCTGGTTGACACAGGAGAGGGGACAGGATTGGATGTGGACTTAGGAGCTGTGATCCGCTTGCCATCACCCAGACTACTCAGACAGGGTGAGTCCTGACGGTGAAGCTTCTCCAATGTGGTAATGTGCAGCTTCTCCATCCATCGGCTCCTGGATTCGACCATTTTGTGACTGGCACCACTAATCTGATTGGACAGACTGGTGTGATCCGTATCCTGCTTTGTTCTCTCCACCAGAGTCCTTCTCTCGCTCCAATAAGCTGTTGAAGTGGTGCCAGGAGCAGACACAGGGATACCGTGTGGTTGCTGTTAGTGACCTAACGACTTCTTGGAAGAGTGGCCTTGCTCTGTGTGCCCTTATCCACCACTACCGGCCCGATCTCATGTAAAACACCTCAGAAATGTTGTGTGTGTGTGTGTTCTTGTACTTCTTTTCTTAAGGACCAATGTCCTCAAAGGTATTGAAAGATGAGGAAGATCCTCCAAAGTGAGAACATTTTGCTGCTCCTTAGTTCTACAAAGGGTTAATTTAGGGTTACTGCTTGGGTTTAGGGTTAATGTTAGAATTAGGATTAGCTTTATGTTCGGCTAAGAGTTAAGGTTATCGTCAAGCATTTGTCAGATACCTGATGAAGATGCCGGGTCGAAACGTTGTACAATAGTTGAATGAATATGTAGGAGCATTGGACGTGTGTGGCATTTTCCTTTTTCATGATTCCTTGTAAGCTACTACAATCCAGCACCTGCTAAAAAAATTGATTGGGATGTGTGTATGTCTCTCCTCTTATTCATAAGAGTAAAGGTTGGGCATGTAATGGTGAGGGTTAAAGTAAAAATTTACCCTCAGACCCTCTTACACTGTTATCAATCTGCAATGTTCAGTGCATTCCAGGAGTTAAAATATACCACAAAACAACAAAGTGGGCCCAGAAAGTGGATTTGTCCGTTAAGGTTAGGGTTGGGGAATGAATCTAGTCAATCAAAGATCCCTATGTGATTACTGCCTCTCCCCCCAAAGTGACTTTGATTCCCTCGATGAGGCGGAGGTGGAGGAGAATACCCGGCTGGGGTTTGACGTGGCGGAGTGCGAGTTTGGGATTTCTCCTTTAATGACGGTGGAGGAAATGTCGTCTGTGGGCGAACCGGACTCTCTCTCCATGGTCATGTACCTCAGCCAGTTCTACCAGCTCCTCAAAGACACTCTGCCATCTAGTGGTGAGACGCTGAAGCAGAATCAATAGGCGGTTCTTCCAGCTATTAGATTAAACATGAAGATAATATTTCTGACATCTCTGACGTCTCTTTGTCCTACATCCAGGGTCTCTGTCTCAGGCTGCAGATGTGAGATCAGCTCTGATCACCCCTGCCTCCCTCCTCAGCAGGCTGGGCCACAGTCCGTCCCGCAAACGTAACCCCAAGGTACCCACGGTGGGGTGTTTCTGTATTTTTATCAACATGAATATGTGTTTCTGATATGCTCAACTCTATCTCCCAACTGTAGGAGCAGAAAGATGCATTGGGTAAAAGGAGGAAGACTAGTCGACCGTGCCAAGATGAGCAGGAGGTGAGTACAAGTGTTTAGGGCTAGGGTTAGGTTTGGAACTAAAGTTACACCAACATAGGCTTTGAAGGCTGATGCTGATATTTTTGGATTGAAGCTGCTGATAGCAGACATTGACATTTATGGTTGACCATTTTCCTACCAAAAAGAATCCAAAACATTATAAGTATTCCCCCAGAATTTTATTCTTGCAAGGTGGGAAAGCCTTTGAAACAGCATTTAGACCATCATGAGACACTAAAACTCTCCATTGAAACCCATTATAATCATTTTTTGTGATGGGTTTGGTAGGTTTTCTTTTGTGTAGACTTTTTATCTCAGTAAATATACCCCAATATACCTCGTTTTCTCTAAAAATCTTACAAACTTACTTTTCCAGCAGGAGGATACCAATGAAAGCCAGGCCTTTGAGGAGGGATTTGTGGGCGGATCCAGTCGCTCCAGAGTGCGTCTGATGGCCAATCAGCTCCAGGCAAAGTTAGATGAGAGCTCTTCATCCTGCCAAAGCCCCTCGTCTTCAGCTGCAGCAGCATTACGCAGACAGGTGAGATGTCAAGTGTGACTGTGTGCAAAGTGTCGTCCTTTTGCGCAATCATAGTTTGCTATTGCCATTATTTTGAGGGGAGTGTGTAATATTATCAAAGGATGTCAGGGACTAAAGTCTATCACATTTCAGAATGTGAACACAATGACTGCCATAGTCAATTCGCTTTCACTAGTACAGTCACTAACAGCTCTGGATCCTTCCTGCAGTTGTGTATGTGAAGGTTGTTGGGTGGCAGGATAGGTCGTAATGTTAATGCCAGCTTAGCATTAGGACACACACTCTGATTGGATGCAGTGGTGGACAGGGTTAGTCTTGCTTCATTGGTAATTGGTATCAGGTTATTAGGGTTAACCACCTTTGGATCAATAATAGTCCTTAGCTCAGGTGCAGTTGTCTCTCGAGTGCAAAGCTCTGAGCAGTAAAAGCCTTAAGGTATCACCCAATGTGGAAGCAGATGTGATCACTCTGGGACCCTATGTTGACCACCAGGGGGACTCGTTCACCAACCTTCCTACCCCCTCAGCATGTGCAGAGCCGCAGGCCCAGCCAGTTCTGGAGATTCCCGACCAGGCCTCCTCATGGAGACCGGTAAACACCGTAGCCTCCCTGCCTTAACGTTCAATAGACCATTAAAAATAGCTGCATCCTCCTTCGCTTCCACAATGTGGTGTTTGAGTCCTTAGCAGTTAGTTCCCTCCAGGCTTCAACCGATTTTTGAAGGCTGGTATCAATATTTCCGGATTGCCGAGTCAATATGTGCAACTATCTTTAAATTTGTCAATTTTCATGCCATAAAAGTAAAACATTACGAGCATTCAGAGTTCCCCTCAGGCAAACCGACATAGCGGTCTAACCCAATTGTGATGTTTCAGTGGTTTTTTGCCTTCCATATCCACACAATGCTGTCTCTGACCTCCCTCCGGGGACTTTCCCTTAGAAAAAGCGTACCCAGCAACAGGAGCAGATGAGCTTTCGTTTCAGAGAGAAGATCAAGTCCCACACTCTCCCTAGTAGGGGGGAGCAGGTATGCAAACCCACAGGACTGGGTTAGTGCTGTATGTGTAAACCAGTGGTACGTTCTAGTAACTGTTCCATAGACTCCCAGAAGAATCCTAGATCCAATGTGTCCTCTCTGATAGTTTTGCCCTTAGATAGATGAATGTTGGATGTTTTGTTTATGTTGTTTTTTTGCCTGGTATCAGATGGAAAGAATGATCACTGGGAATCCATCATTTCAATAAACTCTTCATTCTCAAAGTTAACCTCACTTGAACACATTTTGAGTCCTTCCTTGCTTTCTTTAGCAGTGGACCATGGTTCTTTAAGAAGAGCGTACAGAGTGCCTGGGGGTCAGGCCCTGTTCCAAGGCTTTGATGTTAAATATCATAGTATACTATCAGCAAGGGTTACATGTGCTGCCGTCACAGAGGAGACTGGTGCTTCTTGGGTGATTTTTTTCAGCGTATATTTCTGTAACACTTCAGGGCATGTGGCATGTGATGGCAGCTGAAAGTGTCTCTTAACAGTAAATCATCGCTACAGAAGGCCAGTGAATAGTTTCTATTGACAGTTTGAATTGCTGTGTACTGTATTGCCTTTTTGAGTTTAGAAAAAAATGAAATATATTAATATGAAGGTATAATGTTTGATTTATTTGCACCCCGAGCCTATAAACAGCCAACTGAGCAGTGTCAGCAGTTGTCTCTGTGGCTTTCTTACCTTGTATGTGTATGTTACCTTGTTCTGTGCATTTGTCCATATCTTTCTAGAACTGTGTATATTGTAGGAGACAGTATTAATGTTTGTTTGGTTGCTGTCTGTTATTATGTCTTCACCACCTGTTTGTCTGTCTGTCGGTGTGTCTTGTCTGTCTTCTCTGTTTCCTTTGGTGCCTTTGATAGAAGTTCATTCAGATGTACAGTGGGGGAGTAAGCTCTTTGGCTGAGCAAATAGTCAATCAGCTTCAAAGTCAGGAGGAAGCTAAGCCCACTCCTGACAGGAGGGAATCGGTAAGGGTCTGTTGGATTCACCCCTCACCTTCCTGACATTGACGCCACTCTACATACTTGTCTTACATAGGGTATTGACTGCATTGCAAGGGAACTCCGATAATAACTAACCTGGAACTAACAGTATCAATCACACTCATACTCACTTCTGCAAGATTAAACCCTAACATGACAGCAACACAAGATTACGGCCTATGATATCTCACCAATCTCTCCATTGATTCTCTCTCTATTTTCCTCTCTTCTTTCTCTGTTGCCTGTCTGTCTGCATGCCTAGGCCGTGCGGTCGATGTTTACAGGCTCGGTCGGTGCCAGCGATGTATGTTTCTTCTGCAGCAAGCGCGTATACGTGATGGAGAGGCTCAGTGCCGAGGGCCTGTTCTTCCACCGCAGCTGCTTCCAGTGCGACTACTGCTGCAGCACCCTCCGCCCGGCTTCCTACGCCTACGACGGGATAAACGGTGAGCCCAGCCGGCAGGGCAGAGGGCCTGTGAGGTGTGAGGAGAGACACTTTGCAGCAGTTTGGAGTTCTAGTCATTCAGACATTTCTCATGGGCAGAAATAATCTTATTGGAGGGGGGTTAAACCTCAAAGGGCAGAGCCAAAGAACTTGAATAGGCCTTGGAAGTCTGATGTAATGTAGAGCACCAACCGTGTCCCTATGGACTTCGGATCAAAGGACATTTCTCTATGGAGAAAATGAATGGTGTTTCACATAATCGTCCCTGTCACAGTCTGCGATTAAGCAAGGCTGGAAGTAACCAATTACATTTGCTCATGTTGCTGTAATTGAGTTCTACTTCTACTTAAGTAGAAGTATTGCTACTTTGCTGATACTTGGATATTTGGTAACGCTTTACTTTACGGGTCTGCAATTTCCTAGAAAGGAACTGTTCATTTCTTAATAAGTTTCCTGGAAAGAACCATGAAATTATGTACTAATTATAGTGAAATTAGAGAAAGATTTCAGTGGTAGTTGGTAAGTTCCTCCAATTTCTTCTGAATTCAAATTGCACTGAATTCAGATGCCGCTTTCGAGTGGAAGCAATTATGTTGTTAACAGCAAGCTAACACTTCTGCGGATGTTATATACATCACAGCTAGAGGTTCCGTGACCGGCTATTCAGATAGGTTAGCATAGTGTAGGCTAAGAACATGTCTATTTTTCTGGCCAATCTGTCGTCTTTTCTCAAAGATGACAACAAAAGTATTTAAGTTTTGCGAGCGTGGACGGTAGCTTGAAAAACAGCCGTGTGTGTGATGTTGTGATTGTACGACTGGTGGCTAACCACTCAGCCGTTTTAAAAAGCAAATTGCTTTTTGAATGGTTATAAAAGCTATTTTTTTCATATACAAACAAATGTACAAATGCCATATTGTTTTGTAAGAGAATTAGAAAAACCCTATCCATCTCTCCATCTACTTTTAGCCCAGGACAGCACTGGCTCTGGATCACATTGTCGGTCGGTCGGTTGCTCTGTTCACCATTGTTGGTCACGTGGGTGAAAGTGTTTCTGCAGGGAGTTAGATTGCAGACTCTCAGTCGGGACACCAGTTTGATTAGGAACGCCACAATATTCTATGTCGCGGGGCTGTTAGACTCTTTGTCTTATTTTGATCCAGAAGCCTCAAAAATGCTAACAAACGTGAGCGAAATGACGATATGACTTCTGAGGCCTATGGCAAAGAAGGAACTCTGGTCAAAATATAAACAAAAAATATAAATGGCAAAGTTGTTTTTTTTTTTACCATGGCATTCAATGCAATTTCAGTTTCAAGTTGTAGACAAACAACATGCAAAAATGTAAAAATGTAATCATAATCATATGAAAGGTAAATGTGTAGTAGGCAAAGAAGTGTTTCCTTCTACAGTATTGTAGACAGAAAGATTAGGGCCAATTCCCTTTCACTTTTATTATCCAAAAAGCTACTTATATCCAATATATCAGTAAATTGATCGTAATCCTGCTTATTTTTTTTATGTATGTACATTGTTGTATGTTGTTTGTCTGCAGCTTTTATGATTAGTATGATGTTGCTTTCTTGGCCAGGGCTCTTTAATCTGAATGGTAGTCACCTGCTTAACTAAAGGTGAACAATCAGAACTATCTAGATAACAAGAGCTGAAGTGAAAGAGACCACACATTTGACATTATCTGGTCAGATAATGTCAAATCACTCTATCACACTGATTTTACACTGATCATTGGTTGCTGCCCACAAGTCCGTGGCCGTATGATCGCTCCAAACGCCTGCATGCTGTCATCTGACTAGTACGTGCGCGCGCGTGTGTGTGTGTGCGATTTGTTGTGTTGAATCTCATACTGAAAGAGGCCTTAGTTAACACATAGAATGGCAACACTAAATCAAATACAATCCAGTCCCTTCACCGTTAGTGCCCCGGGCCTCGCTGGAGAGCCTTGTACATTTCTGCGGTTGTTTATCTCTGATTTTATTTGTGTGTGTGAGCGCCTGTGTTTGCGTGCATCAGCCACAAAGGCCATATTGTGTCTTTGAGGGACGCGCTGTTTTGCATCCCTCCCTCCAGTCGAGGGCTGGAGGGAGGCACCAATACAAATGAGAGGTTTTGTTTGGGCCTCTCCTGGATGATATTGAAGTTTTATTCAAACTCAGAAGCCAGTCAGAAGTGAGCTGTCACATGACAGGAGTTTGAACCTGAGGCGGGAGAACATGTTTGCATGTTGGGTATTTATACAAGGCCCGCTGAATGGCCTCGCTACTACTTCTAAACTGACCTGGGATCTCTGTTTACCTGTACTCTTATACAGCAACTCTCTCCCTCATGGAGGCATCAGACTGTAAGCTATATTCATCTTCTTTTCCTCCTCCCAGCTCTCAGCTTCAGCTTTTTTCTCTTTATTGAGGAAACTAACTGGATTCAACCCATACTCAGGTTGTTGTAGACTCATGTAGACTTGGGCTGATGTTGTGCATTTGCAGTGAGGCTCTAAAGCATCGGTTGTTGTCTTGCAGGGAGGTTTTACTGCCTGCAGCACTACGACCTGCGGCTCAGCGGTCCGACCCAGAGGAAGAGACCGGCGCTCAGCATCTCGTCTGACCGAACCGTTTCTCATCGGACCTCAATAGTAAGAAACACGTTTTTTTTCTGGGGGGTCAAAATACAGGTTTATATATGCTTGTGTTATGTATAACCATAACTTGGTATAAGATGAAACTTCATTGATCCTTGCAGGGACATTGGGTTGGTTACAGAAGCAAAAGTTATAGGACACAGCAGGGAGAAAGAAAAATAGAATATGGGCTGAAAAATAGAATAAAAAAGAAAAGATAAGCTGAAACTTGGGAAATTAGGTTGGTGCAGCAGCAAAAGTAATACGATTCAACAGGGAAAAGGAAATTGAATATACGCATGCCACTAGAATATAAAAATAAGCAATGCAAAATAGTAGAAATAATAAAAGAAAAGCAATAAAAACAATGAAATACAATATTGAAAGCAATAAAATAGAATAGTAACAATTGTGGGGTAATATAAACATACCTCAGCCATACATTTCAACACATGATAAGTAGACTGTTGGTAGCATCCATATACTTCCCACTCAATCTTGACTGCTTACTTAAATATAATAATAACTTTATTGATATAGCACCTTTAAAAACAGAGTTTACAAAGTGCTTTTGGCAGTTAGAATAAAAGCAGAATACTCAAAATGAATGAAAATGAAAAAAGCAATGGAACAGTGTGAAACAGGAATTAAATTAAGAGGAGAAGAGCAACATTCAAATCAATACTCGGACAACCGTAAAATAAAAACCAAAATAAATACTAGGGATAAAATAAAATAAAAACAAGATATAAGATGTAAGATCTAGTTAGGCTCATTCTCTGTACAGTCATTTGAGACATGCTTGTGATAAAGGGCTATATAAATAATCAAACTTGACCTTAAAAATAAGATTAAAAAAAGAAAGAAAATATGCAATAATCCAATTTTGGGAAGTCATAGAGATTTGAATCTGGGATATACACTTAATACGTGTGTGTGTGTGTGTGTGTGTGTGTGTGATTCTGTGAAGGGGTCGCTGGGTTCAGTGCCTGCAGCTACGTCCACTGACACCCAAACCCCCGTACCCGCTCCATCAGATCGCCGAACATCAGGTGAGCCTGCCGCCGGCTCAGCCCACTTCTCCTCACAATGCATGTACACACTGGCATGGGGTCCTTTAAACAGGAATCAATCTGGGCTTTAGTGTGTCTGTGTGCCTGTGTGTGTTTGTGCGCGTGTGCCTGTGTGTATGTATGTTCCCAGTGGCTTCGCTGATGGAGCGGGAGGCGGCGCTCGCCAAGAGGGCACGGGGGGGCACGCCGGAGCGCATCGAGCTGGAGAACTACCGCCCGACTCCGGGGAACGCGGAGCTGCCGGAGGAGCCGGAGGAAATCCCCGAGGAGACGCTGGCCAAGTACAACCTCAGTCTGCTGGAGAAAACCGCCGAGGGATCCAGGTCAGGATGCTCTTTGCCCCGCTTCTTCTCTCTTCTCTGTATGCTTCTTTCTTTCTTTGTTCAACCCACCCCCCCACCCACGCCCTTCTTCTCCTTCGGTTGTTCTCGAAACAGTAAACGCCTCTGTTTTCCCGCAGCTCCGAGTCGGAGATGGAGGAGGAGAAGGAGAGGGAGAAGGAGGGCCGGCGGCGTGTGACCTCTGACCGGGCCAAAGCCTCCTGGAGGCAGGCGCTGGAGCTCCATACCCGCCTGAGAGGAGAGGAGGAGGACGAAGAAGAGGAGGAGGAGGAGGAAGAAGAAGAAGAGGAGGAGGATGGAGAGGTTGATGAAGATGAAGAAGAAGAAGGAGGGAATGACTTGGAGTCTAGTGACGGTACGCTTACTTGTATTTTCCAGCTTGCAATTCCTCATCTTTCTGTAAATTGAATCCTCTCCTCTCTACCACAAACCTTTCTGTCCATATCTGTGCAGTTTCCTTGTCTTGTGTGCATGTAGTGCAGTGTGCATTGTGGTGATGTGTGTGTGTGTGTGTGTGTGTGTTGTGGTGTATGTCTCTCTCTATTGGTAGAAGGGGAGTATAGCCCTTGGGAGATGGAGCGCCATTCAGGCCTGTGGCTCCTACTAGAGGAGGAGACAGGTAGCGTCGAAACAAGGGAGAAAACTAACCCTACTACATGCATATAAACATGTGATTTATGGTAATTTCTTTTAACAGTTTGCATGATTTTCTGTGCTTTAGTAACTTTAACAAAAAAATATTTCATGATCCAGTTGCTGTCTTTTATTTAACCCTGCTTCCTTTCCCTCATCTTGATGGTTGAGCCACCAAAGTAACAGTAATAGTTTGGTGTTTTGTATTACTAGAAGCTCACAGTTAACATCCTTGTTTGTTTGTTTGTTTGTTTCTTTCTTTCTTTCTTGTTTCCTCACTAACCTTTCCCCTCCTCTTTTCCTTCAGAAGAGGAGTTATCTCATCCTCCTCTCGCTACTAAGAACAACCCATCGGCTGGGAGAAGCTCCTCCTCAAACACTAACACACACACACTCGACGAAGCCCCGGAGCCCGACTCCACCACGCCTGACACACACACCCGGGATCCGGCCGGCGTCCCTGACATCACCTTCTCCACGCCTTCGACGCTTCAAAGCATCACTCCTGTGCGGTCTCCGCCCTTCGCCAACACCCCCTCCGCCCTTTCCTTCTCCTTCACCTCCACTCCCACTTCCGCTGCCCCGACCCCGGACAGCTCCTCCGCCTTTTCGTCCTTCTCCACCACGTCCGGCTGCTCGCCCAGCTCCGAGGACGGCGGCAGGGAGGAGCGGGAGGAGAAGATCCGGGAGAGGAAGGAGAGGAAGGAGCGAGCGGGGGAGGCGAGCAGCAGCTCCGGGGTCGGGGTGAACAGCAGCTCCACGTCCGACTCGGCCGTGCAGGTCTCTCCTCCGGGCTCGCCTCCACCCGGACAGCTCAAAGCAGGTAGGGAAAGCGTAGATGGCGACGTCACCCTGGACCCAGCGCCTGCACCCGTGGAACCGACCGTGGTGCTGCGGGGAGCCGGAAGGGGATCTTTGGGCGAGGTCCTGTGCTACGGCGATGCGGGGGAATCCTTTGTGGACGTCAACCCCGAATTGCCGCCGCTCCTCCAGCAGCCCGAGATGGAGAAGGAAAGGAAGAGGGAGGGCGAGGGCAGGGACGACACCGGGACCACGGAGCCTCCGCCCGGGAGGAGTAAAGGAACTCTGGCCCCGGACCTGAACCCGCCCCATCGCCTCCTCACCCCACTGCAAGGCGGATCCCTCTTCCTCCAGCTGAAGGGCCTCCGGGACTCCCAGACTGAGGCGGGGGAAGGAGGAGGAGGAGCCAGGGCGCTCTGGAAGGCTGTCTTCTCTGGGAACAAGAAGGACAGGAAGAAGAGGGGCGGGACGTCCCAACCAGGCAAGGCGGCGGGTACAACGCCCAGACAGAAGGGGACAAAGGAAGCAACCAAATCGAGAAGAGCCACAGGTATGGCGATGCAGCAGTGCAGCAATCCTCCACCCCTACTACTACCACCACCACACAGTGATAATGAAATTTAGATTTTATCCGTCCTCTTTCTCTTTCTAGATTCCCAGTTCAGGGGACGGCCGAGTTGGACGGAGGAATCGGAGCTGGCCTGTTCCACCGTGCTGCAGAGATGCTCGCTCAACCCCAGAACCAATGTAAGACCAGCACCCCTGACCTCAGAGGAAGACAAGTCTGAGACCCATATAGGACCAATAGTGTCCATTTATTAAAAATCAGATCTGGTCCAGTCAGTGTCGTCCATCTCTGATATGATGGATAAAATGCAGAGTCCTTCTAATTTTTGGAACCTTTTGGCATGAAAATGGTCACATTTTCATGCCAAATTCTAATGCTAAATTCTTTTGAAGAAACCCTCTGGTTAATTGTCCCATTTTGATGTTTGTAGCTGCGTTTGGAACTGTTTGACCTAGCCTCAGATATTCAGAAGGTAACGATAAAGGAGGAGGAGGAGGTCGAGACCCAGGAGGCACAGGAGGTATAACTAGTGGTAGATACAGTAAACACACTAGAGAAAAACACTACTTCAGGGTAGAGACAGTGGATGTCTTTCTTCTTTCAACTGATCCTAGAAGAGATTTTACTTCCCACATAGGAATAGGTTTTAACAAGTTTTTTTTTTTAATGTTTTAATATCTTAGTTTTGTGATTTAGTTTAGTTTTTTGAGTATTCATTTAGACATTTTATTTTCTACAACACACTGAACCCCGGTCTTTTCTGTTAGTTTGATAATTTTTGTTCTTTATTTTTCCAAGCCTGCATATGTGCCTCATGCTCTGGCTTTTAAACGAGCATATGCCATTAAGGTAGAGTGGACCCACTGAACAAATTACTTTAAGTTCGTCATTACTGCACTTTATAGTCGACTGCAGTTGAATGATATAATGCATAAAGACCCTGTGCTTTGGTTTGCTACATGTTAACTGCCGTCCTTGTGCTCCTGCAGAGGCACTCGGTGAAGGACAAACCCCCCTCCAAGGACTCAGACGGCGGGTCGTCGTGTCCTACGGAGGTAGTGGGGGTCCTGGTTCGTGGGAAGGAGCCTTCCAGCCTGAGCACGATGGAGACCATGTTCCAGCGAGGCCGCGAGGCCGAGGACGAAGATCTGGATGCCAGAATCACACGGCGGGTACAGAGGGCCGCGCGCAAGCAGGCCAAACAAGAGCAACTCAAGAGACTGCACAGAGCCCAGGTGGGTGTATATCTCTTTTGTGAGGACTCTTTTCTTGGCCACATTTGGTTCCTTATTACTGAATGTGTGTGTGTGTGTGTGTGTGTGTGTGTGTGTGTGTGTGTCCAACAGATCATCCAGAGGCAGTTGGAGCAGGTGGAGGAGAAGCAGAGACAACTTGAAGAGAGGGGCGTGGTTGTGGAGAAAGCCCTGAGAGGGGAAGCAGGTATATACACACACACACACACACACACACATACGCACAGAGGAGAAGGAAGCCTAAATTCAGTATGATTAGTGACTTGTGTGTTCCTATGTTTATCTATCCATCTGCACTCTTTTGAAGACTACTGGGGAGACTCCAACGACAATGAAGAGCTGGACCTTCACCTGGGTGGTAGGTGACTATATGTACTCATCCCATCCCATAACAACATGCCAAGGTTATTATAGTAAACTAAAAACTAAGATGAAAACTGGGTGTTTAAAGACATTGTTGTAAACTGAAAAACTAGACTTTGTGAAAAAACTAAAACTGAACTAAAACTATCTTGTCTGCTTGTAAAACTAACTAAAAGTAAAAGTATACTTGAGATGCTTTTAGTATTTGTGTTTTTGTTTATGAGAATGATTTTTGGACAGAGAATTTATGGCTGTTCTGAGCTCTGAATTCAGGCTGCTGTTGAGTCTGCTGATGCATCTCTCTTTCTTTCTTTCTCTGTTTCTTTCTCTCTCTCTCTTTATTGGGGAGGGGGGAGTTGGCCATCGTTTACTTATAATGTTCTTTCTCTCTCTCTCTCTCTCTCTCTCTCTCTCTCTCTCTCTCTCTCTCTCTCTCTCTCTCTCTCTCTCTCTCTCTCTCTCTCTCTCTCTCTCTCTCTCTCTCTCTCTCTCTCTCTCCCTCTCTCTCTCCCTCCCTCCCCCCAGGACTGGGTAAACTGGATAACCCCGCCCTGATGCAGCAGTGGTTCCAGCTGGTGCAGCAGAAGAACACTCTGGTGCGCTACGAATCGGAGCTCATGATATTGTGAGTATCTGACCTCTGACCTTCCAAGTAATCCAGGATGTGAGTGGGGTCATACATCCATGGGTCATTCAATATGAATACTTTTTGGATGGGGTTCAGAGTTTATATTAACGCTGCTGTCTGTTGTGCTTGTCAGCGCGCGAGAGCTGGAGCTGGAGGACAGACAGAGTCGCCTCCAGCAGGAGCTGAGAGAGAGGATGGCTGTGGATGGTACACTCGCCTTACATTCACACACCACAACATGGAAACCAGTGTCCCAAACTCACTTCACTGCCAATAATGATTTTTACTGGTCAAAATATGCATAATTCTTCATAGAAATATGTCACCCTACATGTTGTCAATGCTATCACCTGTATAGAATCAGGTGCTTTGTGTTCATGTAAAACTTGCTCACTCACTTGTACAATTGATCAAGTTTGTAATTCACCATGAAGTGCAGCAGAATTTAATTTACTAGAGAGCATTTTGAGGCTTTACCCACACACACACACACACACACACACACACACATTTCACTTTTTTCTCATATATTTAGAGACGGAAGTTTTGATGCTACCACTTTGTGTAGGGCAGCAGCAGCCAGCCAATCAAGAGCCTGTTTCATACAGAGCCATTGATTTGCTGTGATTTGATTGGCTTACAATCAGGGAGAAATCGTTAGGCTCATTCTCTGTAAAGTCCTTTGACGTACTTATGATAAAAGTGATAAATAAATGAACTTGAACTAGAGTATATGGTGGCCAGCAGGGACAAAGTTTGAGAACAGGCAAAAAACAAAACTGTAAATAACTGAGGCATTCAAATGCATCGTCTCAGAAAGTAACCAGTGACTTTTATTCATTTGTTACTGACATTTAGTGCTTGGCAGGTGCCCGGATGTAAACACGACTACCGTAACACTCTTGTCTGTGACCGCCTGCAGACCACCTGAAGGGGGAGGCGGAGCTGGCGGAGGAGCGTCTGATCCTGGAGGAGATGCTGGAGGTGGTGGAGCAGAGAGACGCTCTGGTTTCCCTGCTGGAGGAGCAGCGTGTGCAGGAGCGGCAGGAGGACCGCGACCTGGAGGCCGTCATGCTGTCCCGGGGCCTGGGCCTCCACTGGGCCTGACCCGCCCGCTGCTCCCAGCTGTAGTGCTGTCGCGATAACCAGAATACATGGGTTCTCCTCTCTAAGCCTCACCGTACTTTGCCTTACATGTGTGTTTCATCCTCCACTTGCCATTCTGTGAATCTAACTAAAGACTGTTAATCCAAACACGGTTGTCCCATTTATAGACGCCAAACTTCTGACTCTTCTCAATCCGGTGTTTCCCCAATTTACTGCTTGCTGGGCCTTTGGAACCGACTCTTATGCTTATCCCTACTAATGTGAGTATTATGATTGCTATGCACTGATGTTTATCACTGTAACTCAATGTACTGTATGACAAAAAGCCTTCTAATGATACCTTTGACTTTGTATCTTGTATAATAAAGGATTTTCATTTTGTTTCTTTGGTTATTTATCCAAAAGGGCTTTAGGATTTGTTGTCTTCAGGACAGTAAAGAGCTATTTCAAACAGGATAAAATTGGATTTACACCTTGGATTAGGTGTAAACTGATTTATGAAATGATTTTAAGATGAAGCTGAAGATGAAATAAAAGTACATGTTTCTAATTGAGGCCCCAAGGCTTTTATATTCTGTAATGCTGTGTCACATTCAGAATACTGGGTGCTTTTGTGTTTTTCCTGCATCTGTAAGTTCAAATTGATCATAAGGTCTTTAGAGGCATTTTCCAAATCCCCAAAAATCAAATTATTTCCCCAAAATTTGGCTCAATATCAGATATACATCTTACATGAAATGCATACAGATTTAATACTGAAAAAATCTGTTGAAACAACAGTCAAAAGATCAAATCTGTGGTACGCATGATCAGAAAATCAGATTTTTATTGCATGTGTTCAACCAACCTGAGATGCTCTTGGCTATGTATTGTGATAATTTGTGATTTTATTCTAGTAAAGACTATACAGCTATGACACATCAGCGCATTACAGTGTGCTTCAGACAGAAGGTTTATTTCATTACAAAACGGTGAGGTCTCTTCTCTGCCCTGAGATGCGGACTTCCACACAGACACAAAAACATTCGCGACAATCCAAAAATGAAACTCTTCATACATCACCTCGCAAAGGAGAGAAAGATCACACTACCGACAGATGGGAAAGGACTAAGTGCTTTTGATTGGTTGGCGGCGCTAATACAGATGGTGTGTCTCATTGTAGGAATACTGGTTTCAGAGTGGGAGTGGGTCTAGAAACTGGTGGTCTGGTTAGAATCCACCTTCAGGGCTTTGGCCACCAGGCCGGCTGTTACCGGGTGCATGGCCGCCCGGTGGGCCTGGAACACACGCACCGCCTCCTCGCTGTACTTGTCAAAGTTATACACCTCTCTGCAAGAGGAAAACAAAAAAAAAAGAGGATGAGATGAAATTTTAATGATCCCTGTGGAGAAAGAGCTTCGTTGCAGCAGCAAATGAAAGGACACAGCTAAGAAAAATAGAAGATAAATACAATTATTGCAATGTTGTCAAGGATATATTAAATGGAAATGTATTTGAAAAGTATTAAATGTGAGAAAACATGTATATACAACATGAAGTGAACAATTCGAGGGCTTGGAGCCAAAGGGGCGTAAGTGCGTTATAGTAGATTTTACAGGAGAGCCAAAACAAATTTTGATCAAACTTGGATCAGCTGCCGTTACCACATACTAAGCACAATATTTTAACTTTTTGTGTTATCAGATTGAGCATTATTATAAAAACAATACTGCTACAGTTTAAGTTGAATTATATTTGTTAACGTTTTTTAAAATGGCAAAAGAGTGAAATACGCCTTTTTGGCACAAACATTGTCCCAATACAGCCATGCAGAATATGGGTGTATGTAAGTAAACAATTGTAAAACACATTCATTTTAATACAAATCTAGCAATTACACTTCAATCAACACTGAAATATAAAACAAGATCAGAATGAATATCTTTATCTTGAAGTAATGCTCAGCAACTTTCACCAAGGCCTTTAAAATTGTACGCTACATATCAAACTGATTGATACGTTTTTTCTGTAAAAACTTTTAATAAACCTTTTTAATAAACCTCTATAGACATAAGAAACTACTTTTGATTCTAAACTACTACTTTTTTTTTCTTCTGCTAGTATAATACATTTTTGTGTGTGTCCCAGGACACATCACTTATTGATGTGTCCTGGGACACATTCAAAGACCTGTAAAACTCCTCATAACACTGAGGGATAACTTCAGCTACCAGCAGTCTTACTACCAGAGCTCATCTTGACCAGTTCACACTCCTAACATTATAAAATAACATTTTGAATCTATAGGCCTAAGTATTTCATGGGAATATTAACATATTTACATTCATCTAATATTGACCTAGAATATTAATTAGGATATGAATAGGATACTAAAAATGATGTGATCATGCTGCCATGCTAGCATTACTTACGTCAGCATGCATTTTCAGTTGACCTAAGTGCTGTTAGAATCCTCTACCCACAATGCTTGTTCAGTGTCAAAAGTGGGGTTTTGCTTGGTGTCAAAAGGGCGTAAGTGCAGTTACGCCCTTTTGGCAGCAAACAAAACCCTACTTTTACTGTTACGGCTTTCAGTTTTTGTTTAATTAAAACTTATGGGTCATGATTTCAGTTGTGTCCTTTTGGCACTGAAAAGATCTCACTGAGACCTTTCAATTGATATATAATACTCATATTCGCCCAAAATCGCACTTACGCCCCTTTGGCTCCAAGCCCTCGAATTAAATACCAATAAGAGATGGGAATATGAAGAAGAAATGAATTTACAGCTTATATAGTACATGATGTGCAAAAAGTGCATCATATTCCCATTATAAACTCTACAGAAGGAAAAAACTAAAATGATCCACAGTATTTAACAGTAGACTAAAATCTGAGGTGTTTGCAGATCTGCAAGACGTTTTTTTGTAACACATTAACACACACACACACACACACACACACACACACACACACACAAACAAAGGCATTAAATACCTGAAGAGAGGTCTTGTGAATTTCATCCTGCCTTGGTCTGTTGCCATCTTCAGCGCCATGGCAACAGCATCCTCCCATTTGGACCTCACACACAACCGCAGCCACCTAAAGGCACATTGATTTAAGATTTGTTATTAAAGTCTCAGTTATTCTCATTTCACTTTTATTAAGAGTCAGTTTACTGAAACTGATAATTATAATCAGCTCATATTAAATGTGTTTGTTGACAGCGGTGTAACCAGTACATTTAAGGGAGGGTTGACATCAGTTGGAATTGAGACTTTGGGACGCTCTAGTTTTCACTCACAGTTTTAGAAGTAAATAACTTACTGTATATTTGTTTGAATACATGCAATACATAGATAATTGTTATGTGATTTATATGAAAAAATGTCATGTGGCGCTCACCTGAAACGGATCTCTGCGTTCATACAGGAGTTGAGATCGTACACCTCCTGCATCTTCTTCACGTGGCTCAAGGGCAGCGGCTCCTGGAGGAATAAGCACAATCTGTCACTTGAACATCTGTTTACGACGGAATACACCAAGTTTTTGGGAGATTGTCCTGATGGTCAACTTAGCTGTTAAGTGATGAAAACATAGACACCAAAATCATGCATGTGTCCCCTGTAGATCATTGGCTCCGGTGCTCCATGCTAACACTTTAGCATACACTAAAGTAGGCGACTAGCATTATCAAAACTAAGAAGACTGACTTTGATCATATTTCATTACTGTGGCGACCTGGTGAATAACATGCGCTTTACCTCCTGAAGAAGGAGAGACAGGAACTCAATGAGCTGGTGGGAGGAGAGAGTTTTCACATCTGACTCTTTGAAACCCCCCAGATCCCCCTCTTTGGCCTGAAGGGAGAGGGAAAAGAAGTTAAGATAGGAGACAAACAACACTACTTGACAAAACGGAGGTAATAGCATGATCAGTTGCTTGGCCTTGCCTTCACCCATCTCTGGCACAGGGCGATGCAGGCGTCTGCCAAGGTGGTGTCATATCTAGGACAGGACAGATTGGTGCAAAATCACAACAATCCAACAATTAAGGGACACCAAGAGAGCAGACAGGGGTAAAATGTGGGATGTGGATCTGGATCTGATGTGGTTCACTCACTGTGGTTTGACAGGAGGCATCCCGGGCGTGTGCATCCACGCATTCCAGTCTACTTTGTTGAGAATATCAACCTGAAACAGACAATACACACAGGGCAGTGTTCATAAACGCATCCAGTATCACTGTAACTATAGCCCGATGCCCCAGATTCTATTGTATAAGGTCAAGATTTTACAATTGTCACTTCCTGATTTAACAAAGGAAAACGTGGAAGTTCTCTATATATTCCTCCACTTTTCATGACAGGAAGAAGATAGTAATTGTACATCTACAAGAAGAAGAAAAAATCCAAAAACAAATTGAGATCGATTCGCATTGGGTTAGTATTATCAGGGACCTCTGTCTTCAAAGTATGGTATGTAATTTGTGCGTCAATTTTTACTTTACAAATTACAGACATGGCAGATTCACTTTGGGATTAAAATCACAGATGATGTCTGCAATTATTAAAATTGACTGGAAGTCCCCAGGTAAGATCAGTCCTGTGCGAATAGGACTTAAATGTGATAACAATGGATATCGTCCCCTTTCAAGCCTGTTATTTTAATGAAGTAACATGTTGGTAACCTTGTCTTTGAAGTAGGTGAACAGGTAGTTCTTCCACTCCTCTGTGGTGACGCTGCTGTAGGCAAACAGCTGGATGTAGGACTTGACGAAACCCATGAACACCTCTGCGAGAGTCAGCCGACCATGCAACCACATTACAAGACTAAATCAGTGGCTGAGTAGCATTGAATCTGCTCAGAATTGAATGCTATGTAATGATAATTGCTGTTTGCAGCTGTTGCTTGACATTTTAACATGCGTGTGATCTCACCCGGACCACCCATGAGCTCCTCCAGGTGGTACAGCAGAGCGAAGCCCTTCTCGTAGGGCACCGAGGAGAAGGCGTCGTCCGGGTCCACCTCATGCAGGCTGGGGACCAGGTTGGTCAGGACGTTGTTGGCCCCAAAGGTGTTGACCTGGGTGACAAGGGGACAGAAGCGGAGGGGTGAGGAGGTTTGGGACTGTTGCTTTGCTGAAATCTGTAAGAATTTTTTTTTTATTCTATTGTCAATTTGAATGCGATTTAAAATATAAAGTAAACATACTAAAGTCAAAGTAAGATTACACATAAAAGCTACTCAATGACAGTAACAAGAATAATTGTAATTCGTTACTTCCACTAAAAATGAGTGGATGTATGTATGTTCTTACCGATTCCTGCAGGTCTTTCCAACCTCCCATGGCCTTAAACTGCCTGAACTGCTCACTCTCCATAGACCTGCCAATCATCCTCTCCAAGTAGACCGTGTGACCCTCGTTCAACCTGTTGACCACGCATCAAAAATCACTATTGCAAAGAACTACGCTGTCACACAGATATAACGGAAAAATGCCTGAGCATTTGTCAGTGTGGCTCACCAGAAGTGCTCCCAGGTCTTGTTGGTCACCAGGTTACCAGTCCAGCTGTGGGAGATCTCATGGGCGATGACCTGCCAGGATGTAGAGCACATGAACCCATGAATATGAACACATGAACACCATGCCTTCATAAAAACACAGGAGAGGTATTTCAGCTACTTACGTTCGATAGGGACCTGTCTCCTGCCTGCAAGAGGAGACAACAAAGGCATTAAGCAAGTACAGATTCTGTGCAGTCTCATGGTGATGCCAGTCTTCTTGCCGATGGTCTTGTTTGTTCACAGTAATCATACTACTGTCTCAAAATGAAAGTGGTGGTGATTTATTGATGATAAAACGCTACACACATCACCTTTAATTAGACAGTGCTCAGTAGAGAAGAGAAGCAATTTGTAGAAAATCAAATGCTGTATATCGTGACAGTTCGATAGCGCCCAGGTACAGAGGAGTGTGTGTCCATGTTCCTTACCAGCAGGGTGGGGGTGGCGAAGGTGAGGCAGGGGTTCTCCATGCCTCCGTAGGGGAAGGAGGGCGGCAGCACCAGGATGTCGTACTGGCCCCACACGTACGGCCCAGCCAGGTCCTCTGCCGTCTTCAGCATGGTCTCTGTCTGGGAGGGGAAACACACAGGTCACATACAATGATGAGTACAAGTCAGAACTACATGGAGTCAAGTGTTAATTTCAGCTAGGGTTAGTGAGTTTTAGAGTCCCATGGTCTAAATGTTGTTTAAGAGGTTTTTCCACCCTGACAAGAATAAGATTCTGGGGGAAATGCTGACTACTTGGCATGAAAATGGTCAAATTTAAAGATATTGAATATTGGCACAAAACATCAGCTATTGGCAGCTTCAATGCAAAAACATTGGTATCGGCTTTCAAAAAGCCATATCAGTCAAACCTTCACTTTCACACCATTTAGTCATGAAAATTGTGGTCATCATGGTCTTAATCTTTCGATGGCCTTTAAATTTAGTCCAATTTTAGTTATATTGATTAAAATTACACTAAAATGGAATATGAATTTACTCAACAAACATAATGACATTCCAGTCGACGAAAATACTACTACTACAGCAGCTCTCTAACTGTAGATTAGAAAATTTAGCACTGCTTCATTGGTGTAGATTACATTGAGACACACGGAAACAATTGCCAGTTTATCTGCGAATTTGAAAGCTGCACACATCCTCATGTGGCAACCGTCTCATATCTTTGGCACATGAAGTTGGACAAACAGGCGTTGCGGTCTGCATGTTAATGCGTGTCTGCGATTAGATAATAATAAAACAAATCTCCAATGGTCGGCACGGTTTCTCGTTTAGTATTCTGCAAGAGCAAATGTCTGTGAGTGGAGAGAAGAAACTGAACTAAATGTTCTTTTATGAGATCTCTTTTAACCAAACCGTCACTTTTCCCCCTCCAAGGATATTTATGATAATCATCTCCAGAAATGTTTCTTGTTTCATCATATAATTTCATGGAAGGGAATAAAATTATTTCTGATATCGTCATGGTACAGAATTTCTACTCATCATAGTCATACGTATTGATACTACTACTACTGATAATAAAACTAAAAGTGGTGAGACTGATGGAGTCCGACTCACCTCAGAGAACTCAAAAGCCGCTTTGTCCACATACTCCTTCTCAGACCAGACGCGAGACCTCGGCCCGATCTCTCTTGTCAACGAAGACAAGGGAAAAAAGCTTTTGAGTAAGCTGTGAGATCAATGAATGTTTGAGAATAAATGAATAGGGGGAGTGTGTGTGTGTTTGTACCTGCTCTCCAGCGCTCCCACCACGATGGCAATAAGGTAAGAGGGCATGGGCACCTGGGGAGGGGTCAAAGGTCAGTGGGTAAAGGTGACATTAAAGTGTTTATTTTATCCCTGTTGAACACACCAGATATGGGATATTGAAGGCAGAAAGACCTGCTGGTTCTTAATAACCACAATAAATGTATTACTGCATATCAGCAAGTTTGTCTTTGGCTGCTGTACTTTGAACAGTCCGCCAACACACAGAGTGATGGATGACATTATGGAAAGATATGCAATACAGCTTTCAGGTGACATAACGCGCCTTTGGTCTCTCTTCTTCTAGCCTGGTTGTGTTATATTTAGGCATTATTTGCGCACAGCCAATTCTCCACTGGACCTCCATGATGGTGCTGGGACATGGTTGCTAGGAGATTTGTGATGCAACTGAAAAGCCTCAGTAAGAGAGAGACTGACCGGCTGTCTGAAGCGGTAGATGATGCGGCTGCTGTCCTGCGGGTCGGGCTCCTGTCCGTCGCGAACAGCGCTCATCACCGCCACCAGCTCCTTGGGAACAGAGACCTGAAGCCAAACACACAGTACAATCACAACGCTGTAGGAAAAGCTGGAGTCTGCGAGAAAGAGAGAAAG
This sequence comes from Centroberyx gerrardi, assembly GCF_048128805.1. Classification (NCBI taxonomy): domain Eukaryota; kingdom Metazoa; phylum Chordata; class Actinopteri; order Beryciformes; family Berycidae; genus Centroberyx; species Centroberyx gerrardi. The sequence continues at coordinate 5,101,205 of NC_136020.1, forward strand.
TTTGTGTGTGTGTGTGTGTGTCTCACCTGAGCGTAGTAGGTGTGCTTCACAGAGGGGCTGTCCTGACAGGGGACCATGCTCCTGCAGTGGTTAGCCTGGATGGGGTCACACAGGAATATTAACACAATCACCCACCGCTAACATAAAACAATTACTGGCATAAGGGGGCCATTAATGACAAGGAAAACCAATGATCAAGGTCCTCTTAGAGGGCTTATCAGCTCAAGACTGCACCTTTGGACACACAAATACTAGAGAAGAAAAACTGGTTTTGGGGAAGTGGGACAGGACAGTTGCAGAAACCCGACAAGTGGTGCAATGAATGTCCAAAGCAGTGTGTCTTCATTGTGAACCTTAAAACTGAACCGTTGATGATTCAGCTGATCTCTTGCAGGACAACCACAAATGATGACAATGTGGTGTTGTGAAAGCGGTCAGATAAAGGTGCAGCAGCGTAGGATAGACTGAACCACAGATTTTCGTGATGCCAAACTGTTTAGACACGTTCTATGGTGTTGCTTGAGGCACGGTGGGGCATGAGGTACGAAAACAAGTACCTGGCACTGGCTGAAGAGGTAGGGGTGGGTCTTCCCAGCAGTCTGTTCGGGGGTGAGCCACTGCAGGGCGGATGCAGTCGGGGCAGTTTCATAGCTCAACTCCACGATCACATGCTGTCCTCTGATAGGGGTTAGAAAAGCAACACGACACATGCATTACATCCTGTACAGGACAGGCACTAGGGGAGGCAGACAAGACAAATCTCTAATTTCAGGGGTCACCTGGAGAGGTCAAAGGGCAGGGTGATCTCCAGAGGGGTCCCCATGAAGCTGTGCTTGGGTCCCATGGCAAACTTGGCCTCCTGTCCATTGGCCGTCACGCTGAAAATCTTCAGATCTCTGGTGTCTAAGGTCTGCAGGAGGGAGGGGAGCAGATGGAGGAAAACAGAAGAGGAAGTCACATTGGCAAACAGAGGCACAAACTGAAGTGGGGCAAGAAGAAAGCGGAAGAAATTAGTTGTGGAAATTCACTGTGATTACATTAACTCTGTTTGTTGTTGTATGGGACACTCATTCAGAAGCTGTTGTGTACCTGCTCCACACCTACAGAAACACCGACACTGTCAAACTCTGATCTAAAGTCCACACAGCTCAGCTCGCAGTCAAAGTCCAAGACGACTTGGCCCCGATACGTTCCGATCTCTCTTGTATGGAGAAACCGTTACGCCAAAGTCCGTTTAAAAACCTGGCAGTTTAATATTGCCCTGCTTAAAATACATAATATACCTCGTGAAACATCATATAAGACACTTTACTGAATGGCTAGAAGCCACGGGAAAATACGGCATGCATAAATACATATACATAAATCAGCACTTATTTGAATAAAATCTTAACTTTTAGAAGTGATTTACACTGCTAGCTACCACCATCCGCGGTTTATTTGGCGGAAGAGGAGTGTGGAAATAAGCGAACCAATTCTAAAAATGTATTGAAATAAGTGTTGCTTGGTGTATTGGATGTATGCCGATTTGAAGACTGGCTCCTACCAATTCAGTAAAACCCTTAAATTCTGTTCTACGAGATGTGTACTACTTTTGACAACCAAGGCCACGTTAAATTGCCAGATTTTTTAGACTGTTTGGCAAGACGTTCTTTCTATACAAGAGAAAGCGGAACGGAACGGATATTTTTGTTAACTTGGAAACTGAAAGCCAGCTCGGGATGATGAAACCAGCCTTACTTATAATTCCTTATCATTTCTATTTTTATAGTAGAAAGCGGTTTAACTAATGAAAATCATCGCCGTCTTCAGCCGCAGTTCTACTTTCCTTATTATCATTTCAGTGTGTACATAACATTACAGCGGAGCAGCTGGTCTCAGTTTCCCAGCTGTCAAGCAGAAGCGGCAGTGGGTTCCCGATGTGTTTAGCACTGTGTTGTGGCTATACAGAGTGATGAGCCTTAGCTTGCGGGCTAATAAAGCTGTAACGGTGAAAGTACTGTTACCAGAGACGAGAAATGATCCTCCAGGGCTTCAACGGTGAGCGCAACTTTGGCTTTGAGAATTTGCCTTTCAAAGTCCACATTGTAGCTGAGGTTCAGGTGCTTCGTAACGCACTTGGTGAAGGAGGAGAAGGAGCAGGGGTCCAAGACTGAGGCCATGGTCGGTCCGGGAGCACCGAGAGAGACTGAGCGAAGAGCCAATCTGCCAATACCGTCCGGGTTTATAAACTACAATCCACTCTCCGAATGTCCTAACCGGTGTCAAGCCGGCGAGAATCAAAAGCACATTTTCTGGTTACAATTTTCTAAATAAAAGTACCATTGACATACCACGCACCATAATACAATACATTGATACGGGGGTGTCAATTTTCAGCTAACGTTTCACTCCATATATAATACAATGATTCCACTAAATATTTTATACAATTATTGTTCTTCTGCACACCCCGGGTATTACTAGTATTTTTCCCAAAGTGACAATGCTTTTATTTTGAAGGCAAAATCACTACACTACTGGTTTTATTCTGACTAATTTTGACCAGCTTGGCGCAGATTCGCTCTTTCTTATGACAGCGCACTGAAATGCATTGTAGGATTTGAGGTTTACACCGGAGCCGGATGAGCGTTGGAAGCTGGGTCAAGTGAACCAGAATAATACCGGAATAACACCAGAATGAGCTTTCAAAATGAAAGCGTGAACTGTGTCACTAAAACAAAAGAATAAGTAAATATTGGGCTGTACAGAACAGCACTAAAATGAATAGTCAATGGAATCATTAGATTAAACACGGAGTAAAACTATAACTGTAAAGCAGATATGACTGAGAGATAATGAGGACTGAAGCTGTCGTACTCCATATGTTGTTCAGTGTTTCCATTCGTTTTTCCGCCCCCTGTGTATCTATATCTACAGTTCTGCCACTGCTATAGGTTAAAATCAACTTTTGTAAGATAGTAGACATCCTTCCAAGTTATCTGGTATAGGCTTCGTGTTTGAGTCTTTATGAGCTTTTACAGTCTAACATTTAGGACATTTAGTTGAAGCATATTCTCTTATGGAAATAAATATATGGTGTAAAAAAGACATTTAGCAAAAAACGGAAATTGTATATTAATTTACCACAGATTCCTCCTTAAATACACTTTTTCACGTGTGTATTTAAACTGTTATACACTTGTTTGTCAATACGGACTTTATTTCGAAGGTTCTAACCGGAAGTTGTATTCTTTATTGTGGCAAACTTGACACTGATCAGAAATTTCACCTTTTTATAATTTCTAATTTGTATTTGCTATTGATGTGTAGGGAGCAAATGGAAGAAGTGAAAACAAGGAAGTGCTCAACATTCATATTTTATAGCACATTTTACAGAAAACAAGTTTGTTTTTTTACTTCCGAAACATGCATGTTCCATTTTTATTGTGTTGGTTGTGTGGCGCATGCCCCGCTAGAGGGCGCTAAAGGACTAACATGTTATCAGCTGGCTTGCACAAGCATTTACTTTGATGGACAAACGACAGAACAACAATGGAGGAAATGGACTTCTGAGTCGTGATGGATCCGTTTGACAACTCCGTTTCTCACCGAAATGAGACGGAGGACGCGGCGGAGAGCGGAGACAGTCGGTCACCGTGGGCTCGGTTTTCATCCTGGCTAGAGTGTGTATGCGTCGTTACCTTCGACCTCGAACTCGGACAAGCCATAGAGGTACGGTAGCTAGCAGCACCGAACCGATTCGGTGTTAGCTAGTAGTTAGCATCCTTCACTGTCAGGTACAGACGGTGTAGGATGCTGCCGATGTTAGCTGAAGCTGACAACAAGCCTGGATCCAAGTTTTAGTTATTCCATATCACACAAATCTACGAGCCCCAATGTGTGCAGTTCTTTCTTGTATTGGCGAGAACGTGATACCAAACTCCATTCAAAAAGCTGTTAATTTAAGGTTGCCTGGCTTATCGGCGGATGAACACACCTCATGTAACATGGCTTATGACATTTAAAAAATCAGTGTCTACTAGTAAATTCGGCATGTATCAAATCCACCAATGAACACCTATTTTGTTCACACTGCTTGCTACTACTCATCACAGCGCGTTTTTGTTGGAACATTGTGGGACTAATAGGCGAACCAATTTGAAAAGTTTAGTGTTTGGAGGATTATATGTATACCGAATTGAAGAGTGGATCCTAACGCTTCGTTTAAGGTCTTAAGTCATGTTTTACGAGTTACCGTATGTACGTTTGGCGATAGGATACATTAAATTGGCAGAATTCTGAAATGAGTTTGGTGTGAAATGTTCTCTCCGTACGAAAGAACGGCACACATCGGGGCTACTAGCTACTGGGATCCTGCAGTATCAGGTGCAGATGCTGCTGATGCTGTCAAGTTGCCTGTATCGTAGTATATTACGTAATAAACATATCTATGCACTAACACCCACAACATTAAACTGTTTCATAATCTCTCTGGTCAGTGCCTGTAGGAACACGTGACATTGATTTGCTTTTTCTGTGTTGTCAGTTGGTGTATCCCCATGATGTGAAACTTACTGAGAAGGAGGTAATTTTTTGGTTATCTCGTTGCACCTGTCAATATTGCCTTTGCTATTCATTTGATGAGCGATATGCAGCCCCAGTGTGTGCCTAATTATTGTGATTCTTCCAATTTATCTGCAGAAAACCAGCATCTGCTATCTGTCCTTCCCCGACTCTTACTCAGGTAAATTTATCTGTCTAACGCCAGCAACACAACAACATTGCACAGTGCCATACATAACAGCAATGGCAACAGCTCAGAGGTCACTTGGCCTGTGTGTTTTTCCCAGGATGCCTTGGGGACACTCAGTTCAGCTTCAGGCTGCGGCAGTCAGTCGGCCGGAGGGGCTCCTGGTTTGGAGAAGACGCCTACAACAGGGACGCTCCTGTCACACTACAGGTGAGGCCTCTATGTGATGATGACCAAATAAACCATGAGAGTGGGAAGCAAGGACCAGGCTTTGATTTGTTAGGTAACTCTGGCTGATCTAAAAGGCCTTTTTCTGAATTTAGCAGCAGTCCTCATTAGGGTTAGATGAACATACTGGCATATTAGATGCAATATTGGCCTTTTATTAAAAATCAGATAATGGTCAGTCAGTGTTGTCAGTCTTTAATATGATGGAAATGGGCAAATGTAAATGTATTAAATATTGGCTGTTGCCAGCTTCAATTCAAAAATATCAGTATCAACCCTCAAGAGGCTATATCAGTCTAACCCTAGTCCTTACTGCTGGTCCTTTGATATTCTGCTGCCTTCATGCTGTAAACCTAATTTTTCTCTTCCTTTCCCTCCCATTATCTGCCCCTCACCCCCCCTCCTCTTCCGCAGCGAGAACTGGCCCATTTCTATGGTTACGTGTATTTCAGACAAGTCAAGGACGTCTCTGTCAAAAGAGGCTATTTTCAGAAGGTGAGGTTCAGCGCAATCATCCGCGTTCACACCGTTCAGAGCGCGCCGTCTCTCACTGCGCTGTACACAACAGGATTTCTGCCAACCATAACACAGATGTTCACTTTACAGACTGCTTTTCTCCCTCTCCCCCCCTCTTGCTGCAGTCTCTCGTCCTCGTATCCAGGCTCCCTTACATCCACCTCTTCCACACCCTGCTGCAGAATATTGCCCCGGAGTATTTCGAGAAGTTGGAGCCTTGCCTCGAAGCAGGTGAGGCGATATTTCACACTGACTGTAAATTCCTTTTGAATTGTAAATGCGTTGCTCAGTGAAAGAGCTTTGGTTTGCTAAATATGAATTATGCTGAAAGGTTTTGGAACTGTTGCCTAAGCTCCTCTTTCTTTTCTCCTTTACCATGCAGTGTGTAACGAAATAGACCAATGGCCTTCGCCCGTGCCAGGGTTGACCCTCAATTTGCCTGTGATGGGAGTGGTTTTACAGGTAAGGAGAAGTGGGTAAAGGAAAAATCATTTTAATACTTTTTAGTACTATACCACTCAGTTCTTCATTCTACTCCCTTCCAGGTAAGGATCCCATCCAAGACTGACAAACCAGGTGGAAGCCCGTTGAAACAGGCCCCAAAGGAGGTGTGTGTCAGTGTTGCATAGTATCTGATTATGCTTCAATAACACTAAGATTCTGTTGTAATGTAAGTGTATGTTTTTCCCTCCAGAATCTTCTACCAGCCCCTACGATGCTGCCCACCATTCATGAGCTGGACCTGTTCAAGTAAGTGATGAATTCTGCTTTCTGTTGGTGATGGAGATTATGTACATCTGTCATTGGGGAAATTCAAAGCAGCATCAGTGTAATGAAATGACCTTTGACCTGCCCAGGTGTTTCCAGTCGGTCCTGATCCACCTGCAGATGCTCTGGGAGCTGATGTTGCTAGGGGAACCTGTGGTTGTCATGGCGCCGTCTCCCACCGTATCCTCAGAAACCGTGTTGGCTCTAGTAAGGTAATTGGAGTGCCAATGAAAATAGTCCTGGCTTTGTTCACCAAAGATTTACAGTATCTGCAAACCGTTATATAGGTCTGACCCCGGTATAATAGTCACTTCTATCTTCTTCTTCAGCTCAATTGCTCCGCTGAAGTACTGCTGCGACTACCGGCCCTACTTCACCATCCACGACAGTGAGTTCAGGGAGTACACCACCAGGACGCAGGCACCGTGAGTAGGATCTGCTCACCGCACAGTGAGGGCGGAACATATTTGCTCATGTCTTAGCGGCGTTCTCTAAGCTCACCCCTGTGACTCCTTGCAGGCCCAGCGTGATCCTGGGTGTCACCAATCCCTTCTTCGTCAAGACCTTCCAGTGCTGGCCCCACATCGTGCGCCTCGGAGAACTCAAGATGTCTGGTAAAGATGAGTCTTAAAAAACAACACTTACATGCAATGGTATTACAGATATGCAGTATTTTCACCGATATACTTAAGGGTTCGACCAATATGAGTTTTGAAGGCCACTACTCATTGAAACTGCTGATATCTGATATTTTGTGCCGATATTCAGTATCTTTAAATTTAGTGTTTCCCCCAGAATTGTATTCATGTCAGGGTGGAAAAGCCTCTGAAACAGCATTTAGACCACGGGACACTAAAACCCACCCACAATGATGCTGATGATAATCATAATAAAATTCTATTCATGCATACTTGTTTGGAATACAATCAAATCCATTGCATTAGAATCAGTTCAGGTTAAGGTCTTCCCATAGACAACCAGTGTAGTATTGATCAATTCTACAATAAATATGTAATCAAACAAACTGCATCACATCCATCATATCAGAGGTGGATGATACTGACCGGCCGATACTTGACTTTTAATAAAAGGCCAATATCGGCCCCATATATCAGTCTAATCATAGTATACATGTGCCTCCTTTCAGGTGACTTGCCTAAACAGGTAAAGGTGAAGAAACTGGCCAAACTGAAAACACTGGACACTAAACCAGGTGAAATAGGATGCCAAATTGATTGTTTTGTTTTGACAAAATAATTTTTCAGTATGTTAAATCCTGTTTTTTTTTACTCTCCCAAGGCATCTACACAGCTTATAAGACATTTCTCCACAAAGACAAGGTCCTCATCAAGAGGCTCCTAAAGGTATGTCATCAGCAACACTGCCTGGTACTAAAGGTTTACCCATGCACAGTCGGTCCATGTCTCATTCTATGGAGATTTTTTCCTATCTTTATTCAAGAGCGTGGTCTTTCAATTTGAGAGCATGACTTATTGATTTCATGTTCAGATTTTGTAATGTTTTCCCTCAAACCTTGCCCTCGCACTCAAATATGTCCTGCTTGCACTTAGATTTGCTCTGCTTCTGCTCAAACTGTATGCTTGCACTCAGATAATGTTGCTTGCACACAGATTTCCTGCGCTCCAGCTTCAGCCCTTCTCCTCGCACTCAGGCTGCTTCTGTGCGCTCGTGAAACGTCTGCTCTCGGATTTCTGCTCTGCTCTCGGATTTCTGCTCTGCTCTCTGATTTTTTTGTGCAACAACCCTGTCAAAATTCCCCAACCAATAGAATGCCAGGTGTAGTGTTGACCAATGAAATGATCCCTGCCTCGTTGCGGGCGCGTTCGCTTTACTTCTTAGAGCGTCCCGTACGGGCGGTTACTGTTTAACCGGGTTCATCCACTCCCGCCCTCCGGGGCTTTATTAAATACGACTTTTGGAATAAAAGGACAGTTAATGTATATACCAGCACCTGTACTTTTTCTTTTACTATAATAGCTACATAAAATAGTAGCCGTATAGCACACCGGCCTCCCGTCGGTGTGCTAGAGGAGAAAACAACGTCACCTTCATGACTCAGGAGCGGGAGTCTTGCGGATCACTGGCCAATATGGACCGCCAAAGTCAGGGACCTCAAGTTTTTTATTTTAATGGTGCTATTACTTCCTTCAAATTGAATTGGTTAAGTCATATTTGCGGCACAAGAATACATCCATGATAATATGCTTGGCTTTCAAGTGTTGTACGTTATGGGAACATTGTTGCTAGGCAACTAACAACAAAATGGACAATGCCGTGTTTCTTTTTTTCCTGTATTTAAAGGCCCTGACACACCAGGCCGACGGTCGGCCGTCGGGCAATGTCGGGCCGTCGGTAAGCGTCGGTGTCCCTAGTTTTTGCGGTGTGTCCCGCACCGTCGGCACTAGTCGGACCCTGTCGGCGTCTTTTCGGCCGATTGAGCATGTTGAATCGGCGTCGGAGCCGTCGGTGAGAGATCACTCTGATTGGTAGTTCGTGTTTTGCCTCTGGATGATTGGACTGATAAATTCCTTCAACATGTGGAACTGAACAGGAAAGAGCCGAGCGAAATTTTTAAAATCGGAGGTTTCATTTATCTCCAGCTCTCGAGACAGGTTCGGGAAAGCCCCTTGAGCCTGTCGTTGGAGTAACGTTATTCATGATTTCACCCATTTAGTGCGGTTTCTCCTTATTTTTCGCCTCTGCCTCTTCCTTTCTTCTTCCACAACCAAAAGACCAAGGGCTGACAACGCCAGTGCCATTTGCAACTTCTTATCAGACATAAGGTATGGAGAGTTATTTCCCCTCACGCAGGCGCAGAACGTACGTGCTAGTTGGCCATCGGGTGTAGTCTTTGCGGTGTGTTCAAGTGCAACTTTTTGGACCAGACGCAGGCGACGTGAGGCGACGCAACAGTCGGCCTTCGTCGCCGCTGGTTCTTTGAAGTCGGTTTGGTGTGTCAGGGCCTTTAGTGTTTAGGAATGGGGAAAGTACCAACAGCAAAAGTAACCAGTGTGTCAAAGTCTGCTCTATCAGAAAGGTTTCACATATTGGAAATACGGTAAACACGTCCCCACTTGCAGGTATCATATTCATATCTGTAACATATCTACAATTAAATCAGTTACATTGCAGACATTAAGCACTAGCTTTCCAGTTGAACAACGAGGGGTCTGTTACTGTTAAAGCTGAGGAAATCCTTAAATTAAATTGTGGGGATGTGTTTACCGTATTTCCAATATGTGAAACCTTTCTGATAGAGCAGACTTTGACACAGCAACGGTAAACATCATTTGAAGAGAAGGATATATACACAACACACCAATTGCGTTTTTAAAATGTAGTAACTCATTGAATTTACTTTTGTTTTCTACTGTCTTAATGTGTTAGCTGGTTACTTTTGCTGTTGGTACTTTTCCCATTCCTAAACACTAAAATACAGAAAAAAAGAAATATGGCGGCGTCCATTTTGTTGTTAGTTGCCTAGCAACAATGTTCCCATAATGTACAACACTTGAAAGCCAAGCATATTATCATGGATGCATTCTTGTGCCGCAAATATGACTTAACCAATTCAATTTGAAGGAAGTAATAGCACCATTAAAATAAAAAACTTGAGGTCCCTGACTTATCCATATTGGCCAGTGATCCGCAAGACTCCCGCTCCTGAGTCATGAAGGTGACGTCGTTTTCTCCTCTAGCACACCGACGGGAGGCCGGTGTGCTATACGGCTACTATTTTATGTAGCTATTATAGTAAAAGAAAAAGTACAGGTGCTGGTATATACATTAACTGTCCTTTTATTCCAAAAGTCGTATTTAATAAAGCCCCGGAGGGCGGGAGTGGATGAACCCGGTTAAACAGTAACCGCCCGTACGTGACGCTCTAAGAAGTAAAGCGAACGCGCCCGCAACGAGGCAGGGATCATTTCATTGGTCAACACTACACCTGGCATTCTATTGGTTGGGGAATTTTGACAGGGTTGTTGCACAAAAAAATCAGAGAGCAGAGCAGAAATCCGAGAGCAGACGTTTCACGAGCGCACAGAAGCAGCCTGAGTGCGAGGAGAAGGGCTGAAGCTGGAGCGCAGGAAATCTGTGTGCAAGCAACATTATCTGAGTGCAAGCATACAATTTGAGCAGAAGCAGAGCAAATCTAAGTGCAAGCAGGACATATTTGAGTGCGAGGGCAAGGTTTGAGGGAAAACATTACAAAATCTGAACGTGAAATCAATAAGTCATGCTCTCAAATTGAAAGACCACGCTCTTGAATAAAGATAGGAAAAAAACTCCATATCATTCTCCCTGGCTGCAGGGCATCCAGAGGAAGAGGCCGTCGGAGGTGCAGACCGCCATCTTGAGGCGACACCTGTTAGAGCTCACGCAGAGCTTTATCATCCCGCTGGTGAGACCTCTCATCTCTCATCCCTGCCTGGTCTCATGAAATTTGGTGAAATCTTGAAATGTTTAGAAATGCAAATAACATGCTCTGTGCAGAAAAAGTGAGAGACTATTAGAAACAGGTAGTAGTTTGTAGGGATGGGACGATATGCTTATATCACAGTATGATTTGATACGCAATGTGGGGTTCATGATTCAATAAAGCCACGTTACGATGTAATAAGTAAAATTCACTGACGATAAAGTATGACTGTTCAGAATTATGATTACTTCTGAGCCACAGATATTTCTAGCAGTGGCATTGGCTTGCTAGAATGTAAACAATTTAAAAATGTCATTACGTGGTCTCACCTTTCATCTCTCTCTTTTTGTCAGGAGAGATACCTGGCGAGCCTGATGCCCCTCCAGAGATCTGTGACACCGTGGAAGGTTGGTAACACGAGGCCAAGCAGCGGTTAATTCAGTGTGCAGATCGTGTGTTTGCAGATAAAAAACAGATGGTGGTAGGGCGGACAAACCAGTTTGTGTGTGTTTGTCTTCCAGACTCCTCCTCAGATCCGTCCCTTCAGTCAGGAGGAGTTCATTGGGACTCTGGATCACGCCGGTCCTCAGCTCACCTCAGTGCTCAAAGGGGATTGGATGGGGCTGTACAGGTGAGCCCCCCCCCCCCCCCGCCCCCAGCTGTCTCATTCCAGGGTATCCATGCGTCTGAAAAAGTCTTAAGTTATATCATCTAAATTTATGGCCTATTGCTTTATGGCACAAAACAGGAAGAGGGCGCTGTTCTTCCAGTGCAAACGGAGCTAAAGCTTTCAGAGTTTCTCACAATGGCAGATGGAAAAATCACTTTTAACATGTTTATCCTCTTCAGTAAAGCCAAAGAGAAAACCTTAATTTTGATAAACACCAACACAAACAATACCACTGCCGTGAGACAGAGGTTACCAATGTTTTGCGCCTCCTCCTCTGGCTTCACAGGAGATTCTTCAGGTCCCCCAACTTTGACGGCTGGTATCGTCTACGGCACAAAGAAATGACCCAGAAACTTGAATGCCTTCATCTGGAGGTTGTCTGCGATGCCGTAAGTTTATTCCAGTCGTACTAGTTACAACACAATTGCACTGGTGTCCGTATCACTCTCTGGCTCTGGTTCCAGTAATGCTATCTTTACCAGGATCTGCTGGGCTGGACCAAAGACAAGTCTGAGGTGGAAATTGTTGACCTGATTCTGAAACTGAGAGAAAAGCTAGTGAGTGAACTGACGAGTCTTTTAAACAAATATTGATTTTTTTTCCTTGCACAAACTGTGAACATTGAAGGACTGGAAGTGTAAGTTTGACTGATTTGCTAAATGTTTTCCATGCGTCTCTAGATGAAGGCTCGCAGGCAGCAGCTCCCAGTGAAGGAAGGGGTTCTGGACAAGCTGGACGGATATATTCAGACCATCATCAGCTCTCTACCAGAGGACCTGCAGACTGTACTGCACAGACACTGACAGGCGCACACACTATTTTTATCAAGACTTTTGAAAAAATCCCTCAAACTGTTGCCATAACCACAAACCTCTACCTGCCACAAGTAGGATATTTAAGTCTAGAAGCTTAGATAAGGCCAGTATGTTTTAGAAATATTTCACAGTAGACGCTTTCAGGGTAGTTCAAATCTACATCATGATGCCTTCACTAACATTACTGAGAAAAAAAGAGTTGATTTTGAAGATATTGAAGCGTTACCTGTTTGTCAAGGATAATGTTGCAGCTATGTTACGTTTGTTTTTATAAAGCACTGGTTTTAATTTGGCTGCTCCAGATCTGTGTGGTGTTAGAAACACATTACACGTCCTGGACAGTGATATTTGTCAGAATCATTGTGGGTGAACTGGCATTAGCAAACCTCTTGCCACACTTTCACGATATTCAGCGCTGCTCATTTCCACCATGTGCTTTTATGCAGTGTGATATTCTAGTGTACAAACCCAGGACTGAAGCAGTATTTTTGTACAGTGTTGTAACACTACTGATCAACAGGCTGAAACCACACTACTGATTCACCCCAATGACTCTTATTACTTCAAGCTAGTGAATGTAAAATGGACACACTTGATCTTGCATATTGCACTCCCTTTGAGTGTCTCCTACTGTAATCTAATGTATGATTTATTTGCCTTTCTGTTCCTTGTTTTCTCCCAAATTGTTATGTGTAAATATTTTGTTCAAGAGCCATTGCATTGGCAAGTAAAATCAATATCTGAGAAATGTTAAGAGTGCTACTTGTTTGTCTAACATCTCATCTGGTCCAATACAGAGATCATTAAACATAACAAAAGATCCTTACTACATGAATCCTTTCATAAAGTCAACATGAAGACTGCTCTATAAAATAGGCCAACTGAGCAAATGAACGAGGAAAAATAGTTTTATTTCAACAAGGGAATCAAAAATATACATATCAATGATATGGAGTACTGCATTAACAAAAGTTATCTTCCAAACTATTGTTTGAGAAATTACCCACAGTGAAAGTCCTTGATATATACACAATACATACAAGGAAGCAAGCTTTGAAGCTACATATGCACGTGACATAAGCTAATCTTTATCATTGAAATTTTTTCACACAGGGCAATGATTTAAATATATCAGTAATTGCAGAAGTTTATGTGCATGGTGTGAGGTATTTTTCCTCATCTATGGAATGAAAATTCAGATAATAACAAGGAAATTGAAAACCGCAATTTCCCTCATACAAACTGCTGTTAAATGGTACCACTTTGAAAAGTAAACACTGGTGCCATGAACTGAGATTCAAAGTAAGTTGGGAAGCGCAAGTCTGAAAAACATTAGCATCAATAATTCAATTTGATGCTGGAGTAGCCTAAGCACCACACCTAAATAAATACACTTCATTGAGGCAAACACACTTGTTAACCGTTTGAGTAGTGATAAGAGGTCTCTTTTCTTGATAAAGAAAAGGACCCAGACTTTTTTCTCCTCTCAGTATTATCTCTTCCCTGCCTGCCACCACGTCTGTGCCTGCAGCTTAAACACAGCCTGCTTCTCCTGGGGGCTGAAGTGTAAGATGGTCAGTATGGCGGTGAGAGTCTGCTGCCGCCCACTGCTGTCCTGCAGGGTGAGGAACTTGTAGATGACATTTTTGAGGTACTCCAGGTTGGCCCCCTCCCTGCCATGGTCTCGCAGCAATTTGTCCAGCTGGACTCGCAGCTCGGCCACCTCTTCATCGTGCCGCTCGCCGTTGCCGATGAGCTTCCCCTGCAGCTGGTGCACGTCCTCCTCCAGGCGGTGCTTCTGCCTGCGGAGAGAGCCAATCTCCACCTCCTTCCTCGCCAGCTGCTCGGCGTACAGCAGCAGGGTGGGCTCGTTGGGCCCCGCCAGCCGCAGGGCCTGGGCAATGATGTCGCTCTCGTCCTGGGCGGGGTCTTCCGCGTTGGCCTCGTCGCTGTTGCTGCTGCCCCCGTCGGCCATAGCTCGGGAGTCGGCCGCCCTGTCTCCTTCGTCGCTGCTGCTGTGCCCCCGGTGGCCCGACAGGCCGTAGCCCAGAGCGGTGGAGCGCAGCTTCTCCAGCTCTTGGTCCTTCTCGGCCAGCAGTGCCATGGTCCGGTCCCTCTGCTTGTGCAGCTCCCCTTCCAGCTTGAGCAGGCTCTCTCTGTGCTGGCCCTCGGCTCGCTCCAGATCCTGTTTGTGGCTCTGCTGCAGCGCTGCCAGACGCTGCTGACGCTCCTCCAGTTCGCGCCTGTGCTTGGCCTCGGCCTCATCGCTGTGGATACGCAGGTTGATGTACTTTTCCTTCAGCTCGGCCAGCTGGTCGCGGGCCTCCTCCAGCTCCTTGGCCTGGCAGCCATCCTTAGTGTTCTTATTCTTAAGCACCACTTGTGCCCGCACTTTGTAGCGCTCAAACTCCTCCTTTAGCTGCCGCAGCTCCTGCTGGTAGTAGAGCGCTGAGGCTTTCTCCCCATCGATGGACTCCGTGCTTCCTGTTCTGGTGCCCTGCTCACCCTCCATCTCAGCTAGCTTCTCGATCTCCAGTATCCGCTCGGGGTTCCTCTGAGTGGCCAGCAGTAGTAGCTTTTTGACCTTCTCCAGCTTTTCTTTCAGCACGTTGACATCCAGGTTGGCCTCGTCCATGCTGAGGTCAGAGGAGACCCTGGTGGAGGCGGCGATGGCCAAGGTCTTGTTTTCTGTGTCCAGCTGCAGGATGCGCTCCCTCAGCCTGTGTGCAGTCTGCTGGTCCCTCTGCCTGGCTTTCTCACAGGCCCCCAGCAGCTCTGACAGCTCAGACACTCGTTCCTCCAAGCTAGCCACTCTGCTTTCCTCCGCCTGGTTTTGTTCACGTGCGCGCTCCTCTGCCTGAGACGCCTGCCAAACGACAAACACAGTGGAGTCAGGACATACACAGTCAATTAACAATAGCACCTTCTGTATGTTCTCTTAAGTCAGGGCTAAAACACTGACATCAGATACAACTGATTGTCCATTTTTTGAGATGAGTGTTATTCTATGTGTCCGTACCTTTCTGATCTCATGCTGTAACTGCTGCTGATAGTGATTCTTGAGCTCTGCCAGCTCCTGCTGCAGCTCCTCCACCCTCGGGTCCGGTTTGCTCTTCTCTGCCTCCACTGCCTGTAGTCTACGTCTCATCTCCTCTCGTTCCTCCGTCACCTCCTTCAGCCGCGCCTCGTGCTCCATCCCCCGGTCTACTGCCTGCAAGGTTTCCAGCAGAGCCGCCCTTGAATCTTCTAACCTGAGCTCGGCGTCCTGCCTTAGATCTCTCTCCTCCTGGAGGAGCTTCTGGAGCTCACGTAGCATGATGGCGTGGTCGCCCTGCTCTTGCTCTCTCTCGTGCTGCTGGGTGATGACCCGGGCCTTGCTCTCTGCCAGCTGGTCCTGCAGGAACTGCAGCTCCGCCTCATGCTGCCTTCTGCCTTCCTCCAGCCTCCCCTGCAGCTCCTCCAGCTCCTGCTTCATGATCCTTTTGTCAGCCTGGAAGCTGGCCTCCATCCTGGACTTTTCCTGAGTGACCGTGGCCAGGGAGCTGGTGAGGGTGGTCAGCTGGGTCTTCAGCTGGATGACTCTCCTGTCCACCTCTGCAGTGTTTGTGCCGGACGGAGGAGTTGGCTGCTGCTGGTCTGGTCCTCCACTACTGCTGGAGCTGATGCCGCTCTCTGATCCACTAGCCTCTGGATCAGACCTGTGGGCCAGTGAGGGCGCCCCAGGACCAGACGCTTCTCCAGGCGTCCCACCATGCTCCTCCTCAGCCTGCTCACCTCTGTTGGTCTCGCTGGTTATGCTGGTGGCCGTGTCTGCAGAGGCGGCCGTGTCGAGACTGTCCTCGCTGTGCAGGGAGCAGTGGTCGTCTGGGAGGTCAGAGGTAACGGAGGCGGCACCGGCCTCGCAGAGGGAGCCGTCATCGCTGCGCTGGCTGAGATCGACCTCCTGAGACACAGTTAGCACCTTCAGACTGGCCTCCAGAGCCTCCTTCTCCTTCAGCAGGCTCTTATATGCCCTGACCACATCCTTGAAACGGGTTTGGTACTGGATCAGTTGCTTCTTCTGAGATTCAATAGTGTCCACAAGCTCTTTCTTGCTGGGGCCGCCCCCAAAGCTCATCCCAAACTTCTCCATGACTTGGCTGGAGTTATAGCCAAAAGAAAGTTTTGCTCAGCTTGGATGCATACTTATTGGCTCAATTGCAAATCCACCAAAGAAGGAAATATGACGTGCGTACTTAACTGAAACAGCTCATGATGTAAACCTGAAGGTGAAAATAGCTGCCATTCTGGATTGGTGAAACTGGATGGATGAGTTCCTGTAACAACACATTCTTAGTCAGATAATTGGATAAGATGACACAAAGCAATTAGTGTAGTGTCCCACAGTATCCCATATGTTAAATGCCATATGGGATACTGAAAGACCAGACATACCCATTAAGTAATCCATTTCATGTGAGATGTTTCTCTGTTTTTGCCTCGCAGACTTACATTATTTGTGCAAATGCTCTATGAGCTCCCAAAACAAGGGATAAGCACATTACTCCCAATGCCACCAGAGGTGTAGCATTAGTGTGTATAGTTTGGCTCATGCAGACAAGAAGCAACTAGGTATTAAGTTCGTTTGAAGATTATCATTGGCCTTAACGTTATCTACATTTTCGATGTGCTCCAAGATTATTTGGCACGTCTTGGCTGTATATAAAATATCCTATAGGCCCATTTATATCACAGATTAAAGAGACTAGTTCTTGACAAAATGCACAAGTGGGCATGCTGTACAGTACATTAGCTAATGTTGAGGTTAGCTAGTACTTATCATGTACGCAAATGGAGTTTAAATTCTTACCTTTGAAACATATGTCAGCCGTACCGGTGTAAGCGGTGTGTTGAATTCAGTCAAGCAAGAAGTTCTTCCAAGTTGATGCCGACAAGCAATATCTTTGTGTAGGTTAATAAAGTTAAAGAGAAAGCTAAAGCTGAGAATCAAATTATAGAGTTTCAAGTGGTATTTGGATGTCAGCAAACGGCAGCCATGTTGGTCTGAAGCGGAACTGGAGGCGGGGCGACAGAGACTGTAGTCCGGTACAAGTCTCATGATGCATTCAGGTGCTGCCGAAAATATCGTAGTTACGAGGGTTTTCTTTGTGGCCTGACAGTATGTTTGGAGTGTTGACACCTCCTTGGTTGACACAAGCATGGAAGCAACGTTTACCCTACTTGTGTGTGATAGTGCCTAAATAACCAAAACACCAAAGTAACAAAATAAAGAAAGAAACTAAAATAAAGAAATAAACTGACAAGACTGCACAATGCAGTCAGTTTTCTGTAGAATTTGGTTGCTCCTGAGTTCATGTTATATGGCAAACCAAACATTACAACGTCAGCCACAAGCGAGACATGTAGCCTAGTTGTGTCCTGCCATGGTATTTTAAGTGAGTTGTGGTCACAGATGAAAGACGTTAATTTTGTTTGTTTAGTTGAAATAAATATATAATTCCCTACACTTGACTACATGTATTTCCTTGTTAGTGACTTAAGAATTCGGCATGTCCAAGAAAACGGGGTTAATCGCAAAAAAAGCCCTATTTACCGCCTGGAAGCTGTTATGTACTGCATTTTCAAGTCGGACCCTCGTATATACCGTCTTTCATCTAGGACCTAAATGCAGCATTGGTGTTTCTGCTTTTAATAAAGTTGAGTGAAAGCAGTGACGTCAATTATTCCGCGTTGGCCTGGACGTGGCACCGAGGAGGAGCTGCGCCCACTCTGTCCGGCTTGGATTAGAAGATCAACTCAGCGTTGCATTCAGCCCTATCGATTGCTAACATTTACTGTCATTTTTTAAAACCTTCATCGCCGCCCAACTGGGATCTGTCACAACATGGGGCTAACAATGTCGTCGCTATTCTCCAAGCTTTTTGGCAAGAAACAGATGAGGATACTTATGGGTGAGCATTGGAGCTAGGCTAGCTAGCTAACCTGGCTGGTTATCTTCATCAGTGAGACGGGGGTTGTCATCAAAACACACTCCACTTAGCTGCTTTAGTGAGATAATTATTTTCTTAACCTTTCTATCATAGATTCAGGCCCATTTAAACAAAGGCCACCTCCTTCTCGGAGAATATTTAGCAAGTAAGGTAGGATAGCTAGCTGTTAGCTAGACCCGTTGAATGGCTAATGTTAACGGTAATTGGCTAACAGAGAGACCATAAGATACGTAACTTAGCCTACAGTTGCTTGAGCCTTGCTGTCGTGGTCACAGCATTTTAACAGGTATTTCTAAGACATACGTTGTATCTATGTAGGAAATAGATAGTAGCTGTTATCATGTTTGATGTGCTATCTTAAGAGTACAATGGCAAAGCTCACTTAGCTAGTAGCTATGATCAAGGTGGGTTTCTAATCGTTTTTGTTTCTCTCTTCTTTTGCAGTTGGTTTGGATGCTGCTGGAAAGACCACTATCCTGTACAAACTTAAGCTTGGAGAAATCGTGACCACTATTCCAACCATTGGTAAATTAACAGGAAACAAGTTATTAAAATTAACCATGGTCCTGTAGAGCCATGTCAAATATGATAATTATGAATTCTGTGTGGTTGTTTTTTCTGTTGTCTTTAGTTTGGTAGACTTGGTGGAGGGTCTTGAGATTGAATTGGAAGAGTCTAAGTTTTGTGTGAACATAGCTCTGGGCCAGAGACAGCAGTAGATTAGCTGTTTGGGCTTGCAGGCCAGGTAGCTCCTTTGATAGCAGATTGGTTGATAAGACAACCTCCGCACTAGCCAAAATAAGAGTGTACAAGATAAGACCCTAACCCCAAGTCAGATAATTCCAGATTGGAATCATCATTTCACCACAGTCGCTCAGTGACTCAAGTTCTTCAGTGATGTTGGTTACTCATATCACTCTGATGTAACAAGTATCCTCATCGTTTGTTGGCTGTGTATTAGTATATTTATCCTGGTAGGTAGCTGCCAGGTAGTGTCGGTCTCTGTTCATATCTGTACTGATTATCTCTCCATTTGTTTATGTGACTGCTCAGGTTTCAACGTGGAGACAGTAGAGTACAAGAACATCTGCTTCACGGTGTGGGATGTGGGTGGTCAGGACAAGATCCGACCTCTCTGGAGACACTACTTCCAGAACACACAGGTACAGTGACAACACCCTGACCTTTGACACCACCACTGATAGATCAAAGGCTTTTTAATGTCAGCATGCAAATTGTGTTCTTTTTTTCCCAGCCTAGACTCGCCCTAGGGCTAAAATCCTTACTCCCATGACACTTTAATCAATTTAGTCCTGTCACAATCTCTGTGACTGTTACTGGAACTTACAACAATAATAAGTGTGTAATTGAAAAAAACTGAACAGAGTGGCGTTCTCTACAAATGGCATTGTTGTGCACACCAAACTGCACACAATTCCATAGTAGTGAAAACATAAAATGATACATGATAGATCTGCTTGACCTTTGAACCTGTGTTTTGCAGGGTCTTATCTTTGTTGTGGACAGCAACGACAGAGAGAGAGTAACAGAGTCGGCAGAAGAGCTGTCAAAAATGGTAAGTATTAACAATGTGCTTAATGTACTTCTACAACTCTGGAGGCAGAAATAATCTCATTGGTTGAGTTAAACCTCAATGGGCTGAGCCAAAGAACCACAGTTTTTCAGAGTGCAAGTTAGCTAAGTGGCAAGCTTAAATGGCAAAGAAGTAACTGGTCGAAATATAAATAAAGATATAAATGGCTAAGACATTTTTCATTCATTCATGACCATGGCATCCATGTTTTTTAACATTTACTCATAACATTTACCCCATCTTTAAATTAACTGCTGTCTCGGCTAACAAGGACGCCCTAAGTAAAAAGACATGGATGTGTCAAAGTATTTAAGGCAGCATGTTTTTGAGGGACTATTTCCTGGAAGAGACTTCCCTTTGTTCCTGTGGATGTCAGGTGATTCACAGCAAGCAGAGTGTAGCATAATGCAGCGCTGATAGGAAAACACTCAACTCAGCACAATGAAATAAGGATAAAACAGAAACTTTGACCAAACCAAATTCTGGCTTCATGTTTACTGTGCTGGATTATCTCGCTCTGTGGAGGTTGTTTTTCACACTGTATATGAATGAACGGCAGCAAATGGCTTCTTCTGAAGGGAGGGAAACAAGCTTTGATATCTCCAACTATACTGACTGTGTGCAGACACCAGCAGGCAGAATGGGAAGGAGAGGGCCAACCTCGAACTTTGGTTCAATCTTAAACTTTTAAGTTTGCCAATCAGTTAAGTTGCGCTCCAAAAAACTGTGGTTCTCTGATCCAGAAAAACTGTGTTCTTATTATTTCTGCCTCTGAAAAATGTTTACGAAAACTCCAATCTGCCCTTTTGTTGGTCTTGGAACAGTAATTTTTATGTTGCTATGAAAAAGAACATTACATTGAAACATTGGCTGGCATAAGTAAATAGACTAACTTCCTCGTGAATAATGAAGTTAGTTATACAGGGACCTTTCAGCCATTGTGACTGTCCTTATTCATCTACATGGTCACATGGCCCTCTGTGAGCTAGACTATGAGGTTTTGTCTTCCTGGGGGTCACACATTGATTTTCTCTCTTTCTCTCGTGGTCTTTAGTTGCAAGAGGATGAGCTGAGGGAGGCGGTGTTGCTGGTGTTTGCTAACAAACAGGATTTGCCCAACGCAATGCCCGTGAGCGAACTCTCAGACAAGCTGGGCCTGCAGAGTTTGCGCAGCAGAACTGTAAGTCTTTCTCTCTTACACACACACACACAGATTGGAAGTGGACATGCAGAAGTGATGTAAAGATTGACACTGCTTTTCCTGCTGTCTCTTCAGTGGCACGTCCAGGCTACCTGTGCCACCCAAGGCACGGGGCTGTACGAGGGACTGGACTGGCTATCCAATGAGCTGTCGAAGCGCTAGAGGAGGGGAGAAGATGAGAGGAGCAGGACCGGAGCGAACGAGTGATTTGAACATGCGCAGGAGGAGGAAGATGGAAGGAGCAACCAAGCAAGTAGAGGAGGAGGAGGAGGTGCAGAATGGAGCATTTCATCAGAGGAAAATGCAGACTTTGTTTTTTTGTTGTTATTTTTATTTTTTTTTAAATTATAAGTGTGTCTGTCCAGTAGAACTTGCAGTCATGGACTTTGCGCTCAGTTCCTGTTCTGAAGCCTTTTTTGTTTTTTCTCCACCATTCTCCCCCTTTTATTCCCTGTGTTGTCACTGCAGATGTTTCTTAGACTGTTTATATCTTTATTATGTTTCTTTCTTCATGCCTCCCAACTCCCTTGACAGTAAAATGTTTTAATTTGCATGTTTTAACAAAGAGAAAAATCATAAAAGCGGAAATCACTTGACGGTTGTGCTGATGTTGATTGTTATGGAATGGGCGGTAGGGCTTTTAGGGGTTGGGGGGGCGGGGGTGGATTGGGGTAGAGAGGGGTATGGAGAACAGGTTGTTGGTGTAACAGTCTTCGGGGAGGGGGGAGTGGTTGGCTTGGGGTTCGGGTCCCTCTGTCCTCTCCCTGGAAGGCTGACTGACTCATTCCAGAGAGCCGAATCTGAAGGCCAGTTCCATTCCTTAACAATGTGAAGAATGCAGGACATTAAGTATTTTCAAGGGCCATTGATGCAATAAAAGTGTCTTTTTTTTTTTCTTCTCAACTGTTGAATTGTTGTCTGCTGACATTTTTCTGGTATGGGCTCGTGGCATGGATTACATGTAACACAACATTGTTAAAGAACTTTTTTAAGGTTGTCTGCTTGTAACCTCACTGTAGCATATGATATAGTTCAAGCTTACATTTGCAGATGGGTTGTCCCAAATGAATATTTAATTTTCTAAAGGAAGATGTGGCAGAAAACTACAGAGCGGTCACTTACTTCCACACTAGTTTAATAGCTACATGACTAATTTGAGTATAAGGCTGTTGAACTGTGGAAATACTATTGCGTAAAATTACGTTTAAAGGATCAGTCTAGCAGTAAACTAGCACCACCTGTGATGAGAACACTGGCCTACCTCTGGCTTTGTGTATTTCATTGGTTTGCGGCTTCATTATCTGTACTGACAGGCAGTATGTGACAGCTCAATAAGTTATGTTAATTTAATGAGCTATGGAGCTATAAGTGGTTTGTCTATATCTGTATTGTTTAACTATTGGAGCAAAATGAGCTTCAGTTGAGTCGTCAGCAAACCCTTCCCATCAAGAACGTTTGAGTAGCAATCCCAAATTGACTTACTGATAAAGAGATCAGGGCTTTAAACCAAATTTTATTCAATCACACAAGAGGTTTAAATAGCCAGAATCAACTTTTGAAGATACACTGTATACACAAAGCATTTAAAATATAGGGGGGGGGGGGAGAAAAATGCAATATGCTTCTCAATTATTTAGTACTTACACAAGTTTAACAGATATTCACTAAGCAAACTGTTGGCATTGGGTTAGAAAAGCCGTCAAGAGTTATCCCAAGCAAGCTGAAGTGAATCTGCTGGACTGTAGGAGAGCAGGGCGGCAGCATCTGCTCATCACAGCCTCCGCTATAAACAGAGGGTGGATGGGGAGTGATCTTGTCTGCCTTCCATACACAGGCAGTGACGATGCCGTATGCCGGATCATGCCATTCATCATCATAATCGCTGCTGTAAACCATCTTTTGCGAGCGAGACGTCGTCTTTCGCCGTACACGAGTCCTGTGTGTGTGTTTGTGAGCGGCAGTTCCCTTCGCGTTCTTCCTGCGTTCACGGTTAAACGTTCACGGGCTCTCGCTGGTTGTTCTGACGCTTCACCACAAACACTTTCTGACCGGATACCGTCACCGTGTACACAAAATCTTCCAACATGACTGTGGAGGTAAAACATTAGGTTAGGTCAGAGCAGCACATGCACGCCAGCACCCTGAACTTAAGGACAGTATGACTGTATGATACTCACTTTAAATATGGGGCATGTGAATGCCTTCATCTAATTCAGGGTCCAATTCCAGCAAGTTAAACTTTTACTGGCTGAATAAAATGTCAAACCAATTTCACAACACACATAAAGCTGAAAAGCTGTTGGAATACAGGTCTGCATAATTGGGTTGATTTATTGGTGGAAAAATAGAACATCGGGCAAAAATTTTTAGGACCTCTGCAATTGCAATTAAGACTTGAAAGGGTGCAATTAACTGCTTAAGACCTTTCAAGGCCTTGAAGACATTTCAGACTTGCAGAACCTGCAGACACTCTTTCATTATTTTCTCCCATTAATGCCATATTCAGAGTATTCACACAGTTCACACACTGTTCATATTTTATGAAACAGTGAAGCATGAAAATATGGCTCCTTCCGCATAGAAAATAGCCTCTGGA
This sequence comes from Centroberyx gerrardi, assembly GCF_048128805.1. Taxonomy (NCBI): domain Eukaryota; kingdom Metazoa; phylum Chordata; class Actinopteri; order Beryciformes; family Berycidae; genus Centroberyx; species Centroberyx gerrardi. The sequence continues at coordinate 5,124,756 of NC_136020.1, forward strand.
TAGTAACATCATATCCTGTGTATGGATAAATGTGTACTTTTTGGACAATATATCAATACATACCTCATAAATGTTCACATTGCCACATTTTCTCTCTAAAGAAATTGTCCACGGAGGTAAGTAAATGGTATAAGACATTTAGGCCAGAGCTCTTTCTGTCTGTGACATGGAGATCTGTGTAGGAGAGTGGCTGCATTGCATTCTGGTCTACTGAGGCTGCTGTCAGTGGAGAAATTGGTCTCTCTGCCTCTTCTACGATGGATTTCTCCCTGTATGATTGTTGAACGTTTCCTGGTGCAAAATGGCACCTCTAGAAAGAAGCCCTCGCTCTTTGATTCTGAGGGACTGACACCAAAACCTGACGTTTACCGCTGATGTTTTAGATACCTGAAACATTTCTGTTGTCAAAATACATTGTAGCTGCATTGGAAATATCTCACTGTGACGTCATATTGTCTATGTTTGGCCAGTTATCCATGGGAATAAGAAAAATACACCACAAACAACAGATTGGACCCAGAAATGCAAGGTACATTGCCAATACCTTTTAAAAACAGTGTTATTGTTTTAGGGTGGATTTTCCCTTTAATGACCTTTTGACCCTGATAATAATAATAATAATAATAATAATAATAATAATAATAATAGGTGCAATAACTACGCTATTTATAATGTACATGAAAGCTTAGTCTCTGTGTGTGTGTTTTACCTGACATCCGTTTGAAGGGTGGCTCAGCAGAGCCATGTAACCGAAAGCGGCACGCTGTCCGGACCATTTGCATGATCACTCCTGCTGTGTGTTCATCATTCTCCAGTTCCCCTGCAGACTGAGTGAGTGAGAGAGAGAGAAGAGAGAGGAGAGGACTGACACATCGCCATCAACTGTCACACTGCGGAGGGCTGCAGATGAAACTGCTAACGGAGAGCAAGTCACACCAAACCCCATTTAAAAGTAATGCGATTTGACGTTGCCTTACTTTTCCGCAACCATACATACTTTATAACATACAACTTAAGACCTTTTGCGAATCGTTAAAGTCCACCGGTAAATTCGGTTTATATATGAGCCACCAAGCATCGCTTTATCTGAAAATGTTTTTCAACTTTTAGAATTGGCTCACGGCCCGCTACCGCCCTCCACAGTGTATTTTGGTGGAAGCGGATTGCGGGACTAACAGACAAACAAATACTATAAGTTAGAACTTTATTGAAATAAGAGCTACTTCGTGCACTGGATGTATGCCACATTAAAGAGTAGCTCCTAATGATTCGTAAAATGTCTTAAGTCATGTTGCGCCCGGTATGTACGTCTGCCAATAAGCAAGGACACATTCAATTGCAAGGCTTTTTAATGAGGTTCGGCGTGATGTTCTCCATACGAGAGAGAGCGCGGCACGTATCAGGGCTAGGGAGCAACTAACATTAGCCAACTGTAAATATACAATCACTGCAAAGAAGAACAGGCAGGTTGAGCAGGAGGACCAGGATACTGACTCACCGCCAACACACCGTCTTCACTGATGACCAGGTAGCCCAGCTGGTCAGGTATCCTCTCCAGACCCTGCGTCAGAGCCGCTGTCGTCTGAAAACAAACAACCAACATACTGAAAGCTGTTAGGGCGCTAACTAGCAAGCTAGCTAAGTGTCAGCTTCTTCTTACCATGATAGGCACAACAACACTATACACGACATAACTACTACGGATGGCGCTGACTTCTAAAACGAGTTATTATCTTTATAACGATAATACATGTCAAACATAAGGAATGGAACTGGCAAAACTCACCATTCTCGGTTATTTTTCTTTGCGAAGTTGGACACTACTGCATTTCCTTCTCTCTTTTTTCACGTGACTGTTGCGGCCTTCAGGTGCTGTTAGAAATATCCGCGAAATGTGAGCGCGCATGAACGTCCCAAATAAGCCGCAAATACAACCGGGCAAGTTGACTGCCTACTAAAAAATAGTTTTGTCACGTTATCCATTTTGTTATTTGATCGCAAGCATTTGAATACGCGACAAGTCATGTTTACGACTTTCGAAACTCTGAATTAGAGGTTTACGAGGAGCACTTGAAGGCGGCATGCCTGCTGCCTAAACATATGAGGTTTTAATTCAGCTAGGATGGATGTTGGAGGTAGAAATCTACTGTCAAATTACCGAAGTAAACGAATACATGTTTAGTTTATGAAGGGATCAAGCCGCTCATCTGGTATTTAATGTATCGCCAGTAACTATATTATCATGTTAGATTGTCTACAGACCAGTAGTTGGCGCACTTCGAATTCTGAACACTTTATCAAAGCGGAAGTTCCAGTCAGCTGACTCTTCACATGACCTAGAGGATCTGTAAGCAGATTTTTCTCCTTTTCTCTCTTCCGAGCTAAATCTAAAAGATTGACAAGTCATAATGGCAGGTCGAGGGAAATTAATCGCCGTTATTGGCGATGAAGACACGTGTACAGGATTCCTGCTCGGTGGAGTTGGTGAGCTGAACAAAAATCGCAAGCCGAATTTCTTGGTGGTGGAAAAGGACACGAGCATCACAGAAATCGAGGAGACCTTCAAGTAGGTGGCTTTAACAGATCACTGTGCATTAGTTTGCATGGTTGAAACGATCCCAAACAGAATACTTAACCGATAGAAAGCTCGTGCAGGTCGATTTTAACGTTATCCAGTGTACAAAAGTAGCCTAACGTAAGTAATGTTGTGTAACAGACCCTTTGTTTTCCATACGCCTTTCGGGTGATAGCTACGTCACGTTCTCTCTTGTATGGTGGGAACATGACGCCAAACTAGATTCAATAATCTGGCAGTTTAATGTGTTATTGTTTATCCGTAAAGATTCATACCTTGTCGAACGTGACTTAAGACATTTTACGAATCCTTACGATCCACTCGTCAACTCGGCATAGCTGTAATCCCACAAACGGCACTTTATGTTAGTAGATTTTACATTTTTTATAATTGGCTTGCTTGTTACGTCCACAATCTTCCTTCACTAAAATGCACCGTGGAGGGCGCTAGCGAGCAGTGTGAGCCAATTCTAAAAATTGAAATTATATGAAATAATGCACTGCTTAGTGGATTATCACCATGCCGAATATGCCAGTAGCTCATATTGATTCGTAAAAGGTCTTAAGTTGTATTCTACAAAGTGTACATTTGCTGATAAGCAAGAAAACATAAAATTGACAGACTTCTGAATGGAGTTTGGTCCAGGGAACGTATTGGGATAGTAATATGTGTCTAGCCTATCTTAACACATGTTTTCTAGTGTGACTAAACTTTTTGCCACCCCCCTCTCTCTTTCTCAGGAGCTTCCTGGCTCGTAATGACATCGGCATCATCCTCATCAACCAGTTCATCGCTGAGATGATCCGCCATGCCATCGATGCCCACATGCAGTCTATCCCCGCTGTGCTGGAGATCCCGTCCAAGGAGCACCCCTATGACGCCTCCAAGGACTCCATTTTACGCCGGGCCAAGGGCATGTTTTCTGCCGAGGACTTCCGATAAACTCCCCACCCAGCAAACGTACACACACCTGCCGTGTGACAATATATATGTCCATGACTTGACCTTGTGTTTTGCTTTTGCCATGCTGTACAGTACTGTTAGGTGACTAGGCTTCTTCTAAGTTACTGATATGCAGTCTGTTGTGCGTCTACCATTCCACATTAACTGTTTTATGTAATAAGCCGTTTTTCATTTCTGCCTTTGAGTAAAATCTATGTAAAAAAAACACTCATTCACTATAAATTGGTGGTTTGATAGGTTTTCTGTTTCTAGGTTAGATGTTGTTGTCTTATACAGGTATGCCACAGCAGTCTCATTCATATGTTAAGACTGGTAATTTTCCTATTTTTTTTCCAGAGAAGACTGAATATCTAGGCCTCATTTTCAGCAAAGAGATTTTTCTTTTCAGGAAGTGCAAAATGTTTCATTATGCATGTGACTATGCCTCACTCTTCTGTCATTTTTAGATGCACACGTGTGTAACCTGTAAAAGCCCGTCTTCTCTGTCATCATGTGTTTACAAAGCTGTAAGATTCCTCTCATAAGAATATGTCTTATTGCATATGGCACAAAGGGGAAAATGAATTTCATCGTGCATCATGGAAATCTTATTGCTTATTGCTTAAACTGTCATATTGCAAAATGAATGACTGACTGTGAATCAGTTGTGTGATCGTTGCAGTTGTATTAACTTATCTAGATATCTATGAAAAAACCCAGTGGGTTGATGTTGAAGAAACAAATAAATTATATCTTGTTGGTTGTGAGATTCTCGTGATTTCATATTTGATTCATCGCCATATCTGTGCAACATCAGATTCAAAACTCACATATTAGATATATATTTGAGAGGCGCTCTATCCAGAAAGGTGCCTCTGATTGCATAATGTGATCAGCTTATCTCTCTGCCATGACGTTTTGTTACATGAGCACACTGAGCTGAAGGGGAAGTATTTCCTAACATCTTTCTGGTCACTGACAAGGACAGATGACTCATCCCAACCAGCACATGAATAAAAACAATTCCCCCCCCCCCTCTCTCTCTCTCTCTCTCTCCCCTGGCCATGGGTCAGAGGGGGACAAGCAGTTCTCATGTCTCTGCTGACCCTGGCCTGTGCTGTCCAATGCTAGGAAGCGGTAAATATTTGGACAACATTGGGAAGGCCTCATTAGTCGTCCCCGGTGGACAGGAGCGACCTTCCGCTCTCCTTCGGTCGGCTGAGAACAAACACGTGTGGGCGCCGATCTGGGAATACTGGCCAGCTCCACATGACCTTAGCGGAAAAGCTGAATCTAGATCTGCTGACAAATTCGGAGATGGTTAGTCGATACCAGCCTTAGTGGCCTTGGTAAGGCTTGTGGGGTATGCAGAGCAGATTATAAATGGGCTCCAAACAGAGTGAGTGTTTCCTTGGTTAGATGATAGTCCTCTCTCTCTCTGTGTTTCCAGAAACCAGCATGAAACCTGTGTGGTCTCTCGGTGTGCTCCTGCTGGGCTGCGCCTTTGGGATCCCCGTTCCTTCACAGAATGACACCAGGTAAGGCGTTTATCAGCTCTGAATACACATCTGAAGACTGTTTCGTTAAGTGATAAGCACAGCAAGAGATAATCACACCTTGATGAGGCCGTGCGTGAGGGCAAACGTGCCTCCGGTGTCTTATCGCTGCTCGCTCTCAGTCAATACATCGAGCTTGGGATTTCAATACTGACCATGGAGATATGGTGAGGCATGCTATCTCTTCTCTGTTCTGCCCGTAGACAACATGATCAATACATGGTCAATCTTCCATCGGACAACAAAGGGGACAACTCCACAAGGTGAGTCTTGAGGAAAATGAAGTATCTAATGATGGTAAAGGCAGTATAATCTAATTAAAGATCCTGTTTTCTCTGTCCTCTCTCTCTCTCTAGGAATGACAGCTCTCTCCAGATCAATGGCACAATGGACAATTTCACACAGTGAGTGTTGAGTATCATAACACCTATACAGTAATTGTGAATGCCCTGGACTTCCAGATGGTGACAAGAATATGACAAATAACACATGTCGACATTGTAATTTACCTCTAAGTACTATAAATGTTCAGAGGAATTGTGCTACTTGATTGCATTCCCAAATACTTGATGTATATAGAAATGCCTGCACTATAAGTTTAAGTTTTTGTTGGGAATGGTGGAATGGAGTTCATGTCATGGGTTAAAACCTGTATTATTTTCAAGAACAAAAAAACCCAAAAACAATCCCTAACATTCCGGTTATGAACAGTTGAAATGTGTCTTTTTGTTGTCCTGTGTCTATTCAGTTTCAAGCATGCTTTTATTCATTTCAACAGGCTCGTCCAATCCAATGACACTTGGAATGACACTGGCATAACTCCTTTCATGTAAGTAGATTCATAAACCAGCAAGCAAATTCATTTCTCACTCATCAGTAGAGTAGATGCTGATGAAATCAGGTTGAAACTCATGGCTGTTTATCATTACAGGACTATCCTACCAATGCCAAACTTGTAAGTGGTCTTTACATCTAAATGATAATGTTCAAATGTACACATACAGTAGACAGATTAATGTTGCCTTAATTTGTTTTTAGTAAAACTGTTTCTTTTTTTGTCTGTTGCAGCGAAGGCGTTTCCTCAGAGTATGTATCACTGCATCACTTTCATACCTCGTGTTTCATGCAGATTTATAGTTATGCAAACATCTCTTGGAGGCAGAGCTGCTGTGGAGGCAGAGATAATCTCATTGGTTGAGTGAAACCTCAGTGGGTGGAGCTAAAGAAGCACAGTATTTCTGGCTAAGTCAGAGATGGCGGATAATTAAAAAAAATTTAAAGTCTGGTAATGTAGACTGAAGCCCAGTGAAAAAGGCGAGGGGTTAGAGAGGAGGTAGCTAATATTATGAAGCCTAGCGCTCTGCTACTAACTGTAAAAATGCAGTCTAGCCAGTTATCTCTGTTAGCTAGTTAGCCTAACTGACCTTCCAAGTTCAAACTAGCCATACTAGCCTACAGCTATCTAGGTAAGCTAGTTAGCTAGCTGCTGACCTTCCAACATCATGAATGCCATGGTCATGAATGAATGAAAAAATGTCATGGCCACTTTATATTTTTATTTATATTTTCACCAGAGTTCCTTCTTTGCCATTCAAGTCTGCCAGTTAGCTAACATGTGCTTTTAAAAATGGTGCTTCTTTGGCTCCACCCACTGAGGTTTAACTCAACCAATGAGATTATTTCTGCCTCCGGAGCAGCTCTGCCTTCGGGAAATGTTTGTAGAACTAAAACTCCAATTTGCATGTTTAATAGTGAAGTCCCAGCCTTCTTTCTCTCCACCCCCCTGCCTAATCTATTGCTTCCCTCCCTCAGTGTGCCAGCTCTAGTTGTTCGGAGATGTGTTCTCTCCACCTGTGTGACTGATCACCTAGCTTCCTCCTTGCAGCGGGGGGATGAGGTGGCAGGTGGCGCCACCAAAGATCCCTTCGGCATGGGCAAATAAAGAAATGGAGTAGTCTCAGGCCATGCAGCTGTTTGTTCTTAATCACAGCCAACATCACATCACAATAACTGCAGCAGTATCACTTGCTCACATAGTTTTGCTGCAACAGAAAACATTTCTTTTAATAGGGCTGCAGCATGAATTCTTATTAACTGCACCGAGGTCTGTTAAAACTGCAAACCTGTCAATGTGTCAAAGATTGACAATATTCCTTGTAACACTGTTAGTTACTTGCCGCTTGAATCTAAAATGTGTGCTAATAAACATCATGTATAACACTGACTTGTGGAATTAATGTATTCAAGAAAAAGTGAACAATGTGACATTACTTTAGACTATTGATTTCAATTCACTCAACACAAATAGCCAATAGTTTCATGAAAAAAACGAAGGAAAAAGAGATGTTTGTCGGTATTAACATTCCTAAACTAATCTATATATACTGTGACTATGAAGTCCAAAAGTAGACGTGTTATCAGCTGTAAATAGAACAGAGATCTTTCCATTCTTGGGTGAAAAATAAGACAAAAACAAGGGTCTGCTCTATCTGGAGATCCTCTTCACTCAATTTGTGTTGTACCCACACAGGCAAAAAGGGATCCAGGGCCCTGCTGAGGACTGTGGCTCCATATGAGTAGAAAGAGCTCAGTATTTGGTGGAGAAGCAGGAATACTGTTAACATTTATCACCTGCGCTGTTGCTCTTGTACAAACAGGATAGAAGAGCCGGTGCAGGGGTGGAACGGTACGGACGGCAACTCGACACACACCAGGTGAGTCCTTCTGGCTTTGGGAAGTGAAAGGCCTAATGAGAAAATATACAGACATCATATTACAGTCAGGCATCAAATCAGTTTCTGCTGTTTTTGTTATATCACTTGCTGCTGCAGGAACGGACTCCAGCAGTCCACTTTTGCTGACACTGGGTTTTCAGGGTAAGTAGGGTCGGGAATCACCTAGGGTTATTTAGTGCCAGTAGTCACTATTTTGAAATTTGACCATTTTCAAGTCAAAAAAATGACAAGTATTCAGTGTTTCCCCCTGAAGTTTATTCTTGTCAGGGTGGAAAAGCCTCTGAAACAGCATTTAGACCATCATGGGACACTAAAACTCTCCACTGAAACCCAGACTAATGAAATTCTTTTAAGGTTGGCAGCTCTTCAAGGCAAGGTGACCCACCTCACCTATGGTAGGGAAACTCTGGGATACATTAGGCCTTTAAATGAAGAATTAATTTACAATTCAATGAATAAATAAAATATGCAAAGAAAAATACATTTCATTGCAGGTTTTATGTGGTCAGGGAGGAACCGCCATCATATCGGCAGTGAACAACATGACTGGACGATATCTGATATTTAAAAAAGGCACATGTGTCAGTTTGAACGCTTTGTCTCTATGCTTCAGATTTCTTTTGGATCCTCCTCCCAGGATCGTTGGATACGCTGCACCCCCGGGTTGCCAACTTAGTATCTGTGCCTTGATGAACCTCGGCCATGACATGCAGTTAGGGGGGGATGAGAAAGCAGGCCGGGCGACCTCCGACCCCTTTGGACACGGCAAGTGATGGAGCTCAACCGGACACCAACAGGAACAACTTTTCACTGTCCAATGCGTTCAAACCAATAAACGATACTTTTTGGAATGATTGTAGACTTGTGTTGAATCATCCAGATCCAGCAATCAGGAATCCTGCACTGCACAAAGTGTCTATCTTCACAACCTATTCAGTCTTACAATCTTATTTTTTCTTAAAGAGTGACAGATTCTGTCATCGGGGTGAGATCATTCCACTTGTTTCCAATGCAGTTTCAAATGCCAATATCTTGAAACAAGGCAGAATCGGGCAGATCACTCCACTGGTATCAATTAAATGACACTTGATTCAAGAAATGTCTTGAAGCAAGATGATCATGATATGAAAATATTTAATCCTTGATTCAATGGCTAGTTAAAATGGATATTTTTTGCGGTGCAGAATAGAATGTGATGTGATGAATAGAATGTGGTTGATGCACATTCTAAGTCGTCGTTGTTATGCATTCATACATGTTTGTTGACATTCATCTGCCACATCCCTCCACATTGTCACATACAGTATATCACTCATCTAGTAAACGCATCACTCTTTCCGCACTTCGGAAAAGGAGCTTCAGACAATGGATCCTCAGATGGAAAACTTTTGGAAGGAGGCGATACTGAAGGAAAACATGACCAGGCTGAAATGGTTTCAGCATAACTGGAGCAAGAAAACTGGAAACAACGCGGTCCAAAAAGTTGGCGAGAGGGGAATGGGAGTGAAACTGCCCAAAATTAATGCACATCAACCGGAACGTGACACCAAACCGTCCACGACGGCTGCCTCCACAGTTCCTCAGAGGAAGAAGATGGAGGAGGCAGCTGGGTGGGAAGTGATGCGCCCCCCGTCAGGAAACACCCGCCAGGTCCTTTATGAAGGCCTTTCCAAAGAGGAGACTGGCCCCCACAAATACCTGCTGCTGAGGAAAGACAAGAGTCCAGAGGAGAAGTATCTCTATCCCATAACCACCAACTGGCTGTATGGATGGGGTCTTGGTAAGATGATCGATTCTCACTCTAATGATTATACTTTGGGCTACCTATGGACTTTTAAATACTATCCATCTAGTACATTGTATGTTACGGCATGCCTTTTTATCATGGCTCTTGTACTGTTGTCCTTTAGGATATCAAATGATGCAGTCATTGAATTTTAAGTATACACTGCTTTAATTTAAGGATCTTGTCTATAGGAAGAACAGTCATAATCAGTGATGCAGTGGTAAATAAAAAGTCAGAGGTCATCATGAGGCAGCAATCACCAATATAAACACAAATCAATTATGTTTTCAGAAAAGCCTAAAAAGGTGGGTAAATTCAACTCACGTCACCGCTTTTATTTCCTATTTACACAGATAGAGATTAAGTAAAGCAGCTGTTCTTTGTAGGTTCTGTCATTCAAATGTTGGACTTTCTGAAGTTTGGGGAACATGAAATTGAGCCACACCATAAAAAGTCTCATTGCAAACATTTTGGAAGGTCATGATATTCACAAGATAATGAATAGGAATGTGACGATGAATTTAATGTCAATTTTTTTAAAGATCCATCCAAGCTTAAAATGAGATCACATTGCTTTTAGAATAGAATAGAATAGAATAGATTTATTTCGAACATGTTAAAAAAAACAAAAAACAAAAAACAAAAAACAAAAAATATATATATACACATACGTAAGAAAACAAAACAAGAATAACCAATAAAATTAACAGTAAACTTATACAACAAATTCTCAATAAACAACATAAATAAATATTACATGTCCGAAATGGAGTAGGAAGAAGTAAAATACTTATTTGGTCCTACGCCTTTGCTAAGCTTAATCAATGAACTTACTGTTTATAGTCCAACTATCCACCCCAGTGTCCATCATACACAACTTAAATAATTACTTCTATGTTCATCGTCTTTATACATAATCAACTTGTAGGTGCCCATCCGGCATGTCCCAACACTCACAGAGAGAAAACAAAAAAAGAAAAAAACCCCAAAACAAAATCATCATCATCATCAGCGAGCGTCACATTCTTGAGACAAACAAGGCCCCTTCCTCATCCCTGTACCTCGCGAAAATCATTTTTTTGTACATCTTCTTAAACTGTTTGATATTCTTACTCTGCTTGAGTTCTACATCAAGACCATTCCACAAAGTCACCCCACAAATTGTAATACACATACTCTTAAGATTGGTACGAACACAACGTTTTTTCAGATTCAGTTTTCCTCTTAAGTTATACCCCCCCTCTCTGTCTAAGAACATTTTTTGTATGTTGCCAGGAAGTAAATTATTTCTTGCTTTGTACATTATTTGTGCAGTCTTAAATTCCACCAGATCCATGAATTTCACAGCATGTGTCTTTAAAAACAGCATGTTAGTGTGTTCACGATATCCTACATTGTTTACTATCCTTATGGCTCTTTTTTGTAGTATACATAATGAGTGTAAGGTGCTTTTGTAGGTGTTACCCCACACCTCCACACAGTAATTCAGATACGGTAATACAAGTGAACAATACAGAGTGTGCAACGCTTTATGATCCAAAATATATTATCTTTCATATCTTTAAATGAGTGAAGAAAATGTATGTATAAGAAAATAAGTAAGCAAATAGATAAACAAGGAAACAAATGCCTGATAAAATAAAACAAAATTGAATAAAACTTCAGATGTGATGTTAGCTTTGTGTTCCACTCCACACAGGGGACGTGAGCAAACCATGCGTGCCCAAACATGGCCGCCACATCATCGTGAGGGAAAGCTTTTACCGCAAGAACGGCATCTTCCCTTCCATCACCTCCAACTCAGACACTGTGGGATAACTGACAGATTATCACCATCAAAATAAACTGTGAACAATGAAGGTCAAATGTCAGAATTCTCTGTTCTCTTGGTTGGACCGTCTCTTTAACTCCAGGTCACATATGCTTCAAAATATACACACCATTGGCCAGGAAATGTATTTGTACAAGTAGATGACATTCACTTGAAATATATTTTGAAAACACTATATACAGTATGTTGTCTGTAAAAGCACAGAGGAAGCATGTACTGACAGAGACAAGAGAGCGAGTTCCATTACAATTCCCTGAATTTTCAAAATGATTTCAAATGCAAACAGATGTTGTTTAGTAATTATCTCCTCAAAGAGTGTATAGAGTATTTGAACCATAAGAGGGAGCCAACAGGCCATAGTTGTGTCTAGATATACAGTAAATTAAATGGTAGATTAAAGGGTGAGGTTTCCATGAAATGCTGGTTACGTTTTCCTTGGAATGTAAATTAGATTTTCATATTTATTGATTTCATATTTACTTGCCCTCACATTGCCAGCCTGATTATTCACATTAACTTTTGCTGCCTCTGTTAAGAAAGTGTTACTCAGTCCTTCAGTGTTTATCTCATATGCCGTGATATAAACCATCCCACACACATCCTGTTGGCAGCCAAAGCGAGAATAAAACTGTTGACCATAGTAATGTTTACATAATTTATACCATGACACATTTTCCTGGTTCCCACCTCTGCATTGCTTCCATCTGTAGACCCAGAAATCAGTTGTGACTTTGTCTAGAAACCCAGTATGTGCTTTAGTTGCAGCCAATTCCAGCTGCAGGCTGAACAGATGTTAAACTGTACGATCAAATCGTCCTCTGGAACAGAAGAGAGAAACATTCTCGTCATCAGAGGCCAGTGATGCTGCAGCGTTGGAGTCGTTTACCCGCCGTTAATGAACGACATGACATCATGACATAATGGGATTTGCCATGGGAAGGGACTGCTTGGATCACTCAAGCTATCACACTAAATGGAAATTACACATTTTCCTGGTTCTCACTTGTACAGTGCTTCCATCTACAGAGCCAGAAATCAGTCCCAGCCTGTGATAGATGACTATTATTACACATATAGACACATAAATACCACCATCTGATGAAGGATTGGGATGTCAGCACAGTGAGCCATTAGCAGTGTGACAATTTTAGCTTCATATTGACCTAGCTCTGACCTCCGGCAGGGGGAGTTTCACACTGACACACTGTAAATTCTGACGTGTTCAGATTACTTGAAAAAAGTTTGGAAACTGATTGCGTCACTTTTACCCAGCAAACTTGAAAGCCAAATTAAAGTTAACTTAATAATCAACTAAAAGTTAGGTGAACAGATTACTTAAGAGTAAAGTATGAGATAGATCTCAAGTAAGATTCTTGAATGATTATAAGTAAATTTACTTTTGGACTAAGGACTTGTAAGTTTTATTACAGCATTACTTCAATTTAAATAACTTTGTTACACCAAGTAATGTGAATTTCCTAAATGCTATTTATCTCAACGTGTTTAATCTGCAAATTCAGGATATGGTTAATTGGATAAAGTGAACATTCAAGTATGTTGCCACAGATTATTCACGTTAGGTAATGCTTGTTGTGACTTAATCACTTTAGTTAATGTCAGGATATAAGTAATAGATTGAATAGTTGGGGTTTCAATTTAGACAATATACTGGAAAACATTATAACAACATTACTTAATGCAGTTTATTGTGCATTTAATATGAACTGTCTTTGTTGATGATGATGTCTTTGTCACTGTTCATGCTTAGCTCATGTTAGTAAACTTTAGGGACTGGACATTATATCCAAATTCAATACATCTCAATACAAAACATGACAGTCCATATGGTGGGTCAGAAAAATGAATGGTGATATTAGCTCCATGTTATTCTGCTGTAGTAATCACAAATGAGACGGCTTGACCATCACAATTTCACAAGCTCTCCATCCAGATTATATTACTTACACTTTGTAATGACATTTTTAAATCGTTGTTTACATTCTAGCAAGACAATGCCAAGATTTATGGCTGAGAAATAAACATAATTCTGCACAGTCAGACTTTGTTGTTGTTGAACTTTTATTTATTACATGCATTACAGAGAGGAACTTGTTCCACCCTGCAGACAGTGGAGGTACTCTTCAGCAGTTTAGATGCACTGGTGTCTCTTCAGTTGAGTTGAGAGGCTGAAACTGTTCCCACATTGGTCGCAGTGGTAGGTTTCTCTCCAGTGTGAATGCGTAGATGTCTTGTTAGGTTACTTAAGTCTGTGAAAGTCTTCCCACATTGGTCACAGAGGTAGGGTTTCTGTCCAGTGTGAATGCGTAGATGTCTTGTTAGGTTACTTAAGTCTGTGAAAGTCTTCCCACATTGGTCACAGAGGTAGGGTTTCTGTCCAGTGTGAATGCGTAGATGTATTCTTAGGCTACCTGACCAAGTGAAAGTCTTCCCACATTGGTCACAGTGGTAGGGTTTCTCTCCAGTGTGAATGCGTAGATGTTTTGTTAGGTTACCTAACTCTGTGAAAGTCTTACCACATTGGTCGCAGTGGTAGGGTTTCTCTCCAGCGTGAATGCGTTGATGTATTATTAGGAAACGTGACCGTCTGAAACTCTTCCCACATTGGTCACAGAGGTAGGATTTCCCTCTCGCGTGAGCGAGTTGATGCTTTGCTAGGTTACCTGAATTACTGAAAGTCTTTTTACATTGGTCACAGTGGTAGGGCTTCTCTCCAGTGTAGATACGCTGGTGTTGACTGTATGAATCTGACAGACTGAAACTCTTCTCCCATTGGTCACAGTGGTTGGGCTGTTGACAGCAGTCAGGTTTGGGTCCGTTGGTGTCTCTCTGTTTCCATAGAGAAAGATATAAAAACAGAGATCAGGACAGAGAGATAGATAGAGAATATGCGTGTGTGTGTTGTCTCAAATTACCATTACTTGATGAATAGCTTTGTTTATACAACTGTTATATATATATAAATATCCCACATAATATATGGCATCATATGTTAACTGTGATGTCATAGCTGTATTATTTCATACAGACCTGGACAACAGCAGCGGCTGATGTACTGGGCTGAGGGCAGAGAGAGAGAGAGAGAGAGAGAGACAGAGAGAGAGAGAGACAGAGAGAGAGAGACAATAATTAGAAATCATATATATTGTCATATATCAAATAAATATACAAGTTAATAGGCTAATGTTATCTACACAGTAACATTAAGTTATAGACGGGCTAATAGACTAATGTTACTAACAGATTAACATCAATGTTACAACAGTGATATTTTTCTCACCTCTTGTGCAGAATTCATTATGACAACATTCTTCTCCTCTGCCAGATGTCTCTCTTCAGCTCTGACATCATCAAACAGAGACAGTCGGTAAGACAGGGAAATACACATAAATATAATTTATAAAACACTGCTTCATGTTGAAACTGTGCACCTGTTGATTGATTACACATGAGTAGGTCTAATTTATGATCCGACATTTGCAATATTCGTATGTCCACATTACTGTAGGCTACATTTGGTGACATCATGTAAACCTGTTTATTCATGCTAGAGTAAAAAGTAGGAAGAAAATGTTGTATCTGCCATTTCTGACCAGGAGAATGAAAAATGCCTGTGAACTGACCCCCTGCACACAGTTAGAACTGGCTGAGGTTAAGCTACAGGCAGGCCTGGGGCCAGTTGCATAAAGATAGACCTAGTCTTAGACTTAAATGTGACCTTAAGTCAAACTTGCTATAGACACTTATATTTACCTGTTCCTACTACTTCTTGATTGTTGTAGATCTCTAATGGCTTGTTTCTCTCTCTAAAGAGTCTCTCTTTTCTTCAGGCTCTTTCCAAAAACTAAAGATTTGCCATCTTGTATGAAACAGCTTCAGTATTTAAACTTCCCACTGTGACAGTTAGGCCGACTCGTTGCCATAACAACAAAGTTCTTAACTCAAGATTAGCCAGAGGGAAGGTGACCTCAAAATAAGTCAGTCGTAATATTTAAGTAACAGACAGTCTTAATTAGACTAGTCCTGAACTAGCTTTATGCAACTGGAACTATCCGAGGCTTCTCTGAGCTTCTCTAGAGGATTAAACATTTGAATAATATCTAACGTTAGCCTACTCTTTCCCAAATCAAATCAAAACAAAACAAAACAGTGCAAACTGATGCAGAAGCATTTTAATGCAGCATCGTTTCATAAAGTAGAGTCGGTTAACCATTAACTAAGAGTTTATTGCTATAGAAAACATCCATAACAAGCTTATGTGTCCCGTTGATGTGTTTATATTATTGTTCCCTACCTGAAACCGTCCAAGGGCCGTGAGTCTGACACGTTTTCGTCTCAGTTTGAATGGTTTGAACCAGGTAGATCACCATGGTAACCGGGGCATCGGCGCAGATACAAGGCCTCCTGACCAATCAGCTCTCTGGAAACATGGAGTCATCATTCCTACAGGGTCCCATTCAAAGCAAAGTGACAAGTAATAAAGCCGCATTGAGCGAATTCAGACCCTATAACTAGGGGTGGGCGATACCGCAAAATTTGGTTTCGATCCAATACCAAGTAATACAGGACCAGAATCGCCGATATCGATACCGATACCGATACCGATACCGATACCGATACTTTTTATTATTAAAAGCGGCTTATGTACTTTCATGTAGGGGTGAGCAGTGTGTCATGATTTATGAGGTGAATGCATCATCAATAGGCTAAATCTGAATACATTTTCATGACCACTAAATTATTTGCCAAAGGTTAGCAATCATTGTAAGGTGAGTGGTAGAATTTCTACCTGCCACCTGTGAGACCCGGGTTTGATTCCCAACTGAAGCATGTATGTAGCAAGCAAAGCAAAAAAAAATTGGATGTGCAAACATGAAAAAAAGTTTTTTGAATAAACAAAGTGCACACAATTATTTGTGGAGAACAATGAATGTTTTAAAACTTTCACAACTTTTATAAATAAGCAAAGTGCAAATAACTAAACAAAAGCACAAACTACCCTCAACCATTCTTCTGTCCTTCAGTTGGAGCAATGGTTCTGAGGGTGCGCGCCGTGGCGCGCTGCGCGTGCGCGATGCGTATGTTCGTTGTTTGAGTGCACACGACACGACAACAGCAGTGGAGAAGCAAAGAGTGCATGCATGCACTAAGATGTGTTCATGACAACGGAACGTTGTTTGCACAGACAGTTCTGCTCTTTGATGAAATGGGTACAACGTAGAAGAGAGAAACTGAAACTGGTATCGATCCTATTGACGCTAGAATCGATCTTCAAAAACGAGATGTAGTATCTGTAGTATCGATATTTTGGGATCGATCCGCCCACCCCTACTTATAACTACGGTGGCCGAGAGAGCTCAACGCACTGCAACTTAAGAAAACACATGCAAATAGACAAAATACAAGCAAATTAAGAAAACATCTTCATCAATTTGACAACACATGCGCTGCAAATACACACAACACAACCAAATAGACAAATGCGCTGCAAGTAGCACAGACAACAACGGATGTGTTTCCAGGGGACACAAAAGTGATGAACCCGGCTGGGACAAACTTGTTGTTCAATGCTTTGTGACTTTTGAAGTTATTGAAGTCGGCTACTCGTCAGTGGTGTTGGAAAATGAGCTAAAAAAAAAAGAAGCTTTTTTTTGGTTTATTTTAACATTGTGATCGCATGATTCATTGAAAAATAAGCGTGTCCCAGCCGGGTTCATCACTTTTTTGTGTCCCCTGGAAACAGATCCGTTGTCGTCTGTGCTACTTGCAGCGCGTTTCTGTATTTGGTTGTGTTGTGTGTATTTGCAGCGCGTTTGTCTATTTGGTTGTGTTGTGTGTATTTGCAGCGCATGTGTTGTCAAATTGATGAAGATGTTTTCTTAATTTGCTTGTGTTTTGTTTATTTGTATGTGTTTTCTTAAGTTGCAGTGCGCTGAGCTCTCTCGGCCACCGTATATAACCGATCCTGAAGCTAACGTGTGCTGTGTGGACTTGTTGAGCAGAACTGTTAGCTTGTATTTCGAAAGGTAAGTAAAAATACTGTAAATGGTTTCATTACGAGCATAGTTGTTTGATATTGACCATTTTTGGCCATTCATCCACCCGAGGGTGCTGCTACCGGGTCCAGGAGATTGGTGCTATACATTACTGTTGACAAAGTCAAAAAAAAAAAAAAAAATGGAGTGGTGGCTATTATATCTACGGAAGAGGATTAGGGCCACATGTGAAAAATGTATTTGAATTCTGAGTTTAAAGTCAGAATTCTGAGAATAAAGTCAGAATTCTGAGTTTAAAGTCAGAATTCTAAGAATAAAGTCAGAATTCTGAGATTAAAGTTAGAATTCTCAGAATTCTGAGCTTAAACTCAGAATTATGGGTAAGGAACCAATTTCAGTGAGAGAGTCACTTTGCGTCATGCAGGAGGGGAACCACACGCTGCCCGAAAATGTCAGATTTAAGCGCGTTTTTGCGTGTTCGAGGGGTCCCAGAGGGTGAGTGAAAAAGAAATATGTGTTGGTTTGGTGCCTGGCGTTTGTAAAAACAAAGAAAAGGCTACGGATATGAAGGATGTGAAATGCAGACACGGGTTAGCTAGTAGCACGTTTGTTAGCTAACATTACTGCAAACTAACGTTGTGCATGTAACAGTAGTGTAGAGGTTAGTGGTTAGAGTACAATGCCTGGAGAATCTTGGCTAAGTAGCCAGCTACCGATAATCGGGTGACCAGACGCCCTATGGTTCTTTTTCTCCGGCTGACACTGTCCACGGTATTCCCCCTCTCGGGACTGTATTAGTGTTACCGCAGGGGGTCATTTTTACCTCATCACCACAGGAATATTATCCTGCTCGGCTGTCTGAAGGGGATTAGAACAGCAGGACAATGTTGGTAATGTAATCTAGTATATTATGATTTTAATAGCTGGATGGCATGTATACTTTATTTCCCTTATAAATGTGAGGTGCGAGTCTAGAATAGAGCTACTGTGCAAAGTATTTATAATATCAGAATCGCAAACATTGTGCTGTACCTCACTGAAAAGCAGTAGGTTATTGACGTTGATCAGCACGGGATTGAAATCATAGATACACTCCGAGTTACCAGACTTCCTCTGGTAGCCTAATTGTCAGGCATTCTCTCCGATTTCCCTGGTAAAAGTTAGTTTGAGTGAACTCCATGTAACCGGTGGCTGGTAGAGAAGCATCACTTCAGATTGATTAGGCTAGATCAAACTATATTCATCCCCATGGGTAAATTAGGATGTTGCAGCAGAAAAATTGTAGGATTCAGCAAAAGGAAAAGTATATAAACACAAATAGAACTTAAATTAAGCAATAAAAGGAGTGTGACAAGGAGTGTTGAAATTAACAGGAGACATTACATGATTTCATGTTTATCTAAATACATGCACAGGCATTTCACTCCTTAGAATCAATTAGCCTGTCAATTTGTTGTTTGAACCATAAACAGAACAATGTTTGGGTGGGTTAAAGTTGCATTTAAAATTATTTAGCCATTTAGCTCCATTCACCCCCATTCTCTCAGGTCTGGCAGGTCTGGTCTAGTAGCCACGGGTTTCAGTTGGATTAACACAGAGGCTTTTCCTACTTTGAAAGGGTCTAGAATGGAGTAAAATAAATAATATCAGTTTCGATTGCAGGCAACATCCAGATACTCATAAACCTGTGAGTGAGTGTGAAGTCTCACAGTGAGAGGGTTTAACGCTCCCTGGCTTTTTTTTTTAACCAGGAGAGGGTGATCCAGTTATTGAAAAGCTATGCAGAATCATGTAAATAAAAAGCATGATTTTTGTTTTTTGTTCCTTTATTGTACTGACCCCTGCATACAAAGCTTTCCTGCAAATTTAGATCAGTATTTCCCTACTGACACTAGTACTGACTTAAGGGGCTTAACCTTAACATTATTTATGCAATGTGCACTTCGAAGAAAATTATTGTCTTTTCTTTCTTCTTCTGTGCAGATTGACAGCGACGTCATCGTGCTGATGGATGATGCAACTCTGGCAAATTACATCCCCTCCTATGGATACCGAATTGCCCTCTTCAATTTCTGCAAAAGTCTCCTCTCAAAATGATTAGATAGATTACATCAGTTTTGCTGCTCACAACAATGCCTGCAATGCCGGATTTGGATGACTTAATCAAACTCTACTTTAGACTTTCTTTCAGTAACAAAGAAATACTTGCAATTTTAGCACATAACAATCAGATAGTAATAAGTGTCCGAACTTTAAAGAGAATTTGTAGAAGACTTGGTCTGTTCAGAAGGAGGAACCAGTCTGACTTGGACGAAGTGCTGGCTTTTGTCCAACAAGAGATCATGACCAATGGACAGATGCAGGGTTACCGTTGGCTACATCTTCGTGCAGTTCAACGGGGATTTGTTGTCACAAGACACCATAAGACGCATCATCAAATTGGTTGATCCACAAGGTGTGGAATTAAGACGAGCATGACGCTTGAGAAGACGCCAGTACAGCTGCAGAGGGCCAAATGCGCTTTGGCACATGGACGGCTACGATAAGTTAAAGTCAAGATGAAATGAAAAATGCATTTTTAACCCTTTTAGATCACATCCCCGGTCATATTGTGCACCAATTTAACAATGTATGCCAAAAAAAATACAAAAAATCAATTTCTTTGTATTCTTATATCAAAATCCAATCATGTTTTCTTCCTGTAAAACAAAATATGCAGTGTGCTTACGTAAGCATGAACCAACCAATTTCAACCAATAATATCATGACATCCACCCATCAATCATTCTTCAACCTCTAGCTAGCCACACCGGTCATATAAAACCGCACTTCACCGTTTCTGGGTCGTAGCTGACAGAGCAATATGGAGAGAGATAGGAAGAGATGTGTGTTTGGATATCAGTGGGCAAAAACTTTGTTTTCATTTCCAAAACAATGTCGCTGAGGTCTAATTCATTCATCTCTACCTTGTCCTCCTTCTGATCTAACAACAGGTGAGGGAGGTGTGTGTGGAGCCAACAGTCCTCTGTAGCTCCGTTTCGCGCTAAACTCTAAGCCCCGCCCACTGTTTAGTGGTCTAATCAAATGCGAAGGATTTGATTTAAATCCCTCTTGTAACTGGAAATACGTCACAGTACAGAAGCTAAAGACGCTCTAACTTCTGTTTCAGTGGGACTTTAAAGCCCTATGGCATTGCCATCAATGGCTGTATAGATGGTTTTAGCCGCTATGTGTTATGGATGGAGGCCTATACCATGAACAGCGATTCTAAAGTAGTTACAAGTTACTTTATCAAAACAGTTTCATGCATAGGTGGATGTCCAGAGAGGATTCCTGCAGACAGGGAAAATGGTTGTGTAGAAGAAATGCAGATGTTTTTGCGGAGAAACCACACAGACAGTTTTGCAGGGGAGAGAAGTTTCCTTTATGGAAGAAGCACAGCAAACCAGCGCATCGAGGGATGGTGGGGTACCCTCCGCAAACAGAGTGCGCAGTTCTGGATGAACTTATTTCAAACTTTCCAGGATGATGGGCACTTCACAGGAGACTTTTTGGACAAAATCTTATCCAATTCTGTTTCCTTAATCTTGTTCAGGTAAAAAATCTTTCCTCGCCTTCTGAAATGAGTCAGTAATAAAAGTAGTATAAGTAATAATAATACAATAGTGTTAATAATAATATCATAAATTATAATAATAATAATAATTAAGTATTATAAAAATATTCTTTGTACATTTTTCTATAGTGCTTTTTGTTTTTCATAGAAAATCTCAAGGTGCTCTACAAGCCAAAGTCACGTGAACATTATTTCCTTTTTAATACTTTGATGGCATTCAGTTTTATTCATTATACCAATGGGACCAACTCCACCTTTCTCAGGACAGGTGCATGGGGAACATTTGTTTTTATTGTCACATAGCAGGCCTGGTGGTGCAGGGCAACATGCATCTTATACATGGTTTGAAATACTGGGGAGCCAGCTCCCCTGAAAGCAATACAAGTATACATTTGGGTGGTTCTCTAAAATTGCCATCATCTTAAATATTTCCTAATGTAATTTGTATTCTTTCATTACTGAAACTAGATTAAATATATTATTGTTGTCCAACTGATGGCGAGACAAGGTGATCCCCTCGTGAAACCAGTCCGATGCAGGTTGGTGCTCCTACTAGAGGCAGCACTTCTTCGCCAAGCCACAGAAGTTGCTGTAGGTTGTATTGGAAATGCGGAATCACAGCGCACTGACTGTAAAGTATTAGGCTATCAGTGCAGCACCGTTCTGTGTGCACGTGCTGTTTGGTGGAAGTGCTATTGTCTTATTGCTGCTTAGTTTTACATTGATTATTGTTGACGTTAACGAAAATGCGTGCTGTGTCTGTTCACTATTGACTTAGCTGATGGGGGCATACAATGACAACGCAGCAACCTAGGCCTTAATTTAGACAAGCAGCAGTTACGTAGTACAAGACCTATTTCCCATGTTTGTAGTCTGTATTTACTGTGCTTCTTTTTATGCAGGATGAACTTGATGAAGTCGTCAACACATGGAATTCACACAAAATCAGACCAAGATCAAGTGATGACGCGGTGTCGGGTCGGCCAGTTGTGATGTACTCATTCCCAGAGTTGCACAGTGCTGAGGATAGAGTCAAACCTATTACCATGGAGGAGGTCACTTTGTGTAAGGAAGAGTGTACTCCCAAAGGCCAGTTTCTGTGCGATGAAACTGTTTTTGAACTGTGTTGTCTACTGATGGAGGAGAATGGATGGGATGCTCCAGCAGATCCACTTGCTGCAGCTGATCTGTACATCATGTTAAGAGAGGAAATACAGCAAAATATTTGATCAATGGTACAAATCCAATTTTTACTAAATACAAAGGAAAACATGCAGTTTACCCCAGTCACATAATTCGATAGTAGTTGTCTTATCTTGTAAGTACTCTATGGACAAGTGTTGCTGTGCTGCAGCTAATGTAAGAATGTAAAGTAAGACAACTGTTCCAGATTAATGCATTTTGGGTGCAAGCAAACAAAATGCCAACTCTTTTTATTTTGTCATGTTTCACAGTTCTGTGTGATTGAGTATGCCGCCTGTGATGCCATCTACACTGAAACCTTCAAACGCCTCCAGCCAGTCAGCCTGGACGAAGCCATGATGAAGAGCACCTTCTTCCAATGCATTGTCCATGTTACCAACGATCTGACAGCAGCGTATGTTCAGTCATCCATTCATTTTCACAGTTGAAGTTGATACTGATGCATATTCATTACAGTTTTTTACGATTGCTAGCAACCTTTTATCAGTTCTGTAGTCACATTTTCATAACTTCATAACAGTTAGCACAACATCGGTCTGTTGCGGGCCATACCATTAACACATTTCTTGTTCCTTTGACACAAAATGCATTCACTGAACACATTTTAAAAACTCTTGAATTTCTTTTACACACAAGCTCAACCAAGACCAAAACTATGGATTTTTACTGCCAAATTTACAAATGCTTTCACACTGTATGTCAGAACAGATAACCTCATGTTCTAAACCTAACTTATAGGCTAAAGTTGAAGTGAACAGCAGTTCACATTGTACATTGAAACATGTACATTTTTATTGCTAGTGAGAAACAGCTGATTGAAGTTATGCAAATAGACCAATCACAGCTGAACACTGCCAGGGGTGGATAAGGCACGCCAAAAGATACTTCCCAAGGTGCATAGCCAGAGAAAATATAAGGAGTGATGTGGACGAGAACATGTGGCCAAATGCAGAAGACCGGGTAGATTAGAAAAGGACTGTGTATTTTTCTTTTTTTTTCTTCTGTGCCTTTTTCTGTTTATATATTTTATTTTTACACCACTGTAACCAGCAGCTATACTGCAGATTTTTGTTGATCTCTTGCAGTAATTTCCTATAGCAAATAAAGCCTTTACTGCAGCAATTCTGTAACTTACTGTATTCCTTTTTCATATACTGTACATTCTATAAAGTAAAGATGAGTCATTCACTTCTGATATAGAATGTTTGCAAAACATTTACTACACTCAACAAAAGAAAAATGTAGAGTGACTTCAAAAGAAACTGCAGTGCCAAAAACAATTGATTATCAATATACTGTCTATTGTATAAGGGTAGAACTGACATATGTAAAGTAATGCATTTTCTGTAATACCATCTGCTGTTAGTATTTTGTATGTCATTGTGCTGTGATTGACTAAATGTTCCTGTTGGAAGAAAACATGTGCTAGAGTTTTGAAAGAATTATTTGATTTTGAGACATGTTTGCAGTGTTTTGGTAGAGTTAGTGTATTTTGACAAAGTATTCTTGCATTTTGAAAATTAGTGTTGGTGTTTAGTTTACAATATGTGATTTTGAGCATAAAATTAACTGTTTTGCCAACTGTGTGTTGTAGGTGAGTTGGTGTGTGAAGAGTTTAGAAAAAGTATTATAAGTATTGAAAAACGCTTGCTAGCGATCGTAAAAAACTGTAATACACAACCGTTTGACACAATTTTACTCTGCTCTGCTCCAGTGTGTACCATATGCAAATCCACTCTCATTCATAAATTCGGTTGCCACTAACGAATTCTGCAGTGTGTACGTAGCCCATGTAGTCGTTAGCTGTCGAAAGCTGTTATTACCTCCGCCAAGGAGGTTATGTTTTCGGTGCCGTTTGTTTGTGTGTTTGTTTGTTTGTCTGTTTGTCAGCAGGATTACGGAAAAACTACTGTGTGTGTGTGTGTGTGTGTGTGTGTGTGTGTGGTTGTTTGTGTGTGTGTGTTGTCTGGAAGCTCTGGTCCCCATGTAGGGAAAGGTTGTGATGAAATCAGGTTTACACACCTGTAGCTTTGAAGTTGTGTGTGTGTGTGTGTGTGTGTCTGTGTGTGTGTGTGTGTGTGTGTGTGTGTGTGTATGTGTGTTCATCTGCTGGAAAGCACAATAGTGTGACCCATTGCCCCATTGCACCACCTAGTGGTGGCCGGGTCATATTTGACCCAGGAAGACCACAGATGCTGAAATTTGAATAAAACACTCATAATTCAATGAAAGTAGTGATCATTAATTTTATTTGCGAAGAGCGTAGTATGGAACCATCCATGTTATTTTCTGGCAATTCGATGAAAGAAAACCATATTTCTGATATAAAAACATTTGAAAACGGGTCAAATTTGACCCGAGGACAAGAGTTTTAGAACTGCTCGATTACTGTGAGAAGCGTCTAGTGGCAAGAAAGAAATACAGGTAACTGTGCTGGCTAGAATGAATCTATTCTAGCTATTTTTCCCTGTCACTTTATTTCTTTCAGTCTATTATTCAAATGTTTTTATTGAATTTTTCCAGACAGAAAAAACACATAACATAAACCACTTTTCCCACATGAAGACACATCACTAAATACACTAAACAAACCAGAAAATAAACAAAACCAGACAATAACAATAACAGACGATGCCTACTTCCTAAGGTTCACATCATAACCCCATTGTGGGAACAGAAAATACAGGCAGATCATTTTACTCTTTTGCAGAATATTTGGAATCAAAGTAGTCCAAGAATGGTTGCCAGACTTTAAAAAATTTATGGACAGATCCCCGAGTTGAATATTTAAGCTTTTCAAGTTTTAAATGAGCCATCACCTCTCCAACCCATTGTTTATGTGATGGGGGTGTAACAGACTTCCACTTGAGCAGGATGAGGCGTCTAGCTAAAAGTGATATAAAGGCTACAGCGTCAGACTGAGCCACGGAGAGCTTCAGTCCACTTGGAACCACTCCAAAAATTGCAATTGTGGGGTCAGGGTGTATTTCTTTGTCACAAATATAGGAAAAAGTCTCAAAAATGTCAGACCAAAAAGAGCTCAAGGTTGAACAAAACCAAAACATATGAATAAGTGTGGCTGGGTCCCGGTTGCACCGAGAGCAAGTCGGATCCAATTGCGGGTACATTCTGGAAAGTTTTTCTTTGGAGAGATGGAGTCTGTGAAAAACCTTGAACTGTAGTAACCCATGCCTAATACAAATAGAGGTTGAATGTATTCTCTCAATTGAGTATCGCCAAACATCATCAGGGATCTCCCCACCAAAGTCTCTTTCCCATAAATCTTTCAGATGATCAAGAGAAGGTGAGGTTGCTGTTAAGAGTGTATCATATATTCTAGAGATACATGCTTTTTCTGATGGATCTAAATTTACACATTCCTCCAACCAACTACCCGGTGGCTGGGATGGAAAAGAAGTGACATTTTCTTTTACAAAATGGTGGACTTGCAAGTACCTGAAAAAATGTGATTGTGGAATATCATACTCCCTTACCAGTTTATCAAAAGAAATGAAAACGTGATCTTTGAACAGATCATTCACACATTTCAACCCCCGTCTAAACCACAATTGGAACGCTGTATCCATGAGTGATGGTGTAAATAATGGGTTAGCCATGATTGGCATGGAGGGCAGAGCCTGTTTGAATCCAAAATGATTCCTAAATTGGGCCCATATCTTCAATGAGCCCTTTATAATGACGTTACCCTGTAATCCCGGCTGCTTTAATGGAAGTGGAGCGCATACCAAAGAGGCAAGGACACCGGATTACTAAAATATTGCTCCATGTGAGTCCAAACTGGTCCATCTCCCTCACGGTACACAGAAACCCAATAGGCCATTTTGTGAATGTTGGCTGCCCAGTAATAATAGATCAAATTTGGCAACGCCAAGCCTCCGTCCTCTTTATAACGTTGTAGAAAAGCTTTCCTTATCCTGGGAATACTCTTATTCCAAATGAAAGTACTTATACATTTGTCTAACTCCTTGAAATACAATTTAGAAAGAAAGACAGGAATTGTCTGAAACAAAAACAAGAATCTGGGCAAAATTGCCATCTTAACAGAATTTATTCTCCCAGCCATGGGCGGAAATTACGGGGGGGACAGGGGGGTCCGGACCCCACCTTCCTGGGAAAAACAGAGAGTTGTCCCCCTCAATATATCATTGTAAACATAACTATATCATTCTAAATAATATAATAATATGCATTGAAAGCACTTGTGCTAATTATAGACACAAAACAATGCGTTTTTAAGTTTCGAAAGATTGCACGCCCCCCCTCCCCCCTCCCCCCATGCCATCCCACACACTTTAGCCCTCGGTACGAGTGTCTGTGGAGGATCTCTGGAAGTGTGTCAGTGGTAAGAAGCTACTTCGCAAATGTTAACTTAAAACAAAGGATGTGTCAGACATTTTTCTTTACTTCTACCACTCAATAGAATAAAACACATTCACAATTGTAACCAGACTACATTTTGTTCGCTCCGTTACCTCGCGGTTGAATCTTGTGCGTCAGCGTGTTGGTACGGAGCAGCCGCGTCTCCTAATGCATGTATGTGTATGGAGGCAGGAGGTCTGTCCACAATTAAAATCCTCATAACTCACTGAATTTTCGACCGATTTTCAAGCGGTTTGGTTTGTTACAAATGCCAGACATGTATTTATGATACAGGATACTTGGTTAAATTAAAATGCGGGTTTTCATACCAAAATTATCTTTTGTAGATGGTAACAGTAATATTTCTATAATATAATATTTAAGATTAACTTACCCTACGTAATTAGGTTCTAAGTATATTCTTTTTTTCTTACTGCGTGTAAAATGGCTGCCACTATGTAATTTTGTTTATAATTTTGGAAATAAATGAAGACTTAATTCATAAAAAAGACATAATTACAACAAACAGAGATCTGCTTTTTCGGGAAAACTAAATCTAATTAGGTATATACTGTATTAGCTTTAGTTAAGTTAATGGGTGTTGCTTCTCTCCTACTACTGTAAATAACCTGCATGCTGTGTGTGTGTGTCTGTCTATTTGTCAGCCAGCCAGGTCAGTTAAAATGGCAGAGAAAAGAAAAACAGACATCCGATCATTTTTCAGTGCACCGAAACGCCAAGTAGAAAGACCCCAGTAATATCAAATGCAATTTGATAAAATCTTCATAAGAAAGGAATGAAGTGCTTATGGAAATGTTTCATAATGGACCTCTATATACATTTAATACAACAGTACTTTTGGCGGCACCTTTGGTGTCCCCTTCAGGAATTGCTCTTGAGAAATTTTTCTGTTTATTGTCCCCCCCAAAAGTGAAAGGAAATATCCGCCCTTGCTCCCAGCCAATGATATGGGGAGTGCAGACCAGCGAGTAAGATCTAATTTAGCTTTCTCCAGTGCAGGCTTAAAGTTATGTCTAAATAAATCCCCATACTTGCGTGTGACTGAGACCCCGAGATAAGTAAAACTGTCTTGAGTCACTTTAAATGGATAAGTTTCATATGAAAGTAGTCGAGCCCTTTCATTAATTGGGAATAACAGACTTTTGGCTAAATTTATCTTATAACCAGATATTTTCCCAAATTCTGAAATAACACTTAATGTCACAGGAATAGAAATATCAGGATCTGACAAGTACAGAATGAGGTCATCTGCATATAGTGAGAGCTTATGGATCTGCCCGCCCCTACCAATGCCAGCCAGCTGTGTGGTGTCTCTGAGCATGATTGCCAGTGGTTCAAGGGCGATATCAAATAGGAGTGGAGAGAGCGGGCAGCCCTGTCTCGTTCCTCGATGTAAGGAGAAAAACTGGGATAACAACTTATTTGTGCGGACAGCGGCCCTCGGTGAGGAGTACAACACCCTTATCCATGAACAAAAGGAGGCTCCAAATCCAAATTTCTCTAGAGTCGTAAATAAATAATCATATTCTATGCGATCAAATGCCTTATGGGCATCTAAAGAGATCAGAACCTCTGCTGATGTTGGTGAGTGAGGAGAGTAAAGTACATTAAACAGGCGCCGCAAATTTCCAGACATCTGTCTCCCTGAAATTAAGCCGGATTGATCAGCGTGTATAATCTTATGCATGACTGAGTCCAATCTAGTGGCCAGTACCTTTGTTAAAATCTTGTAGCAATTGCATAACAGACTAACTGGCCTGAAGGATTCACATTTTAATGGGTTCTTATCTTTTTTTAAGAAGTACTGAGATCACAGCTTCAGTCATCGTAGGGGGTAGTGATTTCTGTTCAAATGCTTCATTATATACCTCACATAGGAGTGGTACCAGCTTAGTAGAGAATTTCTTAAAGAATTCGATGGGGAACCCATCAGGCCCCGGGGATTTGCCACTTTTCATCTTTTTAATTGCCTGATCTATTTCGGCTGTTGATATAGCCTTATCTAACTCTCGTTTATCATCAACATTAAGAGTGGGCATTTTAAGTTTTTCCAAAAATTGGTCTGTTTTAATTTTGTCACCAGATTCAGATGAATAAAGAGCCCTATAAAATGTCTTAAACTGATTATTGATTGCTCTCTGATCAATAGTTGTCACTCCCTCGGCAGTTTCAATTTCTGATATAAATCCAGCAGCTTCAGATTGTCTAAGTTGATGAGAAAGTAGCTTGTTAGCTCGTTCCCCATGTTCGTAGTGTTTTTGACGAGATCTTAAGTGTAACTCTTCAGCCATCTCTGTAGTTAGTAAATCGAATTCAGTTTGTAATTTAACTCTCTCCCTATAGAGGTCGGTAGAGGGCGTGGTCGCATGTTTTTTATCGAGCTCACTTATCAAAGAAATTAACTCATTAGTACGCTTTGTCCTCCTTTTGTTCATGCCAGCACTGTATGATATCACCTGCCCCCTCAAGTAAGCCTTCATAGTTTCCCATAGATTGCACTTGGTTGTACTAGGTGTCTGATTCGTTTCCAAAAAAAAGTCTATTTGGTTAGATATGAAGGAGACAAAATCTTCATTATTTAGCAATCGCGGGTTAAGTCTCCATGAACGATACGCAGGTTCAGTTTCAGGGAATCGTAATGACATTTCCACTGGACTATGGTCTGATATGATGATATCCCCACATCCGCTAGATGTCAACAAAGTAAGCAGTTTTTTGTCCAGGAGAAAGAAGTCTATCCTGGAGTAGGATTGGTGGGCAGGTGAAAAAAATGTATACTGTCTAGTTGCGGGATTTTTAAATCTCCAAGGATCAGTTATTCCATACATCTCAAGAAAAGAGTTGATACACTGTGCTGACTTGCTTAAGATTCCAGTTGTGCCTTTGGAACGGTCGAGAGTGGGGTGTAGGACACAATTAAAGTCCCCCCCAAGTATTAAATGGTGGGTATTTAAGTCTGGCAATAATGAAAAAAAGTCTTTGAAAAATTGAGCAT
The DNA here is from genome assembly GCF_048128805.1 of Centroberyx gerrardi. Classification (NCBI taxonomy): domain Eukaryota; kingdom Metazoa; phylum Chordata; class Actinopteri; order Beryciformes; family Berycidae; genus Centroberyx; species Centroberyx gerrardi. The sequence goes on from NC_136020.1 coordinate 5,154,410, forward strand.
TATCCCAGTTGGGAGTATATAGGTTCGCCAACACAACAGGTAAATTGAATAGTTTTCCTTGTACGATTATGTATCTGCCATTATTATCTGAGATAACTCTTGAAACTAAAAACTGAACATCCCTATGAATGAGTATTGCTGTCCCACGACATTTTGCATTGAAATTTGAATGAAATATCTGTGAAAACCCTGATCTCTTGAGTCTAGCATGATCTTTAACCAGCAAGTGCGTTTCCTGCAAGTATGCAATATCAGTTTTCATCTTAACTAAGTGTGAAAACACTTTATTTCGCTTCACTGGATGGTTAAGTCCGCGAGTATTCCAGCAAGTAAGTTTAGTCTGAGGCTGTCCCTTCCCACCAGTACTAGAATATGCCATGATCAAAAAATCTAATACTTAAGTTTCAAGTTAATTTGGATTGTTTGGAAAAAATGTTGGTGATCTCCTGTAAGGACTTTGAAGTAGCAATCAAATGAAAACAACAAAAAAAAAAAAGAGAAAACCAAGTACAAAACAGAGCCATAACATAACACACATATACATGTCTACACAAACCTGAATAAACAACGCCCCCTGCAGGACACTCCCCAAATGAGTGGCTGCCCTGGCTCCTAACTGCTCACTACTGTACTGCATAACACCACTAATGAGTCTGAGCCTCTCCTAGAACTATATAAAGTTTGGAAATCAATAGCTTACTTCCTTCAAAAGAGAAAAATGTAAAGAGCATAGCTTACTATAATACCTCACCTAGGCCTACAACTGAAAAAATAAAACATAGGGGTTAACTGCTGCATGGCTTGTATTTAGGTTAAATCTTGGTATCCGTGCCCCTTCACGTCACATACCTACCAAATCAAGTAAACAGAATATAATCTACATATTGTGTCTGGTTCTTTCAGTCTAAAGTGATGTTGTGTACTTGGGTTAATGCTGCAACTCTGCATTAGGTAATGAATTTCTTGCTGTACATGGCAATATCCTCCTTGTGTAACATACAGTATATGCAGTTATGCCTATTTGATCTCTCAAGACAGATGCCCTTAGTACTACTGGACATGAGGGCGGCAGCTTCTACTGCCCTTATCACAGTATGGGGGAGGGAGAAGAGTCATCATGCCTAACTCATTTCCCTGGCAAATGTGGCCACACTCTGCTGGAGCCACACTTACTTGTAGTATTATGTATGGATGTTTGAGGACTCCTCAAGAAAGACTCTGCTCCCCCACTGTGTGTTGTCCAGATGAACTGCTTTGGTCAGGGGCGCACAGCGCCCGTGCATGGCAGCAGCAGGAATGTGCTGGTTCCATCCAAGCCTCCTAGGATCAACGGATGGTCGTGGCCCCCTCATGCCTTCCAGGTGGTCAGCTGGTTGGTGTACAGCTACCTCGCCATAGTCAGCTTTGGCATCTACATCCCCCTTCTGCCTCCACCGTGGAGCCACGCTGCCTATGCTGTATCCTTTAACTTACACAGCTGAAACCTCACTGTCATCTGGATCACATCTTTTAAGTAGAAAGGTGTATTGCTTCATTTGTCATGTAATATGCATTAATGCAGCCGCAAGTCTTTAAGATTTGAATATGGAGCTTCATGGCTCCTCAAACATTAGTCTTTGCTGTGGTCTTGTGTGTACCACTGAACAAGACAAGGATTTTGTTGTGTGGGCTTTCTGTATGCTCCAGTCACACCAGACATGACTCCCTTTCTCTCTGTTAGGCCTACTATCCTCTCCATTAAGCCCAAAAGACATTATCACTGGCGTTTTTGTCGCAAGTTGAATGCTACTTGACGTCAGCAGTAGTTCATATTGCTGAAAGAGGCTGCTGTGTGTCCTTCAGCTATAAGAACAGTTGATTTTCTTCAGACTTGACTCTATTACTCACATAACTGATACTTTTGTGTACAGCAGTGGTAAGTTTTTTGTTAATGCGAGCTTGTTTGCACTCAACGTTTGTCTGTTTCTTTTTTTTTACACATATATAGCAATATTTCCCTGATTTTAGCACTTCCCAATTCCTTAACCCTTGCTGTATGCAGGTGATGGGCATATCCTTTATTGCACACTTTATAACCCATATTGCTGTAGTGACTATAGAGCCAGCAGATGCCAGTGTCAAGGCCAAACAGAACTATTCCAATCCAATGCCATTCTTTGACCGGACTAAGCAACCCCATGTCATCCAGGACCTACACTGTCACCTGTGTGATGTCAAGGTGTATGTATCCAAGCAGTAGTCCCTAATGTGATTTTTAATTCATTAATTGAAATAATATAATTTGGTAATTAATAATGAAAACGTTTCGTTTAATGGTGTTAATGTAATCCATCTTCATGTAGTGGCCCCAAAGTGAAACACTGTAGAGTTTGCAACAAGTGCGTGGCAGACTTTGATCACCACTGCAAATGGCTGAACACCTGCGTGGGTGGCAGGAACTATTGGTAAGAGGAAGTTTTGGATGATCGATTTTGACCCAGTGTTCTGCATCTGACTCCATAGGTTTTGTTCCACATGGGCATTACATTTGAATTAATAACCATTTTTGTATCTTGCCTTCAGGTGCTTCTTTATGGCGCTAATCTCTGCTACACTAGGCGTCTTCCTGCTGGTTGTAGTCATCTTGTTCATATTCATTCAGCACTACCTGGATCCAAGCAGCCTGCGGATGGCCCCGCAGTTTGACAGTGAGGATCAACACTGAATTGGACTTGCTTGATCTGACTGGATAGAACACCCAATACACAAGTTAATTTCATCATTAAAAATCAAGGGTGAAACCTTATATTCTGTCGGCGCTGATGATATTGTGTTTGTCATCTTTGCTCCTTGTTTCGGCAGGTGTGCTGGGCAATGGGACTTGGCTGGTGTTCTTACCATTAGCGCCCATACAGACCAGTTCAGCTGGTCTCCTTGTGTTAGCCTTCATAACAGTCATATTGAGCATCACCTGCCTGCTGCAGCTCAGTTCTGTGCTGGGCTTCTACTTTTACCACTGTGAGTCAGGCAGTCCACACAGAATCTCTCACTTAAGGCATTATAACTAGATTTGATATGGCTTTTTTTTTTAACCCCTGCCTTCATTAATCCTCATCATTTCCCTTTGGTGTTTGTTCTCTTCTGTGCTATGCTGTTTACAAAGGCATGAGCACGTTTGACTATTTACAGATGCAGGGTCAGAAAGAAGCTAGAAGCCGAGACATTGAGCCAGGAATCCCTCATGCTGCTGTGGCAGGTGGCACCGAGTAAAAAAGGGGAGGTGCACCAATTAGAGAGGCTTGCTGATATAGGGCGACCTGCAGGAGGAACGCCAGGTTGCGGCTGTTGGTTCAGGCCGGTGGAGTGAGGCAGGTGCATACCTCATTCCATGCTGGCGTGCAGGGAAGACGAGAGGGCAGGAACAATTGGTAGGCCTAAGGCTGTTTTCTTTGTATAGCGTTTTGTGCTGTCAGGTTTGAATGTGTGTGACATTTATTGTTTTCATTTATTTCAGACCTGCTTCCCTGTTGGGTTGAAGGCGGCTGGTAGTCGGTAGCGAAGTAGACCGACGTACCAGGTATTTTGAAGTTTAGGCATGTAGTTTTTAACATTTAATCGGTATGTATTTTAATATTGATGTAATAAAGTGTTTTTAAGATTGTTAATATTTGTTTCCCTGCAGAGCATCAGTGGTCCATTAGCTGCTCTTGCCGTGGGACTATTTTCGTTGTTTGCCAGTTTGTTTTTGGTATTGCTTTTTCTGTCTAGTCCGCCCTGGCAAGTGTGCTGGTAGCGGGCAAAAATATCTGGGTATTGCCCTTGGGGCGGACTAGTTTTCTTTTTTTTTTTTTTTTTTCCGTTTGTTTGTTCTGTTTTATTATCCATCTGTTTGCTTCCCCCATCAATACCTTTACTCAGGTCGAATCCCAGTCAGACAGTCAGGGCAGGCTTAAGGTGTGACGGAGTTACTAATTGTTTGCAGTGACATTAATCACGTGTATTAAACTTTGGAATGTGTTAACCAACCTAGCGTGCGAGACTTATTAATTATAGTGTGCACTGGTGTGATTTAGTGTAACTCAGCCCCTGTCCTGTCAGTGATAGCTGGGAAGTAAACTGTAAGGAGGTTAAGGTGGGCGGATGTAAATTGTCAAGCTTAACTTTTGTAATAAACATGTGACTCTTTACCTCCTTGATTGTCATTCCTTATGCTAGTGATTTGTAGCGGGTGTAACACTGCTAAAATCAATAACAAGGCAACACAAGAGAGCTCGATTGACTGTGAGCCAATGTTACCACAGAGCCCAAGGTACTTTTGATTCCTCATGGCTATATATGGTACTATTTCAAGTTAACTTTCGTACAATACGATAACTAATGCCAGTTTGCTTTTTCTGCAGTACCTGCAAATTTGATGTTAAAGGACCACTCGCCAGTCAACCTTCAGAGTCCATCTGCACTGAGGTAAACGTGTCTTCTTACGCCTCCGTCAAATCTGTTACATTTTTCACCAGATGGGTAATGTTGTATCGAAATAATTGTTTTTGGTCTAGTTGGAAAACTTTACAAAGTCAGCAGAAAAGGAGAATAGTTTTCGTTACGGCACAGAAAATCCCACAGAGAACACAACAGGTATTGGTATACCTTGCTTGGTGTTTTTTTCTAGTCATTTAAGTGAGCTGCTTTCAATTTTTTATGTATAAAATATATACAAGTAATGGGACCACAATGAAGGTTATTAGTAAGGCTTACCACAGTAAAAATGTTAATCCATGCAGTAATTGAGCAGTATCCTCATTTGTATGTAAATACCAAACGCATTGTTATGCTTCATAATGTTTTCATGTCTGAAAGGGGAAATGCCTATGAGCAACTCCAAAAGCTGGAAGCCTGAAGCAGATGAGGAGGCTCACAGTACAGAGCGATCCAGTGTGAAGTCTGCCGACGGGGTTCCTGGGGTGCCGAACCCCCTCGGGAGCTCGGTTATGACCCCGGACGATACGCAGCAGTAGCTGATGCACAGCAGGGCACCAGGATATTAAACTCTCAGGAACTATTTATGAAAACTGAGTGTAAAAATATGATGTTATTATAAATAGTTAAAAAAATATTAAAATGTGAAATTCATAATGCCTTACTAGTGTAGTTCATGGGATTTTACGTTAATGTTAAAAAAAAAAAGGTTTACCTAGAAACGCTCTATACCTTTTATTTCATTGGTTATTGTCTGTGAGCACGTGGAGAGTGCGTGTTTCAGCCCGGAAGAGAGAGGTGGGAGAAAGACCAGAGAGTGAGGCGGTATGGAGAAGTTCCGTGTTGTATTTTGATTTTTCGAATGCACACAAATGTGTAATTTGGTTTCTTCGATTGTCTGCCCGATAGTCTGTAAGAAGATTTTACAAGTTGCATGTTTTAGTGAGCGACGGGAGGAATTTCTACACGAAGTTTATATACCGTCGTTTTCACGTGTGTGCTAAGCTAGCTTAAAAGCCAGTCAAGTGTCTTTTCATTATCACAGTGAACGGACTTTTTAGCCGCTTTTAGCTTGCCCAGCTGGATGTTCCTGTGGCAGTATCCGACTTGGAAACACAGAAGATTAACCAGATAGCGCTTTGAGCTACCAGGTCTACACTCAAAGTTCCTCTGGCATCGCTGGATAAAGAGACCGTGGCGGGAGACGCCATGCTGTACTGCTCATGGACAGACGCCGATGATCGCGGGTGTGTGTGAGAGACATCCATGGAACATTGAATAAGGTACCACACGTTTGTTTGTTTGCTCGTCAGAGAGCGAAGCGGCCATTTAGTTTTGGGCCACACCGTACACAAGCAGCGAACCAGGCCTGCAACTTTTTTTTTTTTGCCGGCTGTAGGACTGTGCATTGCGCATTTAGGTTTGTGTGTGGGCCCACAAATAATATGGTTATTGAGTCCTGAAGTGACATTGGTTGGTAAATCTGAATTTGGGGTGAAAATGCATTTTTTTTAAATCTATGTATTGAGAAATTGTGAAACCCTAGCAGTGTTATTTTGAAGAAAAGAGAGAAAGAAACTTTAAGGGAAAGTGAACTGAATCATTTTATTTTTACAATTCATTTAAGTAAATAATTGCTGATTATTTTTCTAAAACTGAGTTGTGTGATTTATGTTTACCACTTACATGCTAAAAGGAACACTAATTCTATTACAGAAAATAAGCATATTTTGGTGTATTTATCCTTTTGCGAAAGGTAAAATGGATTCCTTGGTGTTACAATATTTTGGTTTATATATAACTGCTTATGTGTTTTAGTTAAAACATATCAGATGGATCCAAGATAATTAAAACTGAGGTTATCAGGGTTAATAAAAATAGATAAATGTATTAAAGAACTCAGGGCCCTGCCCATACCAATATCCATAGATGGTAGGAGCGCTACATAAAATGGAGGCACCGCTGGGATAGTCTTGGGTTTCTAGCTAGAATAAAGTGAAGTAAAAAGCTAACATACAAGCAGTGTAAAATATACAAGTTAAAATGCAAAACCGAGCTGAGCTAGTGTTAGAGCTTAAGAGCTGGTGCCGTGGTGAGGGTTTGGATGAGACTCATGTGCTGATGGTCATCGTCCCAGAAGAAGTGGAGATCACCCAAATTGAAGAAACCCTTCAAACTGTCAAATGCTTGGGCCGTGTGTGTGTGTGTGTGTGTGTGTGTGTGTGTGTGTTAGGGGAAGGATCTTCAGTGCAAGACTAAACAGTCTGATGGTCTTGTGTGAATGTAAAGAGACCATTAAGGAAGAGTGTTCCTCCTGAGGTCTTGCCTACTGATGGTGGAGAGGCGTGGCATCATAGAAGAAGCACAGGCAGCTGCTGAAGATTTCAATAATAAATTAAAAGGGTTGCTGCAGGCTGAGGGTAAGACAATGGAGGACCTTCAATCTTTATTCCCCAGTGCACACCTGCCCACTAGCTCCACTGGGTCCATCCTGGTGATTTGTTGGACAAGACAACAAAACCTTCAGATGGTGGGAGTTACTGTCGACTACGCATATTCTCAGGAGCTCTGCCGACTCCAGCAGGTGAGGAACCATTTGACCATTGGCTAGAGCAAGCATGGCTTATGGTGGAGGAGAGCGATTGCTCTGACAGGGAGAAAAGACGAAGACTGATGGGAAGCCTAAAAGGGCCAGCCCTAGAGATAGTTAAAGTAGTGCGTGCCGTCAACTCTGATGCCAGCCCTGATGAGTGCTTGAAAGCCCTTGAAAGTGTTTTTGGGACTGCAGAGTCAGGGGATGATCTGATCTGTATTTCGCTTTCCGCTTGATGCAACAGCAAGCAGGAGAGAAGCTATCTGATTTCCTCAGACGTCTAGTACGGTCTCTAACTAAGGTGGTTCAGAGAGGTGGCCTTCCTGCTTGCTGCATGGATAAAGCCCGCGTGGAGCAACTGCTGAGGGGCGCTATTGCCTCTGACTTGATGCTGATCTAGCTACGTTTGCGAGAAAGGAAGACAGCGCCACCAACCTTTCTACAGCTCTTGAGTGAGATTCGTGCTGAGGAGGAATATGAAGCATCTAGGATGAAGCTCAACACCTCAGTGCACCAAGTACATGCAAAACAGGAAGTGGATGTGAAGCAAGCTGAGATTCAGAACTTGAAAGCTGAAATAAAAGAGCTCAAGTCAATGGTTGCAGCTGTGGTGACCAAGCCAGCCCAATTTAGGAGGAGTATACTGAGGCTGTACTTGGGAGTACACCACCCGGCCCTGAGAACCGCCAAGACTCTGAGCTGTCTGCCTTGAAGAAACAAGTGAAAAAACTGAAACATAACAGAAAACGGACATTTTCCTGGAAAGTGCCACAACCCAGAGAATCAAGGCAAGGTTATCAGGAAGCTAATCCAGGCCTTGAAGGTGTTAAAAGACAAACAGCAGTCTGGTGATGTTACGACCGGTGAGGTTAACTGTGGTGTCAAGAAAAGTGCTGTTACCACACAAGAGGCTGCTGGCATCCCTGAAGGTTTAATTGGCCCACCCAGCATTGTACCGTTGAAAGTGAGTGGACACTCATGTGATGCATTGTTCAATAGTGGCTTTCAGGTGACCATTATCTTTGAGTCCTGGTATCAGACTCATCTGCCTGATGTCCCAATTCGTCCTTTGTCTGGTCTAGCCCTCTGGGGATTAAGTGAATCTGACCTCAGCTACCCCTACCGTGGTTATGTTGTGGTAGATCTTGAGTATCCGGCGAAGTTGCGGGTACCAACAAGATTATGACAGTCCTCGCTCTTATCTGCCCCAGCCCTCGGACTGCAGACCAGACTCCTGTCATTGTGGGGACTAATGCCAGTCATGTCAGACGTCTTGTAAAGCAATGTAGAGAGAGTGGTATTGACATTACTCAGACACTGGGAATACAAGCTTGCTACAGCGATGCAGAGCTAGCACCGAGTGGCACTGCAGCAGTCATTGAAGGTGAAGATGATGATACTGGCTGTGTGACGTGGCAAGGCCCAGGCCCCCTGACTCTACCTCCTGGTGGTGGCTGTCGTGCGGTCTGCAAAGTTGCGTTCAAGCACCAGGTTGACAAAGAAATCATAATGGTCGACTCATCTCCTGCAGCTCCACTCCCAGCTGGTGTGCTACTTCAGCCTATGGTGGTGCCCAGCGATGAAGTGAACGTCAACAATTTCAGAATCTTGGTCCAGAATGAGTCCCTGAAAGAGACAATCATACCAGTGGGAACAGTCATCGGACATATGTATCTGACCGAATCAGTCACTGCTATCGCTCCTTCTGAGACATCTGCACCAGAGTTTGATGCTGACCTGATCAACTTTGGAGACTCACCTGTCTCAGAGGAGTGGAAAGAACGACTCTGTCAAAAGCTGTCAAAAAGGTCCCATGTGTTCTCTCTGCATGAATGGGATGTCGGATTAGCCAGAGGAGTGGAGCACACGATCTGGTTGTCAGATTCTGGTGAGTGGTGAATCTTAATATTTTTATGCAAACAATAATTGCACTAACATAACGTTAACGTTAGTCTAGAAGAACTGCCCGTGACTTTGATGTTCTGTAATGTAACCAATAAATAAGCCACAGCTAACATTACCTAGCTAACTTAGCTAGGTAACGTTAGCGTAGCATAACTCAGCTGTCCTGTTAGCTTGTCAGTAAGTTAGAAGCTGATTAAATTAACGTTAATAGCTTAAACAAAAATACTTGATTTGCACATTTGATTTTATAACGTTAGATAGTATATTTAGGCTGAAGGCCAAAGTTAACTAAACTTTCTATGTTATTTAATGGAGCTTTGAGTTTGGCTTTGGATGTTTGCATGTAACATTAATGTTAGCAGGCAGTCTTTTTGATTTTATTTTAACTGGCTTGTCTGTTCTCTTTCGTCCACAAGGCGGGAGCTGCGCCATTTTGTGGGACCAAGACCATCTTCAGGATTCCAACCGGTGGCACCGTATGTCCATTATTGCTAACTACCATACCTTGGCCCATTATTGTAGTATGCCCCACTAAAATTACTGGCTTTATTTACATTTAGTTAGTGATTTATTGGATTTAAGATACTTTTCACTCTGAACTTGGTTTTAGCCTTTGCTATAACAGACATCATGTTATGTGTAACAATCCTAATTGAATGTGCAAAACCCTCTTTATTCTTATTCTTAGTATTTGCCTTTCCACTATGTGTGATCTCAGATCTAAGCACTGTTTTTTGTTCCTTTGTGTTGACTTTTTCATACAGGTCACCACCACCCAGGCAGATGCGGAGACCCAGCTTTCCCTGCCCAGCATGCCAAGGATAATCCTGCTGGGTAAGATTGCTATACTTGACTTGCACAATCACTAGGCTAACACAAGACGTCTTGCACTTGCACTAGACTAACGCATGACATCTTGCACTACTAACACAAGACGTTGTATTTAATCCCAAACTAGGACACACACAGACTCAAACTCAGACTCACAGAAGACTTAAAGCGACAATGTGTATTTTTCTGTTCTGGAGTGTGTACAGAGCAAATTGAGACCACCCGTGCTTCAACACGGCACTCACCTTCGCTGCTCTAGCCTCAGCTTAGTCAGCCTTCTTGCGATACCAGAAGTATGCCTAGAACAAACGAGATGCGATAGTTTCTTCGCGCACAGAACGCGGGGTATTTTTTGCAACAATGGAAAACAAATATGCAGCCACCTTGACCACCAAGAAACCCAAGAATTCGCTCTGCATAAAGTCTGCATGTAAAAAAAGAAAGCACACAGAGGCAACAGAGCAAAAAGGCTCATGGGAAATGTATTGAAAACACAGAGACAGTACCGCTTGGCGGCCAGCAGGTGCCAGAAATCGACATTGTCGCTTTAAGACTTTAAACATTACACTTGGACTTACATACAGTAAAATTCATATTAGACAACACACTTTGTTTACTCTTGATGACTGCAGACAAATATGCAACTTCCTCACACAGTTTATTTCTTTTGATTTGTTTTACCTTTGTCTGAAATGTAATTACTTTTTGTGAACAATTAAGTGTGATACAGAAATATGTCTTTTAGGAGATTCCATTCTGGCACCAAAGAAATGGATGCTGGCCTTGGAGGGGAAGGTGGTCATAGAACCCAGTCACCTCCAGATGAACTTAACCTCTGCCCTGGCTGTCCTCTTTGGATCATTTTATGTGTTTAACATCGAGTACCAAGAGGAGGCAGCTTCAACCCTGGAGTTCATCCAGAGGTAAATACTGTTCATCCATTGTACGTGGCTCACCAGATGTTTCTTTACATGGCCTTCAGAGCGTGCCTTTATTAAAGGGGGAAGCCACCCATTTTAAGAATTCACATATGTTATTCCTGTGCCTCAGGACAGCTCAGTCAATATTTGCGAACATGCACCACTCTCTCGTAAAGCTAGAAATCGGAAAGAGAACCCTTCAATTTTCTATCTTTTATCTTTGTGTGTATGTCAAAAATTGGTTTCTATTAGTAACAGCAATGAGCTTTGCATAAGTGATGGGTTAGAGCCTATCCCCTATTGTGACCACTATTACAGATGATGCTACATATTGTGATCACTCGTGGTTCAGTAGGAAAATCTTCCTATTGAGACTATTTTTTGTATTTACAGGTTTCTTGTCAGGATAAATCCTGAAAATTCCAAGTGCACATCCCTGTTCCAGGTGAGCAGGAAGAGTGGGAAGACGGTTCAGAGGAAGACAATGGCCCTGAATCTGCATGTCGCCTCATTCATCAGGGACTTCGCTGAATATGATTGGCAGAATCATTTAGGTAAGAGTATTAATTGTAAGAGTATTAACTGGGTAAATAAGAATGTGCACTTAGTCAACTAGACTGGTTAAATAACGGTAAAAAACGTACAAAAATAAAACCTGTATTTCACAGTGCTACTGCACATACAGTGCAGTCTGTAAGTCTGAGTCCAGCGAAACATTTTTTGTTGTTTTGGCTCTGTACTCCATCACATTGGATTTGAATGGGAACAATGACTATGAGGTGACAAGTGCAGACTTTGAGCTTTAATTTGAGTGTGTTCACATCCATATCAGGTGAACCGTGAAAGAAAAGGAAAGGAAAACTCTTTATTTGTCAAGTACATTTACATATACCATGGAATGTGTCCTCTGCATTTAACCCATCCTAACTATTTAGGAGCAGTGGGCAGCCACAGCGCCCGGAGAACTGTACTTCAGTTCTAATACCAGTGCCTTGGTCCTCCTGTCACTAGAAGTGAGAGTACAGATAGGTGCAATTTCAGTGACTTTTTCATGTCCGATTTCTCCATTGACTCCCATAGTAAAATTGGACAGGAAAAAGTCACTGAAATTGCACCTATCTGTACTCTCACTTATAGAGATAGGAGGGTGATGATTTTTATTTTTTCTTTGAATACTGTGTTTGAGTATTCTGATGGAGAGTCCACTGTACACCTAAAATCCCATTAAGTCCCATTCAAATGTATTGAGGATCATTGGTCTCTGCTTTGTAAGCAGGAAAGAAAATAATTTCACGAATGACCACTTAACGATTTGCAACCAAATATTAAATATGATGACGTTATTTAAGTTTATGTTAATTTGAACAATTACTTTTGGTCCCCTAAAATGGGGGGACTATGTCTAAAAATGGCTACAATTCGTACACGATTCACCTAATATGGATGTAAACACCTTGAAATTTAAGCTGAAAGTCTGCACTTTAATGTCATTGTCCTCATTCCATTTAAAATCCAATGTTTTGTAGTGGAGTCAAAACAACAACAACATATGTTTCACTGACTGGACTCTGACTTATGGACTGCACTGTATGTGTATAGTCATTATGAATCCCCTTTTCGCCTGCTGTTACTGACCATATACAGACCCAGTGACCAACTGAGTAGCAGCAGTTGTCTTCTGTTTTGGTTGGTTGCGTTGTGATATTTTCATACACTTAAAAATGCCTTTGTCTAGTGTGATCAGAGTGCAGAGCAGCCCTCCTGTCCCTTCACAGATTCACTCAAAGGTGTTTTGATAATGTGAGTTAGGCATTTTAGATGAATTTTTGCCTCAGTGATTGATTTGTTTTTCATTTTTTTGCAGGACTATCACAAGTGCTGTCACCCCTGCTCCATATGATGCCACCGCCCACCACCACCCTCCTCACCTGGCCAACCCCACCACCACCTCCACCCTCACCCGGCCCCCACCTCCACTCTCACCTGGCCCCCACCACCGCCTCCACCCTCCTCATCTGGCCTCCACCCTCACCTGGCCAACCCCACCACCACCACCCTCACCTCTCTAATGCTGCCATCACCACCCACAACACCTACAGTGAGAAACTGTTTTGTGAAGATTGTTTTGTGTATTCCAATGTGTTTTACAGGATAACTGTAGCGTGGGTGAATGTTGAGCCCATTTTCTGGATTTTTTTTTTTTATTAATTGTTATTTGTTCTGATGATCTTTACGGAAAAAAGCCATGTTTAGGATGTGGGCAAGATGGTTGATGACCCAGATTGTTTACTAGTTGGATGGAAACACATCCATTTCAGTATTTTACCTCTTATCCAACCTGGCTTCTACCAGTCTCTGTGGCCAGTTACAACAGCTCCTCCAAGAGGGAAGCATTTTCAGAGGAACCCATTTGATACATTGATTGCCGACTGCCTACGCCATTGTTAGACTATCGGTCTTGTTTTAAAACAGATCTGTTTATATTGTTGTATTATTGTTCTGTATTAATATGACTGTATTGTTCAAATTGCACAATACATTTTCTACTTTTTGTGCAGTGAAGTCTTCCTTTTTCTTATTTTACATCAACAGCTAAATAACAGTATTTTATTGTAATAAATACAGTCGTATATACTGTAGGTTATACAGTAGCACTGTAAAATAAATTACAGTAACATTTCCATAACAGTATAATACTGTACTTCATTATACAGTATGCCAAAAAATAACAGTATAATACTGTACTTCATTTTACAGTATGCTAAAAACTACTGTAGTTGGTTTTACAGTAATTTTACCATGGTATGAAATACAGCAACTACTGGATAATTGTTGCCAGTAAGTTACTGTTAATTTGACAATAAACATTTTACAGTGTAACGCTAACGCCGGCTAGCTTCCAACAGCAGCGCTATGTCAACAATATGGCCGCAGCGACCGTGATGAACAGACTACGTTTCAACAGATGACGCCGTGCTGCAGAGTTTTTTTTTTAACAGTATTTTAAGTGCATCTTTTGTTTTTTATTTTCAAGTTTGTGGTCTGGATCGTGTCGGAGACGTTGAGGTGTATTGGAGCCTTTTCTGGCTGTTGGCCGGGTGGTCGGTGGTTGCCGTGGTGTAACATCAACTGGTGAGTAAGTTAACGTCAACTAAATTAGCCGAAGTAAACGTTAGTTAAACAGACAAACATAAGATAAAGAAACTGGTGATGTAACCAACGTTATTTGACTCTACTTTAATATTAAAACGTTAACATTAAATCAGCAGCCTCTCATAGTAGATAACGTTATACCGTTAACAGACTAACGTTACGTTTCAACAGATGACGCCAGTTGATGGTTAATATTTCTCGAGCAACTAGTTATGCTCATCACAGATAAGATATGGTCACTCTGATTATGTGAATTCACCGAATTTCCTCCGTTTCCCTGCAGGAATTCCTAGAAGCCACACAAGTTCTACCATGCAGACCTGAAGGTTGTTGATTTCATCAAGGTTCCAGCGGTAACTGTCAAGATGGTCACGCCATTTGTGTGCAAACAGTGTAATTTATCTGTGCGAACGCTTTCCAAATTTTACCACCATATTAAAATGCATAGGAACCTGGCTAATTCTCGGTTCGGCTGTGGTTTGCCGACTTGTCCTTGCAGTTTTCAGACACTGCCTGCACTTAAGTCACACATGCGTCGGAAGCACACACAGCCAAATAAACCTAACGTTAGCTGTAGACCTGCTCAAATGGATGCAGTGATTTGTCAGGTTGAGGGATGCGAGCATACACCTCCCAATTTGCTCAGCTTGTGTGACCATTTAAAATGGCATATAAGAGATGGGAAAAAGTGGTGTTTGCTCCGGTTACTCCCACTGCTTATAGGTGATCGCATTAAAAATCCACTGGAGGATGAGATTTGGCAGTTGTGCCTGCAGCTACGAGAGATAGTTAATATGGTGACAGCCCCAAAAATACATGCCAACCAGGTAGCATATTTGAGAGTTCTCATTGAGCAGTATATTTAGTCTAGAGCCTCACTGTTTCCAGCTACACCACTGAAACCAAAGCACCATTTCTTACTGCACTATCCAGAACTCATGCTTCATTTTGGTCCACTAATTCGGTTGTGGACTTTGCGTTTTGAAAGCAAGCACACAGTACTCTGGCAGAGAGACACCAGCTTCTGCAAGGTTCTATCTTCAGGCTGGCAGTCTCTTCACACCAAGTCTTCAAATGCAGCAAGCTGATGAATTTGATAGCCACTTATACAACCTTGGCATCCAGGAAGCTGTTAGGTTGAGAGGCATCCACGAGGGCACATTAGTGACACCAGCTGTTACTTACAAGGGCACCCAATACCAGAAATCTATGGTTGTAGTTATGGAGGACAGTGACATGGGATACACCTTTGGAAAAATTGCACTGATGTTGACAAACTCATCAAATGTTTATTTTGTCATTGAAAAATACCAATCAGTGCCCTTAGTTGACCTAGGTGTGCACTGCCTCCTTGACTCAGGTATTTCTTATGTGTGTGTCAGTGTGGAGGCCCTGGCTGACTACTACCCACTGTCTTTGTACAAAAGATTTGATGTTAATCATGTGTCTTTGCATCATTCTGTCTGTCTAAGGTAAATGAAAAGATATGGACTCAATGGAGGACGTCATCAGGAAGGCGCTACCCACGCTTCAGGAGAGGGGTTATAACAATCTCATAACACATTTGGCTGGTATTGGTGTGAAGACAGACTGCGATCTCCAGTTTGTTACCTTAGAAGACAAAATATATTATTCCACTTATTGCTGGCTGAAGACTCATACACTGTCTCAAGAACAGAGGTAAGAAATACTAGTGGTGTCCCTTGTTAACAGTGCAAAATTCCTGCATTTATAATATTGGACACTGAACAATGCTGTCATAATTTTTTAAGACTAGAAACGCTCTGTTGTTAACTGGAAAAGGCCAATAACCACACAATTTTGTACCTGACAGGTCATAATCATTAATGTTACCAATAGTATTGTATTGCATACAATCTGTCAGGAAGGTTAATTTGCAAATCTATGTGTTTGAGCACTCAACTCTTTATCTGCTTAAAACACTTATTGTGCCTCTGTCAACACAAGAGATGTTGTCCTCTCTGTCTTTGCTTCTGAGGACTAGAAGGCCCATTCAGGTGCCACTCTCTTTTACAGTTAATTTAGCATGTGGTGTGTTGACTTTAGTGCTGTGGTGGCCTTTACACTGTCTCACATCTGGTCTTTGTGTCTTGTGGAACTTGTAAGGTTTGCATCTGACACCTTGGTGTGGAAAAACAGAGGTCCGCACCTGGCGGTTCTGTTTGTGCCTATATAGTGTATATTTGTATATAGTTTGTTTGCAATGGGTTGGACCCTGGCATATACATATTTCAATATTCAGTCTGAAAAGGACATTTTAGGAGTTTGAGGAATTTTGAATTTGAATTTTTGAGGAATTTTGAGAATACTCTCCTTTCAGTTTCCCCTCTGGGGATTAATGAAATTATCTGTTTTGGTCCAATTTCAGAGAAAAATTTCTGCTGCTGTGGGAAGTGATGCTGATGAGAGCACTGAGAGTGAACCAAAACAGTAAATGAACTTAAAGAGGCTATAAAGCAGTGAATCTCAACCAGGAGTACTTGTACCCCTGGGTGTACTTCTGCATTGTGAGGGGGTACCTGAAAAGATTGTGGAGTAGCTCAACTAATTTGAAAAAAAATTGATTTAGTAAAAAATATATCCACATATTTGAGTTTGGTAAGAAAATAAACACACAAATGCGATTAAAAAGTAGTGTAATGGTGATCTTTAGTATTTTTATTGTCACAGTAATCAATTACCTACCAGCTACAATAGGCCAACTGCACATGAAACACTTAACACCAACCTGAGTCAGCTGTAATATCATAAAACCACTTGCTGCTCATAAAACTAGTTAGCCAGCGAGCAGTGAAGATGAAAGACCACGCCTAAATCGCAACATTTCCAGGATCACTATGCCTTATTTGTAAAAATAATGGCAACAACATCCACTAAACATGATGGAATGTGATGTGTTGGTGTTGATGAGGGGGTACTGGAGCAAATCTGATAGGGCTGTATCAGAAATAAAAGGTTGGAAACCAGTGAACCTTAGAGCTGAGGGGGACTGCATAATTGGGGATAATTCACTGTGGGTTTATCACATACAAGTAGTCATGTAATCCCAGTGTTTCCTCTAGGATTTTTTTTAGCAGCGGGGGAAAGGGTTTTGTTGTACCTGGGTGGTGCGCGCGCGTAGTACGCCAGCGGTCGGAGTGAATATCAATAGGTAATTAAAAAATATGAAATAAAGTGACACTTGACTGCAAAACAAACTTTAGAACATGCTATTCACTCTGCTCTCCTGCTTCACTCTGCTTCACTCTGCTCTCCTGCTTCACTCTGCTTCACTCTGCTCTCCTGCTTCACTCTGCTCTCCTGCTTCACTCTGCTCTCCTGCTTCACTCTGCTCTCCTGCTTCACTCTGCTCTCCTGCTTCACTCTGCTCTCCTGCTTCACTCTGCTCTCCTGCTTCACTCTGCTCTCCTGCTTCACTCTGCTCTCCTGCTTCACTCTGCTCCACTCTGCTCTCCTGCTCCACTCTGCTCTCCTGCTCCACTCTGCTCTCCTGCTCCACTCTGCTCTCCTGCTCCACTCTGCTCTCCTGCTCCACTCTGCTCTCCTGCTCCACTCTGCTCTCCTGCTCCACTCTGCTCTCCTGCTCCACTCTGCTCTCCTGCTCCACTCTGCTCTCCTGCTCCACTCTGCTCTCCTGCTCCACTCTGCTCTCCTGCTCCACTCTGCTCTCCTGCTCCACTCTGCTCTCCTGCTCCACTCTGCTCTCCTGCTCCACTCTGCTCTCCTGCTCCACTCTGCTCTCCTGCTCCACTCTGCTCTCCTGCTCCACTCTGCTCTCCTGCTCCACTCTGCTCTCCTGCTCCACTCTGCTCTCCTGCTCCACTCTGCTCTCCTGCTCCACTCTGCTCTCCTGCTCCACTCTGCTCTCCTGCTCCACTCTGCTCTCCTGCTCCACTCTGCTCTCCTGCTCCACTCTGCTCTCCTGCTCCACTCTGCTCTCCTGCTCCACTCTGCTCTCCTGCTCCACTCTGCTCTCCTGCTCCACTCTGCTCTCCTGCTCCACTCTGCTCTCCTGCTCCACTCTGCTCTCCTGCTCCACTCTGCTCTCCTGCTCCACTCTGCTCTCCTGCTCCACTCTGCTCTCCTGCTCCACTCTGCTCTCCTGCTCCACTCTGCTCTCCTGCTCCACTCTGCTCTCCTGCTCCACTCTGCTCTCCTGCTCCACTCTGCTCTCCTGCTCCACTCTGCTCTCCTGCTCCACTCTGCTCTCCTGCTCCACTCTGCTCTCCTGCTCCACTCTGCTCTCCTGCTCCACTCTGCTCTCCTGCTCCACTCTGCTCTCCTGCTCCACTCTGCTCTCCTGCTCCACTCTGCTCTCCTGCTCCACTCTGCTCTCCTGCTCCACTCTGCTCTCCTGCTCCACTCTGCTCTCCTGCTCCACTCTGCTCTCCTGCTCCACTCTGCTCTCCTGCTCCACTCTGCTCTCCTGCTCCACTCTGCTCTCCTGCTCCACTCTGCTCTCCTGCTCCACTCTGCTCTCCTGCTCCACTCTGCTCTCCTGCTCCACTCTGCTCTCCTGCTCCACTCTGCTCTCCTGCTCCACTCTGCTCTCCTGCTCCACTCTGCTCTCCTGCTCCACTCTGCTCTCCTGCTCCACTCTGCTCTCCTGCTCCACTCTGCTCTCCTGCTCCACTCTGCTCTCCTGCTCCACTCTGCTCTCCTGCTCCACTCTGCTCTCCTGCTCCACTCTGCTCTCCTGCTCCACTCTGCTCTCCTGCTCCACTCTGCTCTCCTGCTCCACTCTGCTCTCCTGCTCCACTCTGCTCTCCTGCTCCACTCTGCTCTCCTGCTCCACTCTGCTCTCCTGCTCCACTCTGCTTCACTCTGCTTCACTCTGCTCTCCTGCTTCACTCTGCTTCACTCTGCTCTCCTGCTTCACTCTGCTCTCCTGCTTCACTCTGCTCCACTCTGCTCTCCTGTTTCACTCTGCTCTCCTGTTTTACTCTGCTTCACTCTGCTCTCCTGCTTCACTGTTTCACTCTGCTCTCCTGCTTCACTCTGCTCTCCTGCTTCACTCTGCTCTCCTGCTTCACTCTGCTCTCCTGCTTCACTCTGCTCTCCTGTTTTACTCTGCTTCACTCTGCTCTCCTGCTTCACTCTGCTCTCCTGCTTCACTCTGCTCTCCTGCTTCACTGTTTCACTCTGCTCTCCTGTTCCACTCTGCTCTCCTGCTTCACTGCTTCATTCTGCTCTCCTGCTTCACTCTGCTCTCCTGTTCCACTCTGCTCTCCTTCTTCACTGCTTCACTCTGCTCTCCTGCTTCACTCTGCTCTCCTGTTCCACTCTGCTCTCCTGCTCCACTCTGCTCTCCTTCTTCACTCTGCTCTCCTGCTTCACTGTTTCACTCTGCTCCCCTGCTTCACTCTGCTGTCCTGCTCCACTCTGCTCCACTCTGCTCTCCTGTTTCACTCTGCTCTCCTTCTTCACTCTGCTCTCCTGTTTTACTCTGCTTCACTCTGCTCTCCTGCTTCACTCTGCTCTCCTGCTTCACTGTTTCACTCTGCTCTCCTGCTTCACTCTGCTCTCCTGCTTCACTCTGCTCTCCTGCTCCACTCTGCTCTCCTGCTCCACTCTGCTCTCCTGCTCCACTCTGCTCTCCTGCTTCACTGTTTCACTCTGCTCTCCTGCTTCACTCTGCTTCACTCTGCTCTCCTGCTTCACTCTGCTCTCCTGCTTCACTGTTTCACTCTGCTCTCCTGCTTCACTCTGCTTCACTCTGCTCTCCTGCTTCACTCTGCTCTCCTGCTTCACTCTGCTCTCCTGCTTCACTCTGCTCTCCTGCTCCACTCTGCTCTCCTGCTCCACTCTGCTCTCCTGCTCCACTCTGCTCTCCTGCTCCACTCTGCTCTCCTGCTCCACTCTGCTCTCCTGCTCCACTCTGCTCTCCTGCTCCACTCTGCTCTCCTGCTTCACTCTGCTCTCCTGCTTCACTCTGCTCTCCTGCTTCACTCTGCTCTCCTGCTTCACTCTGCTCTCCTGCTTCACTCTGCTCTCCTGCTTCACTCTGCTCTCCTGCTTCACTCTGCTCTCCTGCTTCACTCTGCTCTCCTGCTTCACTCTGCTCTCCTGCTTCACTCTGCTCTCCTGCTTCACTCTGCTCTCCTGCTTCACTCTGCTCTCCTGCTCCACTCCGCTTCACTCTTCTCTCCTGCTTCACTCTGCTCTCCTGCTCCACTCCGCTTCACTCTTCTCTCCTGCTTCACTCTGCTCTCCTTCTCCACTCTGCTCTCCTGCTTCACTCTGCTCTCCTGCTTCACTCTGCTCTCCTGCTCCACTCTGCTCTCCTGCTTCACTCTGCTTCACTCTGCTCTCCTGCTCCACTCCCCTTCACTCTGCTCTCCTGCTTCACTCTGCTTCACTCTGCTCTCCTGCTTCACTCTGCTCTCCTGCTTCACTCTGCTCTCCTGCTTCACTCTGCTTCACTCTGCTCTCCTGCTCCACTCTGCTCTCCTGCTTCACTCTGCTTCACTCTGCTCTCCTGCTTAACTCTGCTTCACTCTGCTCTCCTGCTTCACTCTGCTCTCCTGCTTCACTCTGCTCTCCTGCTTCACTCTGCTCTCCTTCTCCACTCTGCTTCACTCTGCTCTCCTGCTCCACTCTGCTCTCCTGCTCCACTCTGCTCTCCTGCTCCACTCTGCTCTCCTGCTCCACTCTGCTCTCCTGCTCCACTCTGCTCTCCTGCTCCACTCTGCTCTCCTGCTCCACTCTGCTCTCCTGCTCCACTCTGCTCTCCTGCTCCACTCTGCTCTCCTGCTCCACTCTGCTCTCCTGCTCCACTCTGCTCTCCTGCTCCACTCTGCTCTCCTGCTCCACTCTGCTTCACTCTGCTCTCCTGCTTCACTCTGCTCTCCTGCTTCACTCTGCTCTACTGCTCCACTCTGCTCTCCTGCTTCACTCCGCTCCACTCTGCTCTCCTGCTCCACTCTGCTCTCCTGCTCCACTCTTCTCTCCTGCTCCACTCTGCTCTCCTGCTTCACTCTGCTCTCCTGCTCCACTCTGCTTCACTCTGCTCTCCTGCTCTCCTGCTTCACTCTGCTGTCCTGCTTCACTCTGCTCTCCTGCTTCACTCTGCTCTCCTGTTCCACTCTGCTCTCCTGCTCCACTCTGCTCTCCTTCTTCACTCTGCTCTCCTGCTTCACTGTTTCACTCTGCTCCCCTGCTTCACTCTGCTGTCCTGCTCCACTCTGCTCATCTCTGCTCTCCTGTTTCACTCTGCTCTCCTTCTTCACTCTGCTCTCCTGTTTTACTCTGCTTCACTCTGCTCTCCTGCTTCACTCTGCTCTCCTGCTTCACTGTTTCACTCTGCTCTCCTGCTTCACTCTGCTCCACTCTGCTCTCCTGCTTCACTCTGCTCTCCTGCTTCACTCTGCTCTCCTGCTTCACTCTGCTCTCCTGCTCCACTCTGCTCTCCTGCTCCACTCTGCTCTCCTGCTTCACTCTGCTCTCCTGCTCCACTCCCCTTCACTCTGCTCTCCTGCTTCACTCTGCTTCACTCTGCTCTCCTGCTTCACTCTGCTCTCCTGCTTCACTCTGCTCTCCTGCTTCACTCTGCTTCACTCTGCTCTCCTGCTTCACTCTGCTTCACTCTGCTCTCCTGCTCCACTCTGCTCTCCTGCTTCACTCTGCTTCACTCTGCTCTCCTGCTTAACTCTGCTTCACTCTGCTCTCCTGCTTCACTCTGCTCTCCTGCTTCACTCTGCTCTCCTTCTCCACTCTGCTTCACTCTGCTCTCCTGCTCCACTCTGCTCTCCTGCTCCACTCTGCTCTCCTGCTCCACTCTGCTCTCCTGCTCCACTCTGCTCTCCTGCTCCACTCTGCTCTCCTGCTCCACTCTGCTCTCCTGCTCCACTCTGCTCTCCTGCTCCACTCTGCTCTCCTGCTCCACTCTGCTCTCCTGCTCCACTCTGCTCTCCTGCTCCACTCTGCTCTCCTGCTCCACTCTGCTCTCCTGCTCCACTCTGCTCTCCTGCTCCACTCTGCTCTCCTGCTCCACTCTGCTCTCCTGCTCCACTCTGCTCTCCTGCTCCACTCTGCTCTCCTGCTCCACTCTGCTCTCCTGCTCCACTCTGCTCTCCTGCTCCACTCTGCTCTCCTGCTCCACTCTGCTCTCCTGCTCCACTCTGCTCTCCTGCTCCACTCTGCTCTCCTGCTCCACTCTGCTCTCCTGCTCCACTCTGCTCTCCTGCTCCACTCTGCTCTCCTGCTCCACTCTGCTCTCCTGCTCCACTCTGCTCTCCTGCTCCACTCTGCTCTCCTGCTCCACTCTGCTCTCCTGCTCCACTCTGCTCTCCTGCTCCACTCTGCTCTCCTGCTCCACTCTTCTCTCCTGCTTCACTCTGCTCTCCTGCTCCACTCTGCTTCACTCTGCTCTCCTGCTTCACTCTGCTTCACTCTGCTCTCCTGCTTCACTCTGCTCTCCTGCTTCACTCTGCTCCACTCTGCTCTCTTGCTCCACTCTGTTTCACTCTGCTCTCCTGCTCCACTCTTCTCTCCTGCTTCACTCTGCTCTCCTGCTTCACTCTGCTCTCCTGCTCCACTCTGCTTCACTCTGCTCTCCTGCTCCACTCTGCTTCACTCTGCTCTCCTGCTCCACTCTGCTCTCCTGCTTCACTCTGCTCTCCTGCTTCACTCTGCTCTCCTGCTTCACTCTGCTCTCCTGCTTCACTCTGCTCTCCTGCTTCACTCTGCTCTCCTGCTTCACTCTGCTTCACTCTGCTCTCCTGCTTCACTCTGCTCTCCTGCTTCACTCTGCTCTCCTGCTTCACTCTGCTCTCCTGCTTCACTCTGCTCTCCTGCTTCACTCTGCTCTCCTGCTTCACTCTGCTCTCCTGCTTCACTCTGCTCTCCTGCTTCACTCTGCTCCACTCTGCTCTCCTGCTCCACTCTGCTTCACTCTGCTCTCCTGCTTCACTCTGCTTCACTCTGCTCTCCTGCTTCACTCTGCTTCACTCTGCTCTCCTGCTCCACTCTGCTCTCCTGCTTCACTCTGCTTCACTCTGCTCTCCTGCTTCACTCTGCTCTCCTGCTTCACTCTGCTTCACTCTGCTCTCCTGCTTCACTCTGCTCTCCTGCTTCACTCTGCTCTCCTGCTCCACTCTGCTCTCCTTATCCACTCTGCTTCACTCTGCTCTCCTGTTTCACTCTGCTCTCCTGCTCCACTCTGCTCCACTCTGCTCTCCTGCTCCACTCTGCTCTCCTGCTCCACTCTTCTCTCCTGCTTCACTCTGCTCTCCTGCTTCACTCTGCTCTCCTGCTTCACTCTGCTCTCCTGCTCCACTCCGCTTCACTCTGCTCTCCTGCTTCACTCTGCTCTCCTGCTTCACTCTGCTCTCCTGCTTCACTCTGCTCTCCTGCTTCACTCTGCTCTCCTGCTTCACTCTGCTCTCCTGCTTCACTCTGCTCTCCTGCTTCACTCTGCTCTCCTGCTTCACTCTGCTCTCCTGCTTCACTCTGCTCTCCTGCTTCACTCTGCTCTCCTGCTTCACTCTGCTCTCCTGCTTCACTCTGCTCTCCTGCTTCACTCTCCTTCACTCTGCTCTCCTGCTCCACTCTGCTCTCCTGCTCCACTCTGCTCTCCTGCTTCATTCTGCTCTCCTGCTCCACTCTGCTCTCCTGCTCCACTCTGCTCTCCTGCTCCACTCTGCTCTCCTGCTCCACTCTGCTCTCCTGCTCCACTCTGCTCTCCTGCTCCACTCTGCTCTCCTGCTCCACTCTGCTCTCCTGCTCCACTCTGCTCTCCTGCTCCACTCTGCTCTCCTGCTCCACTCTGCTCTCCTGCTCCACTCTGCTCTCCTGCTCCACTCTGCTCTCCTGCTCCACTCTGCTCTCCTGCTCCACTCTGCTCTCCTGCTCCACTCTGCTCTCCTGCTCCACTCTGCTCTCCTGCTCCACTCTGCTCTCCTGCTCCACTCTGCTCTCCTGCTCCACTCTGCTCTCCTGCTCCACTCTGCTCTCCTGCTCCACTCTGCTCTCCTGCTCCACTCTGCTCTCCTGCTCCACTCTGCTCTCCTGCTCCACTCTGCTCTCCTGCTCCACTCTGCTCTCCTGCTCCACTCTGCTCTCCTGCTCCACTCTGCTCTCCTGCTCCACTCTGCTCTCCTGCTCCACTCTGCTCTCCTGCTCCACTCTGCTCTCCTGCTCCACTCTGCTCTCCTGCTCCACTCTGCTCTCCTGCTCCACTCTGCTCTCCTGCTCCACTCTGCTCTCCTGCTCCACTCTGCTCTCCTGCTCCACTCTGCTCTCCTGCTCCACTCTGCTCTCCTGCTCCACTCTGCTCTCCTGCTCCACTCTGCTCTCCTGCTCCACTCTGCTCTCCTGCTCCACTCTGCTCTCCTGCTCCACTCTGCTCTCCTGCTCCACTCTGCTCTCCTGCTCCACTCTGCTCTCCTGCTCCACTCTGCTCTCCTGCTCCACTCTGCTCTCCTGCTCCACTCTGCTCTCCTGCTCCACTCTGCTCTCCTGCTCCACTCTGCTCTCCTGCTCCACTCTGCTCTCCTGCTCCACTCTGCTCTCCTGCTCCACTCTGCTCTCCTGCTCCACTCTGCTCTCCTGCTCCACTCTGCTCTCCTGCTCCACTCTGCTCTCCTGCTTCACTCTGCTCTCCTGCTTCACTCTGCTCTCCTGCTTCACTCTGCTCCACTCTGCTCTCCTGCTCCACTCTCCTGCTTCACTCTGCTCTCCTGCTTTACTCTGCTCTCCTGCTCCACTCTGCTCTCCTGCTCCACTCTGCTCTCCTGCTTTACTCTGGTCCCCTGCTTCACTCTGCTCTCCTGCTTCACTGTTTCACTCTGCTCTCCTGCTTCACTGTTTGACTCTGCTCTCCTGCTTCACTGTTTGACTCTGCTCTCCTGCTCTCCTGCTCCATTCTGCTCTCCTGCTCCACTCTGCTTCACTCTGCTCTCCTGCTTCACTCTGCTCTCCTGCTTCACTCTGCTCTCCTGCTTCACTCCACTCCACTCTGCTCTCCTGCTCCACTCACTCCACTCTGCTCTCCTGCTTCACTCTGCTCCACTCTGCTCTCCTGCTTCACTCCACTCCACTCTGCTCTCCTGCTCCACTCCACTCCACTCTGCTCTCCTGCTCCACTCTGCTCTCCTGCTTCACTCTGCTCTCCTGCTTCACTCTGCTCTCCTGCTTCACTCTGCTCTCCTGCTCCACTCTGCTCTCCTGCTTCACTCTGTTCCACTCTGCTCTCCTGCTTCACTCTGCTTCACTCTGCTCTCCTGCTTCACTCTGCTCTCCTGCTTCACTGTTTCACTCTGCTCTCCTGCTTCACTCTGCTCTCCTGCTTCACTGTTTCACTCTGCTCTCCTGCTTCACTCTCCTGCTTCACTCTGCTCTCCTGCTTTACTCTGCTCTCCTGCTTTACTCTGCTCTCCTGCTTTACTCTGCTCTCCTGCTCCACTCTGCTCTCCTGCTTCACTCTGCTTAACTCTGCTCCCCTGCTTCACTCTGCCCTCCTGCTTCACTGTTTCACTCTGCTCTCCTGCTTTACTGTTTCACTCTGCTCTCCTGCTTCACTGTTTCACTCTGCTCTCCTGCTTCACTGCTCCACTCTGCTCTCCTGCTCCACTCTGCTCTCCTGCTCCACTCTGCTCTCCTGCTTTACTCTGGTCCCCTGCTTCACTCTGCTCTCCTGCTTCACTGTTTCACTCTGCTCTCCTGCTTCACTGCTCCACTCTGCTCTCCTGCTCCACTCTGCTCTCCTGCTCCATTCTGCTCTCCTGCTCCACTCTGCTCTCCTGCTCCACTCTGCTCTCCTGCTCCACTCTGCTCTCCTGCTTCACTCTGCTCTCCTGCTCCACTCTGCTCCACTCTGCTCTCCTGCTTCACTCCACTCTGCTCTCCTGCTCTCCTGCTCCATTCTGCTCTCCTGCTCCACTCTGCTCTCCTGCTTCACTCTGCTTCACTCTGCTCTCCTGCTTCACTCTGCTCTCCTGCTTCACTCTGCTCCACTCTGCTCTCCTGCTTCACTCCACTCCACTCTGCTCTCCTGCTCCACTCCACTCCACTCTGCTCTCCTGCTTCACTCTGCTCCACTCTGCTCTCCTGCTTCACTCCACTCCACTCTGCTCTCCTGCTCCACTCCACTCCACTCTGCTCTCCTGCTCCACTCTGCTCTCCTGCTTCACTCTGCTCTCCTGCTCCACTCTGCTCTCCTGCTTCACTCTGTTCCACTCTGCTCTCCTGCTTCACTCTGCTTTCCTGCTTTACTCTGCTTTCCTGCTTTACTCTGCTCTCCTGCTTTACTCTGCTCTTCTGCTTTACTCTGCTCTCCTGCTTTACTCTGCTCTCCTGCTTTACTCTGCTCTCCTGCTCCACTCTGCTCTCCTGCTCCACTCTGCTCTCCTGCTCCACTCTGCTCTCCTGCTCCACTCTGCTCTCCTGCTCCACTCTGCTCTCCTGCTCCACTCTGCTCTCCTGCTCCACTCTGCTCTCCTGCTCCACTCTGCTCTCCTGCTCCACTCTGCTCTCCTGCTCCACTCTGCTCTCCTGCTCCACTCTGCTCTCCTGCTCCACTCTGCTCTCCTGCTCCACTCTGCTCTCCTGCTCCACTCTGCTCTCCTGCTCCACTCTGCTCTCCTGCTCCACTCTGCTCTCCTGCTCCACTCTGCTCTCCTGCTCCACTCTGCTCTCCTGCTCCACTCTGCTCTCCTGCTCCACTCTGCTCTCCTGCTCCACTCTGCTCTCCTGCTCCACTCTGCTCTCCTGCTTCACTCTGCTCCACTCTGCTCTCCTGCTCCACTCTGCTCTCCTGCTTCACTCTGCTCTCCTGCTTCACTCTGCTCTCCTGCTTCACTCTGCTCTCCTGCTTCACTCTGCTCTCCTGCTTCACTCTGCTCTCCTGCTTCACTCTGCTCCACTCTGCTCTCCTGCTCCACTCTCCTGCTTCACTCTGCTCTCCTGCTTTACTCTGCTCTCCTGCTCCACTCTGCTCTCCTGCTCCACTCTGCTCTCCTGCTTTACTCTGGTCCCCTGCTTCACTCTGCTCTCCTGCTTCACTGTTTCACTCTGCTCTCCTGCTTCACTGTTTGACTCTGCTCTCCTGCTTCACTGTTTGACTCTGCTCTCCTGCTCTCCTGCTCCATTCTGCTCTCCTGCTCCACTCTGCTTCACTCTGCTCTCCTGCTTCACTCTGCTCTCCTGCTTCACTCTGCTCTCCTGCTTCACTCCACTCCACTCTGCTCTCCTGCTCCACTCACTCCACTCTGCTCTCCTGCTTCACTCCGCTCCACTCTGCTCTCCTGCTCCACTCCACTCCACTCTGCTCTCCTGCTCCACTCTGCTCTCCTGCTTCACTCTGCTCTCCTGCTTCACTCTGCTCTCCTGCTTCACTCTGCTCTCCTGCTCCACTCTGCTCTCCTGCTTCACTCTGTTCCACTCTGCTCTCCTGCTTCACTCTGCTTCACTCTGCTCTCCTGCTTCACTCTGCTCTCCTGCTTCACTGTTTCACTCTGCTCTCCTGCTTCACTCTGCTCTCCTGCTTCACTGTTTCACTCTGCTCTCCTGCTTCACTCTCCTGCTTCACTCTGCTCTCCTGCTTTACTCTGCTCTCCTGCTTTACTCTGCTCTCCTGCTTTACTCTGCTCTCCTGCTCCACTCTGCTCTCCTGCTTCACTCTGCTTAACTCTGCTCCCCTGCTTCACTCTGCCCTCCTGCTTCACTGTTTCACTCTGCTCTCCTGCTTTACTGTTTCACTCTGCTCTCCTGCTTCACTGTTTCACTCTGCTCTCCTGCTTCACTGCTCCACTCTGCTCTCCTGCTCCACTCTGCTCTCCTGCTCCACTCTGCTCTCCTGCTTTACTCTGGTCCCCTGCTTCACTCTGCTCTCCTGCTTCACTGTTTCACTCTGCTCTCCTGCTTCACTGCTCCACTCTGCTCTCCTGCTCCACTCTGCTCTCCTGCTCCACTCTGCTCTCCTGCTCCACTCTGCTCTCCTGCTCCACTCTGCTCTCCTGCTCCACTCTGCTCTCCTGCTTCACTCTGCTCTCCTGCTCCACTCTGCTCCACTCTGCTCTCCTGCTTCACTCCACTCTGCTCTCCTGCTCTCCTGCTCCATTCTGCTCTCCTGCTCCACTCTGCTCTCCTGCTTCACTCTGCTTCACTCTGCTCTCCTGCTTCACTCTGCTCTCCTGCTTCACTCTGCTCCACTCTGCTCTCCTGCTTCACTCCACTCCACTCTGCTCTCCTGCTCCACTCCACTCCACTCTGCTCTCCTGCTTCACTCTGCTCCACTCTGCTCTCCTGCTTCACTCCACTCCACTCTGCTCTCCTGCTCCACTCCACTCCACTCTGCTCTCCTGCTCCACTCTGCTCTCCTGCTTCACTCTGCTCTCCTGCTTCACTCTGCTCTCCTGCTCCACTCTGCTCTCCTGCTTCACTCTGTTCCACTCTGCTCTCCTGCTTCACTCTGCTTTCCTGCTTTACTCTGCTTTCCTGCTTTACTCTGCTCTCCTGCTTTATTCTGCTCTTCTGCTTTACTCTGCTCTCCTGCTTTACTCTGCTCTCCTGCTTTACTCTGCTCTCCTGCTCCACTCTGCTCTCCTGCTCCACTCTGCTCTCCTGCTCCACTCTGCTCTCCTGCTCCACTCTGCTCTCCTGCTCCACTCTGCTCTCCTGCTCCACTCTGCTCTCCTGCTCCACTCTGCTCTCCTGCTCCACTCTGCTCTCCTGCTCCACTCTGCTCTCCTGCTCCACTCTGCTCTCCTGCTTTAATCTGCTCTCCTGCTTTACTCTGCTCTCCTGCTCCACTCTGCTCTCCTGCTTTACTCTGCTCTCCTGCTTTACTCTGCTCTCCTGCTTTACTCTGCTCTCCTGCTTTACTCTGCTCTCCTGCTTTACTCTGCTCTCCTGCTTTACTCTGCTCTCCTGCTTTACTCTGCTCTCCTGCTTTACTCTGCTCTCCTGCTCCACTCTGCTCTCCTGCTCCACTCTCCTGCTCCACTCTGCTCTCCTGCTCCACTCTGCTCTCCTGCTCCACTCTGCTCTCCTGCTCCACTCTGCTCTCCTGCTCCACTCTGCTCTCCTGCTTCACTCTGCTCTCCTGCTCCACTCTGCTCTCCTGCTCCACTCTGCTCTCCTGCTTCACTCTGCTCCACTCTGCTCTCCTGCTTCACTCTGCTCTCCTGCTCCACTCTTCTCTCCTGCATCACTCTGCTCCACTCTGCTCTCCTGCTTCACTCTGCTTCACTCTGCTTCACTCTGCTTCACTCTGCTCTCCTGCTTCACTCTGCTCTCCTGCTTCACTGTTTCACTCTGCTCTCCTGCTTCACTCTGCTCTCCTGCTCCACTCTGCTCTCCTGCTTCACTGTTTCACTCTGCTCTCCTGCTTTACTCTGCTCTCCTGCTCCACTCTGCTCTCCTGCTTCACTCTGCTTCACTCTGCTCCCCTGCTTCACTCTGCTCTCCTGCTTCACTCTTCTCTCCTGCTTCACTGTTTGACTCTGCTCTCCTGCTCCATTCTGCTCTCCTGCTCCACTCTGCTCTCCTGCTTCACTCTGCTCTCCTGCTCCACTCTGCTCTCCTGCTCCACTCTGCTCTCCTGCTCCACTCTGCTCTCCTGCTCCACTCTGCTCTCCTGCTCCACTCTGCTCTCCTGCTCCACTCTGCTCTCCTGCTCCACTCTGCTCTCCTGCTCCACTCTGCTCTCCTGCTCCACTCTGCTCTCCTGCTCCACTCTGCTCTCCTGCTCCACTCTGCTCTCCTGCTCCACTCTGCTCTCCTGCTCCACTCTGCTCTCCTGCTCCACTCTGCTCTCCTGCTCCACTCTGCTCTCCTGCTCCACTCTGCTCTCCTGCTCCACTCTGCTCTCCTGCTCCACTCTGCTCTCCTGCTCCACTCTGCTCTCCTGCTCCACTCTGCTCTCCTGCTCCACTCTGCTCTCCTGCTCCACTCTGCTCTCCTGCTCCACTCTGCTCTCCTGCTCCACTCTGCTCTCCTGCTCCACTCTGCTCTCCTGCTCCACTCTGCTCTCCTGCTCCACTCTGCTCTCCTGCTCCACTCTGCTCTCCTGCTCCACTCTGCTCTCCTGCTCCACTCTGCTCTCCTGCTCCACTCTGCTCTCCTGCTCCACTCTGCTCTCCTGCTCCACTCTGCTCTCCTGCTCCACTCTGCTCTCCTGCTCCACTCTGCTCTCCTGCTCCACTCTGCTCTCCTGCTCCACTCTGCTCTCCTGCTCCACTCTGCTCTCCTGCTCCACTCTGCTCTCCTGCTCCACTCTGCTCTCCTGCTCCACTCTGCTCTCCTGCTCCACTCTGCTCTCCTGCTCCACTCTGCTCTCCTGCTCCACTCTGCTCTCCTGCTCCACTCTGCTCTCCTGCTCCACTCTGCTCTCCTGCTCCACTCTGCTCTCCTGCTCCACTCTGCTCTCCTGCTCCACTCTGCTCTCCTGCTCCACTCTGCTCTCCTGCTCCACTCTGCTCTCCTGCTCCACTCTGCTCTCCTGCTCCACTCTGCTCTCCTGCTCCACTCTGCTCTCCTGCTCCACTCTGCTCTCCTGCTCCACTCTGCTCTCCTGCTCCACTCTGCTCTCCTGCTCCACTCTGCTCTCCTGCTCCACTCTGCTCTCCTGCTCCACTCTGCTCTCCTGCTCCACTCTGCTCTCCTGCTCCACTCTGCTCTCCTGCTCCACTCTGCTCTCCTGCTCCACTCTGCTCTCCTGCTCCACTCTGCTCTCCTGCTCCACTCTGCTCTCCTGCTTCACTCTGCTCTCCTGCTTCACTCTGCTCTCCTGCTTCACTCTGCTCTCCTGCTCCACTCTGCTCTCCTGCTTCACTCTGCTCTCCTGCTTCACTCTGCTCTCCTGCTTCACTCTGCTCCACTCTGCTCTCCTGCTTCACTCTGCTCCACTCTGCTCTCCTGCTTCACTCTGCTTCACTCTGCTCTCCTGTTTCACTCTGCTCTCCTGCTTCACTCTGCTTCACTCTGCTCTCCTGCTTCACTCTGCTTCACTCTGCTCTCCTGCTTCACTCTGCTCTCCTGCTTCACTGTTTCACTCTGCTCTCCTGCTTCACTGTTTCACTCTGCTCTCCTGCTCCACTCTGCTCTCCTGCTTCACTGTTTCACTCTGCTCTCCTGCTTCACTCTGCTCTCCTGCTTCACTCTGCTCTCCTGCTTCACTCTGCTTCACTCTGCTCTCCTGCTTCACTCTGCTCTCCTGCTTCACTGTTTCACTCTGCTCTCCTGCTTCACTGTTTCACTCTGCTCTCCTGCTCCACTCTGCTCTCCTGCTTCACTGTTTCACTCTGCTCTACTGCTTCACTCTGCTCTCCTGCTTCACTCTGCTCTCCTGCTCCACTCTGCTCTCCTGCTTCACTCTGCTCTCCTGCTTCACTGTTTCACTCTGCTCTCCTGCTTCACTCTGCTCTCCTGCTCCTCTCTGCTCTCCTGCTTCACTCTGCTTCACTCTGCTCTCCTGCTCCACTCTGCTCTCCTGCTCCACTCTGCTCTCCTGCTTCACTCTGCTTCACTCTGCTCTCCTGCTCCACTCTGCTCTCCTGCTCCACTCTGCTCTCCTGCTCCACTCTGCTCTCCTGCTCCACTCTGCTCTCCTGCTCCACTCTGCTCTCCTGCTCCACTCTGCTCTCCTGCTCCACTCTGCTCTCCTGCTCCACTCTGCTCTCCTGCTCCACTCTGCTCTCCTGCTCCACTCTGCTCTCCTGCTCCACTCTGCTCTCCTGCTCCACTCTGCTCTCCTGCTCCACTCTGCTCTCCTGCTCCACTCTGCTCTCCTGCTCCACTCTGCTCTCCTGCTCCACTCTGCTCTCCTGCTCCACTCTGCTCTCCTGCTCCACTCTGCTCTCCTGCTCCACTCTGCTCTCCTGCTCCACTCTGCTCTCCTGCTCCACTCTGCTCTCCTGCTCCACTCTGCTCTCCTGCTCCACTCTGCTCTCCTGCTCCACTCTGCTCTCCTGCTCCACTCTGCTCTCCTGCTCCACTCTGCTCTCCTGCTCCACTCTGCTCTCCTGCTCCACTCTGCTCTCCTGCTTCACTGTTTCACTCTGCTCTCCTGCTCCACTCTGCTCTCCTGCTTTACTCTGCTCTCCTGCTTTACTCTGCTCTCCTGCTTTACTCTGCTCTCCTGCTTCACTGTTTCACTCTGCTCTCCTGCTTCACTCTGCTCTCCTGCTTCACTCTGCTCTCCTGCTTCACTCTGCTCTCCTGCTTCACTCTGCTCAACCGGCTCCACTCTGCTCTCCTGCTTCACTCTGCTCCACTCTGCTCTCCTGCTCCACTCTGCTCTCCTGCTTCACTCTGCTTCACTCTGCTCTCCTGCTCCACTCTGCTCTCCTGCTTCATTCTGCTTCACTCTGCTCTCCTGCTTCACTCTGCTCTACTGCTTCACTCTGCTCTCCTGCTTCACTCTGCTCTCCTGCTCCACTCTGCTCTACTGCTTCACTCTGCTCTCCTGCTTCACTCTGCTCTCCTGCTCCACTCTGCTTCACTCTGCTCTCCTGCTCCACTCCGCTTCACTCTGCTCTCCTCCTCCACTCTGCTCTCCTGCTCCACTCTGCTCTCCTGCTCCACTCTGCTCTCCTGCTCCACTCTGCTCTCCTGCTCCACTCTGCTCTCCTGCTCCACTCTGCTCTCCTGCTCCACTCTGCTCTCCTGCTCCACTCTGCTCTACTCTGCTCTCCTGCTCCACTCTGCTCTCCTGCTTCATTCTGCTTCACTCTGCTCTCCTGCTTCACTCTGCTCTACTGCTTCACTCTGCTCTCCTGCTTCACTCTGCTCTCCTGCTCCACTCTGCTCTACTGCTTCACTCTGCTCTCCTGCTTCACTCTGCTCTCCTGCTCCACTCTGCTTCACTCTGCTCTCCTGCTTCACTCTGCTCTCCTGCTTCACTCTGCTCTCCTGCTTCACTCTGCTCTCCTGCTTCACTCTGCTCTCCTGCTTCACTCTGCTCCACTCTGCTCTCCTGCTCCACTCTGCTCCACTCTGCTCTCCTGCTCCACTCCGCTTCACTCTGCTCTCCTGCTTCACTCTGCTCTCCTGCTTCACTCTGCTCTCCTGCTTCACTCTGCTCTCCTGCTTCACTCTGCTCTCCTGCTTCACTCTGCTCCACTCTGCTCTCCTGCTTAACTCTGCTCTCCTCCTTCACTCTGCTCTCCTGCTCCACTCTGCTCTCCTGCTTCACTCTGCTCTCCTGCTCCACTCCGCTTCACTCTGCTCTCCTGCTTCACTCTGCTCTCCTGCTTCAATCTGCTCTCCGCTCTCCTGCTCCACTCCACTTCACTCTGCTCTCCTGCTTCACTCTTCTCTCCGCTCTCCTGCTCCACTCCACTTCACTCTGCTCTCCTGCTTCACTCTGCTCTCCTGCTCCACTCTGCTTCACTCTGCTCTCCTGCTTCACTCTGCTCTCCTGCTTCACTCTGCTCTCCTGCTTCACTCTGCTCTCCTGCTTCACTCTGCTCTCCTGCTTCACTCTGCTCTCCTGCTTTACTCTGCTCTCCTGCTTCACTCTGCTCTCCTGCTTCACTCTGCTCTCCTGCTCCACTCCGCTTCACTCTGCTCTCCTGCTTCACTCTGCTCTCCTGCTCCACTCTGCTCTCCTGCTTCACTCTGCTCTCCTGCTCCACTCCGCTTCACTCTGCTCCCCTGCTTCACTCTGCTCCCCTGCTTCACTCTGCTCCCCTGCTTCACTCTGCTCTCCTGCTTCACTGTTTCACTCTGCTCTCCTCCTCCACTCTGCTCTCCTACTCCACTCTGCTCTCCTGCTCCACTGGTTCACTCTGCTCTCCTGCTTCACTCTGCTCTCCTGCTCCACTCCGCTTCACTCTGCTCTCCTGCTTCACTCTGCTCTCCTGCTCCACTCTGCTCTCCTGCTTCACTCTGCTCTCCTGCTCCACTCCGCTTCACTCTGCTCTCCTGCTTCACTCTGCTCCCCTGCTTCACTCTGCTCTCCTGCTTCACTGTTTCACTCTGCTCTCCTCCTCCACTCTGCTCTCCTACTCCACTCTGCTCTCCTGCTCCACTCTGCTCTCCTGCTCCACTGGTTCACTCTGCTCTCCTGCTTCACTCTGCTCTCCTGCTTCACTCTGCTCTCCTGCTTCACTCTACTCTCCTACTTCACTCTGCTCTCCTTCTCCACTCTGCTCTCCTGCTCCACTCCGCTTCACTCTGCTCTCCTGCTTCACTCTGCTCTCCTGCTTCACTCTGCTCCACTCTGCTCTCCTGCTTCACTCTGCTCTCCTCCTTCACTCTGCTCTCCTGCTCCACTCTGCTCTCCTGCTTCACTCTGCTCTCCTGCTTCACTCTGCTCTCCTGCTTCACTCTGCTCTCCTGCTCCACTCTGCTCTCCTGCTTCACTCTGCTTCACTCTGCTCTCCTGTTTCACTCTGCTGTCCTGCTTCACTCTGCTCTCCTGCTTCACTCTGCTTCACTCTGCTCTCCTGCTTCACTCTGCTCTCCTGCTTCACTCTGCTTCACTCTGCTCTCCTGCTTCACTCTGCTCTCCTGCTCCACTCTGCTCTCCTGTTTTACTCTGCTCCACTCCACTTCACTCTGCTCTCCTGTTTCACTCTGCTCTCCTGCTCCACTCCGCTTCACTCTGCTCTCCTGCTTCACTCTGCTCTCCTGCTCCACTCTGCTCTCCTGCTTCACTCTGCTCCACTCTGCTCTCCTGCTTCACTCTGCTCTCCTGCTTCACTCTGCTTCACTCTGCTCTCCTGCTCCACTCTGCTCTCCTGCTTCACTCTGCTCTCCTGCTCCACTCTGCTTCACTTTGCTCTCCTGCTTCACTCTGCTCTCCTGCTTCACTCTGCTCTCCTGCTTCACTCTGCTCCACTCTGCTCTCCTGCTTCACTCTGCTCTCCTGTTTCACTCTGCTCTACTGCTTCACTCTGCTCTCCTGCTTCACTCTGCTCTCCTGCTTCACTCTGCTTCGCTCTGCTCTCCTGCTCCACTCTGCTCTACTGCTTCACTCTGCTCTCCTGCTCCACTCTGCTCTCCTGCTCCACTCCGCTCCACTCTGCTCTCCTGCTCCACTCTGCTCTCCTGCTCCACTCTGCTCTCCTGCTTCACTCTGCTCTCCTGCTTCACTCTGCTCTCCTGCTTCACTCTGCTCTCCTGCTTCACTCTGCTCTCCTGCTCCACTCTGCTCTCCTGCTTCACTCTGCTCTCCTGCTCCACTCCGCTTCACTCTGCTCTCCTGCTTCACTCTGCTCTCCTGCTTCACTCTGCTCTCCTGCTTCACTCTGCTCTCCTGCTTCACTCTCCTTCACTCTGCTCTCCTGCTCCACTCTGCTCTCCTGCTTCACTCTGCTTCACTCTGCTCTCCTGCTTCACTCTGCTCTCCTGCTTCACTCTGCTCTCCTGCTTCACTGTTTCACTCTGCTCTCCTGCTTCACTCTGCTCTCCTGCTTCACTCTGCTCTCCTGCCTCACTCTGCTCTCCTGCTTCACTCTGCTGTCCTGCTTCACTCTGCTCTCCTGCTTCACTGTTTCACTCTGCTCTCCTGCTTCACTGTTTCACTCTGCTCTCCTGCTTCACTGTTTCACTCTGCTCTCCTGCTTCACTGTTTCACTCTGCTCTCCTGCTTCACTGTTTCACTCTGCTCTCCTGCTCCACTCTGCTCTCCTGCTTCACTGCTTCACTCTGCTCTC
Source organism: Centroberyx gerrardi (assembly GCF_048128805.1). Classification (NCBI taxonomy): domain Eukaryota; kingdom Metazoa; phylum Chordata; class Actinopteri; order Beryciformes; family Berycidae; genus Centroberyx; species Centroberyx gerrardi. The sequence continues at coordinate 5,189,887 of NC_136020.1, forward strand.
CTATTCCACTCTGCTCTCCTGCTTCACTGCTTCACTCTGCTCTCCTGCTTCACTCTGCTCTCCTTCTTCACTCTGCTCTCCTGCTTCACTGTTTCACTCTGCTCCCCTGCTTCACTCTGCTCTCCTGCTCCAATCTGCTCTCCTGCTTCACTCTGCTCTCCTTCTTCACTCTGCTCTCCTGCTTCACTCTGCTCTCCTTCTTAACTCTGCTCTCCTGCTTCACTGTTTCACTCTGCTCCCCTGCTTCACTCTGCTCCCCTGCTCCAATCTGCTCTCCTGCTTCACTCTGCTCTCCTGCTTCACTCTGCTCTCCTGCTTCACTCTGCTCTCCTGCTCCACTCTGCTCTCCTGCTTCACTCTGCTCTCCTGCTTCACTCTGCTCTCCTGCTTCACTCTGCTCTCCTGCTTCACTCTGCTCTCCTGCTTCACTCTGCTCTCCTGCTTCACTCTGCTCTCCTGCTTCACTCTGCTCTCCTGCTTCACTCTGCTCTCCTGCTTCACTCTGCTCTCCTGCTTCACTCTGCTCTCCTGCTTCACTCTGCTCTCCTGCTTCACTCTGCTCTCCTGCTTCACTCTGCTCTCCTGCTTCACTCTGCTCTCCTGCTTCACTCTGCTCTCCTGCTCCACTCTGCTCTCCTGCTCCACTCTGCTCTCCTGCTCCACTCTGCTCTCCTGCTCCACTCTGCTCTCCTGCTCCACTCTGCTCTCCTGCTCCACTCTGCTCTCCTGCTTCACTCTGCTTCACTCTGCTCTCCTGCTCCACTCTGCTCTCCTGCTTCACTCTGCTACACTCTGCTCTCCTGCTTCACTCTGCTCCACTCTGCTCTCCTGCTTCACTCTGCTTCACTCTGCTCTCCTGTTTCACTCTGCTCTCCTGCTTCACTCTGCTTCACTCTGCTCTCCTGCTTCACTCTGCTCTCCTGCTCCACTCTGCTCTCCTGCTTCACTCTGCTCTCCTGCTCCACTCTGCTTCACTCTTCTCTCCTGCTTCACTCTGCTCTCGTGCTCCACTCTGCTTCACTCTGCTCTCCTCTGCTTCACTCTGCTCTCCTGCTCCACTCTGCTCTCCTGCTCCACTCTGCTTCACTCTGCTCTCCTGCTTCACTCTGCTCTCCTGCTCCACTCTGCTCTCCTGCTCCACTCTGCTCTCCTGCTCCACTCTGCTCTCCTGCTCCACTCTGCTCTCCTGCTCCACTCTGCTCTCCTGCTCCACTCTGCTCTCCTGCTCCACTCTGCTCTCCTGCTCCACTCTGCTCTCCTGCTCCACTCTGCTCTCCTGCTCCACTCTGCTCTCCTGCTCCACTCTGCTCTCCTGCTCCACTCTGCTTCACTCTGCTCTCCTGCTTCACTCTGCTCTCCTGCTTCACTCTGCTCTCCTGCTTCACTCTGCTTCACTCTGCTCTCCTGTTTCACTCTGCTCTCCTGCTTCACTCTGCTTCACTCTGCTCTCCTGCTTCACTCTGCTTCACTCTGCTCTCCTGCTTCACTCTGCTCTCCTGCTTCACTCTGCTCTCCTGCTTCACTCTGCTCTCCTGCTTCACTCTGCTCTCCTGCTTCACTCTGCTCCACTCTGCTCTCCTGCTCCACTCTGCTCTCCTGCTCCACTCTGCTCTCCTGCTCCACTCTGCTCTCCTGCTCCACTCTGCTCTCCTGCTCCACTCTGCTCTCCTGCTCCACTCTGCTCTCCTGCTCCACTCTGCTCTCCTGCTCCACTCTGCTCTCCTGCTCCACTCTGCTCTCCTGCTCCACTCTGCTCTCCTGCTCCACTCTGCTCTCCTGCTCCATTCTGCTCTCCTGCTTCACTCTGCTCCACTCTGCTCTCCTGCTTCACTCTGCTCTCCTGCTCCACTCTTCTCTCCTGCTTCACTCTGCTCCACTCTGCTCTCCTGCTTCACTCTGCTTCACTCTGCTCTCCTGCTTCACTCTGCTTCACTCTGCTCTCCTGCTTCACTCTGCTTCACTCTGCTCTCCTGCTTCACTCTGCTCTCCTGCTCCATTCTGCTCTCCTGCTTCACTCTGCTCTCCTGCTTCACTCTGCTCTCCTGCTTCACTCTGCTCTCCTGCTCCACTCTGCTCTCCTGCTCCAGTCTGCTCTCCTGCTCCACTCTGCTTCACTCTGCTCTCCTGCTCCACTCTGCTCTCCTGCTTCACTCTGCTTCACTCTGCTCTCCTGCTTCACTCTGCTTCACTCTGCTCTCCTGCTTCACTCTGCTCCACTCTGCTCTCCTGCTTCACTCTGCTTCACTCTGCTCTCCTGCTTCACTCTGCTCCACTCTGCTCTCCTGCTCCACTCTGCTCTCCTGCTCCACTCTGCTCTCCTGCTCCAGTCTGCTCTCCTGCTCCACTCTGCTTCACTCTGCTCTCCTGCTCCACTCTGCTCTCCTGCTTCACTCTGCTTCACTCTGCTCTCCTGCTTCACTCTGCTCCACTCTGCTCTCCTGCTTCACTCTGCTTCACTCTGCTCTCCTGCTTCACTCTGCTCTCCTGCTTCACTCTGCTCCACTCTGCTCTCCTGCTCCACTCTGCTCTCCTGCTTCACTCTGCTCTCCTGCTCCACTCTGCTCTCCTGCTTCACTCTGCTCTCCTGCTCCACTCTGCTCTCCTGCTTCACTCTGCTTCACTCTGCTCTCCTGCTTCACTCTGCTCTCCTGCTCCATTCTGCTCTCCTGCTTCACTCTGCTCTCCTGCTTCACTCTGCTCTCCTGCTTCACTCTGCTCTCCTGCTACACTCTGCTCTCCTGCTCCACTCTGCTCTCCTGCTTCACTCTGCTCCACTCTGCTCTCCTGCTTCACTCTGCTCTACTGCTTCACTCTGCTCCACTCTGCTCTCCTGCTCCACTCTGCTCTCCTGCTTCACTCTGCTCCATTCTGCTCTCCTGCTTCACTCTGCTCTTCTGCTCCACTCTGCTCTCCTGCTCCAGTCTGCTCTCCTGCTCCAGTCTGCTCTCCTGCTCCACTCTGCTCTCCTGCTTCACTCTGCTTCACTCTGCTCTCCTGCTTAACTCTGCTCTCCTGCTTCACTCTGCTTCACTCTGCTCTCCTGCTTCACTCTGCTCTCCTGCTTCACTCTGCTCTCCTGCTCCACTCTGCTCTCCTGCTTCACTCTGCTCTCCTGCTTCACTCTGCTTCACTCTGCTCTCCTGCTTCACTCTGCTCTCCTGCTTCACTCTGCTCTCCTGCTTCACTCTGCTCTCCTGCTTCACTCTGCTCTCCTGCTTCACTGTTTCACTCTGCTCTCCTGCTCCACTCTGCTCTCCTGCTCCACTCTGCTCTCCTGCTCCACTCTGCTCTCCTGCTTCACTTTGCTCTCCTGCTTCACTGTTTCACTCTGCTCTCCTGCTTCACTGGTTCACTCTGCTCTCCTGCTCCACTCTGCTCTCCTGCTTCACTGCTTCACTCTGCTCTCCTGTTCCACTGCTTCACTCTGCTCTCCTGCTTCACTCTGCTCTCCTGTTCCACTCTGAGGAGAGCAGAGTGGAACAGGAGAGCAGAGTGAAGCTCCACTCTGCTCTCCTTCTTCACTCTGCTCTCCTGCTTCACTGTTTCACTCTGCTCTCCTGCTTCACTGTTTCACTCTGCTCTCCTGCTTCACTGTTTCACTCTGCTCTCCTGCTTCACTGTTTCACTCTGCTCTCCTGCTTCACTGTTTCACTCTGCTCTCCTGCTCCACTCTGCTCTCCTGCTCCACTCTGCTCTCCTGCTCCACTCTGCTCTCCTGCTCCACTCTGCTCTCCTGCTCCACTCTGCTCTCCTGCTCCACTCTGCTCTCCTGCTCCACTCTGCTCTCCTGCTCCACTCTGCTCTCCTGCTCCACTCTGCTCTCCTGCTCCACTCTGCTCTCCTGCTCCACTCTGCTCTCCTGCTCCACTCTGCTCTCCTGCTCCACTCTGCTCTCCTGCTCCACTCTGCTCTCCTGCTCCACTGTTTCACTCTGCTCTCCTGCTTCACTGTTTCACTCTGCTTCACTCTGCTGTCCTGCTTCACTCTGCTGTCCTGCTCCACTCTGCTCTCCTGCTCCACTCTGCTCTCCTGCTCCACTCTGCTCTCCTGCTCCACTCTGCTCTCCTGCTCCACTCTGCTCTCCTGCTCCACTCTGCTCTCCTGCTCCACTCTGCTCTCCTGCTCCACTCTGCTCTCCTGCTCCACTCTGCTCTCCTGCTTCACTGTTTCACTCTGCTCTCCTGCTTCACTCTGCTCTCCTGCTCCACTCTGCTCTCCTGCTCCACTCTGCTCTCCTGCTCCACTCTGCTCTCCTGCTCCACTCTGCTCTCCTGCTCCACTCTGCTCTCCTGCTCCACTCTGCTCTCCTGCTTCACTCTGCTCTCCTGCTTCACTGCTTCACTCTGCTCTCCTGCTTCACTCTGCTCTCCTGCTCCTCTCTGCTCTCCTGCTCCACTCTGCTCTCCTGCTTCACTGTTTCACTCTGCTTCACTCTGCTCTCCTGCTTCACTCTGCTGTCCTGCTTCACTCTGCTGTCCTGCTCCACTCTGCTCTCCTGCTCCACTCTGCTCTCCTGCTTCACTGTTTCACTCTGCTCTCCTGCTTCACTCTGCTCTCCTGCTCCACTCTGCTCTCCTGCTCCACTCTGCTCTCCTGATCCACTCTGCTCTCCTGCTTCACTGTTTCACTCTGCTCTCCTGCTCCACTCTGCTCTCCTGCTTCACTCTGCTCTCCTGCTTCACTGTTTCACTCTGCTCTCCTGCTCCACTCTGCTCTCCTGCTTCACTCTGCTCTACTGCTTCACTCTGCTCTCCTGCTTCACTCTGCTCTACTGCTTCACTCTGCTCTCCTGCTTCACTCTGCTCTCCTGCTCCACTCTGCTTCACTCTGCTCTCCTGCTTCACTCTGCTCTCCTGCTTCACTCTGCTCTCCTGCTTCACTCTGCTCTCCTGCTTCACTCTGCTCTCCTGCTTCACTCTGCTCTCCTGCTTCACTCTGCTCTCCTGCTTCACTCTGCTCTCCTGCTTCACTCTGCTCTCCTGCTCCACTCTGCTCCACTCTGCTCTCCTGCTCCACTCCGCTTCACTCTGCTCTCCTGCTTCACTCTGCTCTCCTGCTTCACTCTGCTCTCCTGCTTCACTCTGCTCTCCTGCTTCACTCTGCTCTCCTGCTTCACTCTGCTCTCCTGCTCCACTCCTCTTTTCTCCGCTCTCCTGCTTCACTCTTCTCTCCGCTCTCCTGCTCCACTCCGCTTCACTCTGCTCTCCTGCTTCACTCTGCTCTCCTGCTCCACTCTGCTTCACTCTGCTCTCCTGCTTCACTCTGCTCTCCTGCTTCACTCTGCTCTCCTGCTTCACTCTGCTCTCCTGCTCCACTCTGCTCTCCTGCTTCACTCTGCTCTCCTGCTTCACTCTGCTCTCCTGCTCCACTCCGCTTCACTCTGCTCTCCTGCTTCACTCTGCTCCCCTGCTTCACTCTGCTCTCCTGCTTCACTGTTTCACTCTGCTCTCCTGCTTCACTGTTTCACTCTGCTCTCCTGCTCCACTCTGCTCTCCTGCTCCACTCTGCTCTCCTGCTCCACTCTGCTCTCCTGCTCCACTCTGCTCTCCTGCTCCACTCCGCTTCACTCTGCTCTCCTGCTTCACTCTGCTCTCCTGCTTCACTCTGCTCTCCTGCTTCACTCTGCTCTCCTGCTTCACTCCACTCTGCTCTCCTGCTTCACTCTGCTCTCCTGCTTCACTCTGCTCTCCTGCTTCACTCTGCTCCACTCTGCTCTCCTGCTCCACTCTGCTCTCCTGCTCCACTCTGCTCTCCTGCTTCACTCTGCTCTCCTGCTTCACTCTGCTCTCCTGCTTCACTCTGCTCTCCTGCTTCACTCTGCTCTCCTGCTTCACTCTGCTCTCCTGCTTCACTCTGCTCTCCTGCTCCACTCTGCTTCACTCTGCTCTCCTGCGTCACTCTGCTCTCCTGCGTCACTCTGCTCTCCTGCGTCACTCTGCTCTCCTGCGTCACTCTGCTCTCCTGCGTCACTCTGCTCTCCTGCGTCACTCTGCTCTCCTGTTTCACTCTGCTCTCCTTCTTCACTCTGCTCTCCTGCTTCACTCTGCTCCACTCTGCTCTCCTGCTCCACTCTGCTCTCCTGCTCCACTCTGCTCTCCTGCTCCACTCTGCTCTCCTGCTCCACTCTGCTCTCCTGCTCCACTCTGCTCTCCTGCTCCACTCTGCTCTCCTGCTCCACTCTGCTCTCCTGCTCCACTCTGCTCTCCTGCTTCACTGTTTCACTCTGCTCTCCTGCTTCACTCTGCTCTCCTGCTTCACTCTGCTCTCCTGCTTCACTCCACTCTGCTCTCCTGCTTCACTCTGCTCTCCTGCTTCACTCTGCTCTCCTGCTTCACTCTGCTCTCCTGCTTCACTCTGCTTCACTCTGCTCTCCTGCTTCACTCTGCTCTCCTGCTTCACTCTGCTCTCCTGCTTCACTCTGCTCTCCTGCTTCACTCTGCTCTCCTGCTTCACTCTGCTCTCCTGCTTCACTCTGCTCTCCTGCTTCACTCTGCTCTCCTGCTCCACTCTGCTTCACTCTGCTCTCCTGCGTCACTCTGCTCTCCTGCGTCACTCTGCTCTCCTGCGTCACTCTGCTCTCCTGCGTCACTCTGCTCTCCTGCGTCACTCTGCTCTCCTGTTTCACTCTGCTCTCCTGTTTCACTCTGCTCTCCTGTTTCACTCTGCTCTCCTGCTTCACTCTGCTCTCCTGCTCCACTCTGCTCTCCTGCTCCACTCTGCTCTCCTGCTCCACTCTGCTCTCCTGCTCCACTCTGCTCTCCTGCTCCACTCTGCTCTCCTGCTCCACTCTGCTCTCCTGCTCCACTCTGCTCTCCTGCTCCACTCTGCTCTCCTGCTCCACTCTGCTCTCCTGCTCCACTCTGCTCTCCTGCTCCACTCTGCTCTCCTGCTCCACTCTGCTCTCCTGCTCCACTCTGCTCTCCTGCTCCACTCTGCTCTCCTGCTCCACTCTGCTCTCCTGCTCCACTCTGCTCTCCTGCTCCACTCTGCTCTCCTGCTCCACTCTGCTCTCCTGCTCCACTCTGCTCTCCTGCTCCACTCTGCTCTCCTGCTCCACTCTGCTCTCCTGCTCCACTCTGCTCTCCTGCTCCACTCTGCTCTCCTGCTCCACTCTGCTCTCCTGCTCCACTCTGCTCTCCTGCTCCACTCTGCTCTCCTGCTCCACTCTGCTCTCCTGCTCCACTCTGCTCTCCTGCTCCACTCTGCTCTCCTGCTCCACTCTGCTCTCCTGCTCCACTCTGCTCTCCTGCTCCACTCTGCTCTCCTGCTCCACTCTGCTCTCCTGCTCCACTGTTTCACTCTGCTCTCCTGCTTCACTCTGCTCTCCTGCTCCACTCTGCTCTCCTGCTCCACTCTGCTCTCCTGCTTCACTGTTTCACTCTGCTCTCCTGCTCCACTCTGCTCTACTGCTTCACTCTGCTCTACTGCTTCACTCTGCTCTCCTGCTTCACTCTGCTCTACTGCTTCACTCTGCTCTCCTGCTTCACTCTGCTCTCCTGCTCCACTCTGCTTCACTCTGCTCTCCTGTTTCACTCTGCTCTCCTCCTCCACTCTGCTCTCCTGCTCCACTCTGCTCTCCTGCTCCACTCTGCTCTCCTGCTCCACTCTGCTCTCCTGCTCCACTCCGCTTCACTCTGCTCTCCTGCTTCACTCTGCTCTCCTGCTTCACTCTGCTCTCCTGCTTCACTCTGCTCTCCTGCTTCACTCTGCTCTCCTGTTTCACTCTGCTCTCCTGCTTCACTCTGCTCTCCTGCTCCACTCTGCTCTCCTGCTCCACTCTGCTCTCCTGCTCCACTCTGCTCTCCTGCTCCACTCTGCTCTCCTGCTCCACTCTGCTCTCCTGCTCCACTCTGCTCTCCTGCTCCACTCTGCTCTCCTGCTCCACTCTGCTCTCCTGCTCCACTCTGCTCTCCTGCTTCACTCTGCTCTCCTGCTTCACTCTGCTTCACTCTGCTCTCCTGCTTCACTCTGCTCTCCTGCTTCACTGTTTCACTCTGCTCTCCTGCTTCACTCTGCTCTCCTGCTTCACTCTGCTTCACTCTGCTCTCCTGCTTCACTCTGCTCTCCTGCTTCACTGTTTCACTCTGCTCTCCTGCTTCACTGTTTCACTCTGCTCTCCTGCTCCACTCTGCTCTCCTGCTCCACTCTGCTCTCCTGCTTCACTGTTTCACTCTGCTCTCCTGCTTCACTCTGCTCTCCTGCTTCACTCTGCTCTCCTGTTTCACTCTGCTCTCCTGCTTCACTGTTTCACTCTGCTCTCCTGCTTCACTCTGCTCAACCGGCTCCACTCTGCTCTCCTGCTTCACTCTGCTCTCCTGCTCCTCTCTGCTCTCCTGCTTCACTCTGCTTCACTCTGCTCTCCTGCTCCACTCTGCTCTCCTGCTCCACTCTGCTCTCCTGCTCCACTCTGCTCTCCTGCTCCACTCTGCTCTCCTGCTCCACTCTGCTCTCCTGCTCCACTCTGCTCTCCTGCTCCACTCTGCTCTCCTGCTCCACTCTGCTCTCCTGCTCCACTCTGCTCTCCTGCTTCACTGTTTCACTCTGCTCTCCTGCTCCACTCTGCTCTCCTGCTTCACTGTTTCACTCTGCTCTCCTGCTTCACTCTGCTCTCCTGCTTCACTCTGCTCAACCGGCTCCACTCTGCTCTCCTGCTTCACTCTGCTTCACTCTGCTCTCCTGCTTCATTCTGCTTCACTCTGCTCTCCTGCTTCACTCTGCTCTACTGCTTCACTCTGCTCTCCTGCTCCACTCTGCTCTCCTGCTCCACTCTGCTCTACTGCTTCACTCTGCTCTCCTGCTTCACTCTGCTCTCCTGCTCCACTCTGCTTCACTCTGCTCTCCTGCTTCACTCTGCTCTCCTGCTTCACTCTGCTCTCCTGCTTCACTCTGCTCCACTCTGCTCTCCTGCTCCACTCTGCTCCACTCTGCTCTCCTGCTCCACTCCGCTTCACTCTGCTCTCCTGCTTCACTCTGCTCTCCTGCTTCACTCTGCTCTCCTGCTTCACTCTGCTCTCCTGCTTCACTCTGCTCTCCTGCTTCACTCTGCTCCACTCTGCTCTCCTGCTTCACTCTGCTCTCCTCCTTCACTCTGCTCTCCTGCTTCACTCTGCTCTCCTGCTTCACTCTGCTCTCCTGCTTCACTGCTTCACTCTGCTGTCCTGCTCCACTCTGCTCTCCTGCTCCACTCTGCTCTCCTGCTTCACTGTTTCACTCTGCTCTCCTGCTTCACTCTACTCTCCTGCTCCACTCTGCTCTCCTGATCCACTCTGCTCTCCTGCTTCACTGTTTCACTCTGCTCTCCTGCTCCACTCTGCTCTCCTGCTTCACTGTTTCACTCTGCTCTCCTGCTCCACTCTGCTCTCCTGCTCCACTCTGCTCTCCTGCTCCACTCTGCTCTACTGCTTCACTCTGCTCTCCTGCTTCACTCTGCTCTCCTGCTTCACTCTGCTCTACTGCTTCACTCTGCTCTCCTGCTTCACTCTGCTCTCCTGCTCCACTCTGCTTCACTCTGCTCTCCTGCTTCACTCTGCTCTCCTGCTTCACTCTGCTCTCCTGCTTCACTCTGCTCTCCTGCTTCACTCTGCTCTCCTGCTTCACTCTGCTCTCCTGCTCCACTCTGCTCCACTCTGCTCTCCTGCTCCACTCCGCTTCACTCTGCTCTCCTGCTTCACTCTGCTCTCCTGCTTCACTCTGCTCTCCTGCTTCACTCTGCTCTCCTGCTTCACTCTGCTCTCCTGCTTCACTCTGCTCTCCTGCTTCACTCTGCTCTCCTGCTTCACTCTGCTCTCCTGCTTCACTCTGCTCTCCTGCTTCAATCTGCTCTCCTGCTCCACTCCTCTTCTCTCCGCTCTCCTGCTTCACTCTTCTCTCCGCTCTCCTGCTCCACTCCGCTTCACTCTGCTCTCCTGCTTCACTCTGCTCTCCTGCTTCACTCTGCTCTCCTGCTCCACTCTGCTCTCCTGCTTCACTCTGCTCTCCTGCTTCACTCTGCTCTCCTGCTTCACTCTGCTCTCCTGCTCCACTCTGCTCTCCTGCTTCACTCTGCTCTCCTGCTTCACTCTGCTCTCCTGCTTCACTCTGCTCTCCTTCTTCACTCTGCTCCCCTGCTTCACTCTGCTCTCCTGCTTCACTGTTTCACTCTGCTCTCCTGCTTCACTGTTTCACTCTGCTCTCCTCCTCCACTCTGCTCTCCTGCTCCACTCTGCTCTCCTGCTCCACTCTGCTCTCCTGCTCCACTCCGCTTCACTCTGCTCTCCTGCTTCACTCTGCTCTCCTGCTTCACTCTGCTCTCCTGCTTCACTCTGCTCTCCTGCTTCACTCTGCTCTCCTCTGCTCTCCTGCTCCACTCTGCTCTCCTGCTTCACTCTGCTCTCCTGCTTCACTCTGCTCTCCTGCTTCACTCTGCTCTCCTGCTTCACTCTGCTCTCCTGCTTCACTCTGCTCTCCTGCTCCACTCTGCTTCACTCTGCTCTCCTGCGTCACTCTGCTCTCCTGCGTCACTCTGCTCTCCTGCGTCACTCTGCTCTCCTGCGTCACTCTGCTCTCCTGCTTCACTCTGCTCTCCTGCTTCACTCTGCTCTCCTGCTCCACTCTGCTCCACTCTGCTCTCCTGCTCCACTCTGCTCTCCTGCTTCACTCTGCTCTCCTGCTTCACTCTGCTTCACTCTGCTCTCCTGCTCCACTCTGCTCTCATGCTTCACTCTGCTCCACTCTGCTCTCCTGTTTCACTCTGCTTCACTCTGCTCTCCTGTTTCACTCTGCTCCACTCTGCTCTCCTGCTTCACTCTGCTCTCCTGCTCCACTCTGCTTCACTCTGCTCTCCTGCTCCACTCTGCTTCACTCTGCTCTCCTGCTCCACTCTGCTCTCCTGCTCCACTCTGCTCTCCTGCTTCACTCTGCTTCACTCTGCTCTCCTGCTCCACTCCGCTTCACTCTGCTCTCCTGCTTCACTCTGCTCTCCTGCTTCACTCTGCTCTCCTGCTTCACTCTGCTCTCCTGCTTCACTCTGCTTCACTCTGCTCTCCTGCTTCACTCTGCTCTCCTGCTTCACTGTTTCACTCTGCTCTCCTGCTTCACTGTTTCACTCTGCTCTCCTGCTCCACTCTGCTCTCCTGCTCCACTCTGCTCTCCTGCTCCACTCTGCTCTCCTGCTCCACTCTGCTCTCCTGCTCCACTCTGCTCTCCTGCTTCACTCTGCTCTCCTGCTTCACTCTGCTTCACTCTGCTCTCCTGCTCCACTCTGCTCTCATGCTTCACTCTGCTCCACTCTGCTCTCCTGTTTCACTCTGCTTCACTCTGCTCTCCTGTTTCACTCTGCTCTTCTGCTTCACTCTGCTCTTCTGCTTCACTCTGCTCTCCTGCTTCACTCTGCTCTCCTGCTTCACTCTGCTCTCCTGCTCCACTCTGCTTCACTCTTCTCTCCTGCTCCACTCTGCTCTCCTGCTCCACTCTGCTCCACTCTGCTCTCCTGCTCCACTCTGCTCTCCTGCTCCACTCTGCTCTCCTGCTTCACTCTGCTCTCCTGCTCCACTCCGCTTCACTCTGCTCTCCTGCTTCACTCTGCTCTCCTGCTTCACTCTGCTCTCCTGCTTCACTCTGCTCTCCTGCTTCACTCTGCTTCACTCTGCTCTCCTGCTTCACTCTGCTCTCCTGCTTCACTGTTTCACTCTGCTCTCCTGCTTCACTGTTTCACTCTGCTCTCCTGCTCCACTCTGCTCTCCTGCTCCACTCTGCTCTCCTGCTTCACTGTTTCACTCTGCTCTCCTGCTTCACTCTGCTCTCCTGCTTCACTCTGCTCTCCTGCTCCACTCTGCTCTCCTGCTCCACTCTGCTCTCCTGCTTCACTCTGCTCTCCTGCTTCACTGTTTCACTCTGCTCTCCTGCTTCACTCTGCTCAACCGGCTCCACTCTGCTCTCCTGCTTCACTCTGCTCTCCTGCTTCACTCTGCTCTCCTGCTCCACTCTGCTCTCCTGCTTCACTGTTTCACTCTGCTCTCCTGCTCCACTCTGCTCTCCTGCTCCACTGTTTCACTCTGCTCTCCTGCTTCACTCTGCTCTCCTGCTTCACTCTGCTCAACCGGCTCCACTCTGCTCTCCTGCTTCACTCTGCTTCACTCTGCTCTCCTGCTCCACTCTGCTCTCCTGCTTCATTCTGCTTCACTCTGCTCTCCTGCTTCACTCTGCTCTACTGCTTCACTCTGCTCTCCTGCTCCACTCTGCTCTCCTGCTCCACTCTGCTCTACTGCTTCACTCTGCTCTCCTGCTTCACTCTGCTCTCCTGCTCCACTCTGCTTCACTCTGCTCTCCTGCTTCACTCTGCTCTCCTGCTTCACTCTGCTCTCCTGCTCCACTCTGCTCTCCTGCTTCACTCTGCTCTCCTGCTCCACTCCGCTTCACTCTGCTCTCCTGCTTCACTCTGCTCTCCTGCTTCAATCTGCTCTCCTGCTTCACTCTGCTCTCCTGCTCCACTCCGCTTCACTCTGCTCTCCTGCTTCACTCTGCTCTCCTGCTTCACTCTGCTCTCCTGCTTCAATCTGCTCTCCTGCTTCACTCTGCTCTCCTGCTCCACTCCGCTTCACTCTGCTCTCCTGCTTCACTCTGCTCTCCTGCTTCACTCTGCTCTCCTGCTCCACTCCGCTTCACTCTGCTCTCCTGCTTCACTCTTCTCTCCGCTCTCCTGCTCCACTCCACTTCACTCTGCTCTCCTGCTTCACTCTGCTCTCCTGCTCCACTCTGCTTCACTCTGCTCTCCTGCTTCACTCTGCTCTCCTGCTTTACTCTGCTCTCCTGCTTCACTCTGCTCTCCTGCTTTACTCTGCTCTCCTGCTTTACTCTGCTCTCCTGCTTCACTCTGCTCTCCTGCTCCACTCCGCTTCACTCTGCTCTCCTGCTTCACTCTGCTCTCCTGCTCCACTCTGCTCTCCTGCTTCACTCTGCTCTCCTGCTCCACTCCGCTTCACTCTGCTCTCCTGCTTCACTCTGCTCCCCTGCTTCACTCTGCTCTCCTGCTTCACTGTTTCACTCTGCTCTCCTCCTCCACTCTGCTCTCCTACTCCACTCTGCTCTCCTGCTCCACTCTGCTCTCTTGCTCCACTGGTTCACTCTGCTCTCCTGCTTCACTCTGCTCTCCTGCTCCACTCCGCTTCACTCTGCTCTCCTGCTTCACTCTGCTCTCCTGCTCCACTCTGCTCTCCTGCTCCACTCTGCTCTCCTGCTTCACTCTGCTCCCCTGCTTCACTCTGCTCTCCTGCTTCACTGTTTCACTCTGCTCTCCTCCTCCACTCTGCTCTCCTACTCCACTCTGCTCTCCTGCTCCACTCTGCTCTCCTGCTCCACTGGTTCACTCTGCTCTCCTGCTTCACTCTGCTCTCCTGCTTCACTCTACTCTCCTACTTCACTCTGCTCTCCTGCTTCACTCTGCTCTCCTGCTTCACTCTGCTCTCCTGCTTCACTCTGCTCTCCTGCTTCACTGTTTCACTCTGCTCTCCTGCTTCACTGTTTCACTCTGCTCTCCTGCTCCACTCTGCTCTCCTGCTCCACTCTGCTCTCCTGCTTCACTGTTTCACTCTGCTCTCCTGCTTCACTCTGCTCTCCTGCTTCACTCTGCTCTCCTGCTCCACTCTGCTCTCCTGCTTCACTCTGCTCTCCTGCTTCACTGTTTCACTCTGCTCTCCTGCTTCACTCTGCTCAACCGGCTCCACTCTGCTCTCCTGCTTCACTCTGCTCTCCTGCTCCTCTCTGCTCTCCTGCTTCACTCTGCTCTCCTGCTCCACTCTGCTCTCCTGCTCCACTCTGCTCTCCTGCTCCACTCTGCTCTCCTGCTCCACTCTGCTCTCCTGCTCCACTCTGCTCTCCTGCTCCACTCTGCTCTCCTGCTCCACTCTGCTCTCCTGCTCCACTCTGCTCTCCTGCTCCACTCTGCTCTCCTGCTCCACTCTGCTCTCCTGCTCCACTCTGCTCTCCTGCTCCACTCTGCTCTCCTGCTCCACTCTGCTCTCCTGCTCCACTCTGCTCTCCTGCTCCACTCTGCTCTCCTGCTCCACTCTGCTCTCCTGCTCCACTCTGCTCTCCTGCTCCACTCTGCTCTCCTGCTCCACTCTGCTCTCCTGCTCCACTCTGCTCTCCTGCTCCACTCTGCTCTCCTGCTCCACTCTGCTCTCCTGCTCCACTCTGCTCTCCTGCTCCACTCTGCTCTCCTGCTCCACTCTGCTTCACTCTGCTCAACCGGCTCCACTCTGCTCTCCTGCTTCACTCTGCTCTCCTGCTTCACTCTGCTCTCCTGCTCCACTCTGCTCTCCTGCTCCACTCTGCTCTCCTGCTCCACTCTGCTCTCCTGCTCCACTCTGCTCTCCTGCTCCACTCTGCTCTCCTGCTCCACTCTGCTCTCCTGCTCCACTCTGCTCCACTCTGCTCTCCTGCTCCACTCTGCTCTCCTGCTCCACTCTGCTCTCCTGCTCCACTCTGCTCTCCTGCTCCACTCTGCTCTCCTGCTCCACTCTGCTCTCCTGCTCCACTCTGCTCTCCTGCTCCACTCTGCTCTCCTGCTCCACTCTGCTCTCCTGCTCCACTCTGCTCTCCTGCTTCACTGTTTCACTCTGCTCTCCTGCTCCACTCTGCTCTCCTGCTTCACTGTTTCACTCTGCTCTCCTGCTTTACTCTGCTCTCCTGCTTCACTGTTTCACTCTGCTCTCCTGCTTCACTCTGCTCTCCTGCTTCACTCTGCTCAACCGGCTCCACTCTGCTCTCCTGCTCCACTCTGCTCTCCTGCTCCACTCTGCTCTCCTGCTCCACTCTGCTCTCCTGCTTCACTCTGCTCTCCTGCTCCACTCTGCTCTCCTGCTCCACTCTGCTTCACTCTGCTCTCCTGCTTCACTCTGCTCTCCTGCTTCACTCTGCTCTCCTGCTTCACTCTGCTCCACTCTGCTCTCCTGCTCCACTCTGCTCCACTCTGCTCTCCTGCTCCACTCCGCTTCACTCTGCTCTCCTGCTTCACTCTGCTCTCCTGCTTCACTCTGCTCTCCTACTTCACTCTGCTCCACTCTGCTCTCCTGCTTCACTCTGCTCTCCTCCTTCACTCTGCTCTCCTGCTCCACTCTGCTCTCCTGCTTCACTCTGCTCTCCTGCTCCACTCCGCTTCACTCTGCTCTCCTGCTTCACTCTGCTCTCCTGCTTCAATCTGCTCTCCTGCTCCACTCCGCTTCACTCTGCTCTCCTGCTTCACTCTTCTCTCCGCTCTCCTGCTCCACTCCACTTCACTCTGCTCTCCTGCTTCACTCTGCTCTCCTGCTCCACTCTGCTTCACTCTGCTCTCCTGCTTCACTCTGCTCTCCTGCTTTACTCTGCTCTCCTGCTTCACTCTGCTCTCCTGCTTCACTCTGCTCTCCTGCTTTACTCTGCTCTCCTGCTTTACTCTGCTCTCCTGCTTTACTCTGCTCTCCTGCTTCACTCTGCTCTCCTGCTTCACTCTGCTCTCCTGCTCCACTCCGCTTCACTCTGCTCTCCTGCTTCACTCTGCTCTCTTGCTCCACTCTGCTCTCCTGCTTCACTCTGCTCTCCTGCTCCACTCCGCTTCACTCTGCTCCCCTGCTTCACTCTGCTCCCCTGCTTCACTCTGCTCCCCTGCTTCACTCTGCTCTCCTGCTTCACTCTGCTCTCCTGCTCCACTCTGCTCTCCTGCTCCACTCTGCTCTCCTGCTTCACTCTGCTCTCCTGCTTCACTCTGCTCTCCTGCTTCACTCTGCTTCACTCTGCTCTCCTGCTTCACTCTGCTCTCCTGCTTCACTCTTCTCTCCGCTCTCCTGCTCCACTCCACTTCACTCTGCTCTCCTGCTTCACTCTGCTCTCCTGCTCCACTCTGCTTCACTCTGCTCTCCTGCTTCACTCTGCTCTCCTGCTTCACTCTGCTCTCCTGCTTCACTCTGCTCTCCTGCTTCACTCTGCTCTCCTGCTTCACTCTGCTCTCCTGCTTCACTCTGCTCTCCTGCTTCACTCTGCTCTCCTGCTTCACTCTGCTCTCCTGCTTTACTCTGCTCTCCTGCTTTACTCTGCTCTCCTGCTTCACTCTGCTCTCCTGCTTCACTCTGCTCTCCTGCTCCACTCCGCTTCACTCTGCTCTCCTGCTTCACTCTGCTCTCCTGCTTCACTCTGCTCTCCTGCTCCACTCCGCTTCACTCTGCTCCCCTGCTTCACTCTGCTCCCCTGCTTCACTCTGCTCTCCTGCTTCACTCTGCTCTCCTGCTTCACTCTGCTCTCCTGCTCCACTCTGCTCTCCTGCTTCACTCTGCTTCACTCTGCTCTCCTGTTTCACTCTGCTGTCCTGCTTCACTCTGCTCTCCTGCTTCACTCTGCTTCACTCTGCTCTCCTGCTTCACTCTGCTTCACTCTGCTCTCCTGCTTCACTCTGCTCTCCTGCTCCACTCTGCTCTCCTGTTTTACTCTGCTCCACTCCACTTCACTCTGCTCTCCTGCTCCACTCCGCTTCACTCTGCTCTCCTGCTTCACTCTGCTCTCCTGCTCCACTCTGCTCTCCTGCTTCACTCTGCTCCACTCTGCTCTCCTGCTTCACTCTGCTCTCCTGCTTCACTCTGCTCCACTCTGCTCTCCTGCTCCACTCTGCTCTCCTGCTTCACTCTGCTCTCCTGCTCCACTCTGCTTCACTTTGCTCTCCTGCTTCACTCTGCTCTCCTGCTTCACTCTGCTCCACTCTGCTCTCCTGCTTCACTCTGCTCTCTTGCTTCACTCTGCTCTCTTGCTTCACTCTGCTCTCCTGCTTCACTCTGCTCTCCTTCTCCACTCTGCTCTCCTGCTTCACTCTGCTCTCCTGCTCCACTCCGCTTCACTCTGCTCTCCTGCTCCACTCTGCTCTCCTGCTCCACTCTGCTCTCCTGCTCCACTCTGCTCTCCTGCTCCACTCTGCTCTCCTGCTCCACTCTGCTCTCCTGCTTCACTCTGCTCTCCTGCTTCACTCTGCTCTCCTGCTTCACTCTGCTCTCCTGCTTCACTCTGCTCTCCTGCTTCACTCTGCTCTCCTGCTCCACTCTGCTTCACTCTGCTCTCCTGCGTCACTCTGCTCTCCTGCGTCACTCTGCTCTCCTGCGTCACTCTGCTCTCCTGCGTCACTCTGCTCTCCTGCGTCACTCTGCTCTCCTGCGTCACTCTGCTCTCCTGCGTCACTCTGCTCTCCTGCGTCACTCTGCTCTCCTGCTTCACTCTGCTCTCCTGCTTCACTCTGCTCTCCTGCTTCACTCTGCTTCACTCTGCTCTCCTGCTTCACTCTGCTCTCCTGCTCCACTCTGCTCTCATGCTTCACTCTGCTCCACTCTGCTCTCCTGTTTCACTCTGCTTCACTCTGCTCTCCTGTTTCACTCTGCTCTTCTGCTTCACTCTGCTCTCCTGCTTCACTCTGCTCCACTATACTCTCCTGCTTCACTCTGCTCTCCTGCTCCACTCTGCTTCACTCTTCTCTCCTGCTCCACTCTGCTTCACTCTGCTCTCCTGCTCCACTCTGCTCTCCTGCTCCACTCTGCTCTCCTGCTTCACTCTGCTTCACTCTGCTCTCCTGCTCCACTCCGCTTCACTCTGCTCTCCTGCTTCACTCTGCTCTCCTGCTTCACTCTGCTCTCCTGCTTCACTCTGCTTCACTCTGCTCTCCTGCTTCACCCTGCTCTCCTGCTTCACTGTTTCACTCTGCTCTCCTGCTTCACTGTTTCACTCTGCTCTCCTGCTCCACTCTGCTCTCCTGCTCCACTCTGCTCTCCTGCTTCACTGTTTCACTCTGCTCTCCTGCTTCACTCTGCTCTCCTGCTTCACTCTGCTCTCCTGCTCCACTCTGCTCTCCTGCTTCACTCTGCTCTCCTGCTTCACTGTTTCACTCTGCTCTCCTGCTTCACTCTGCTCAACCGGCTCCACTCTGCTCTCCTGCTTCACTCTGCTCTCCTGCTCCTCTCTGCTCTCCTGCTTCACTCTGCTCTCCTGCTCCTCTCTGCTCTCCTGCTCCTCTCTGCTCTCCTGCTCCTCTCTGCTCTCCTGCTTCACTCTGCTCTCCTGCTCCACTCTGCTCTCCTGCTCCACTCTGCTCTCCTGCTCCACTCTGCTCTCCTGCTCCACTCTGCTCTCCTGCTCCACTCTGCTCTCCTGCTCCACTCTGCTCTCCTGCTCCACTCTGCTCTCCTGCTCCACTCTGCTCTCCTGCTTCACTGTTTCACTCTGCTCTCCTGCTCCACTCTGCTCTCCTGCTTCACTGTTTCACTCTGCTCTCCTGCTTCACTGTTTCACTCTGCTCTCCTGCTCCACTCTGCTCTCCTGCTCCACTCTGCTCTCCTGCTTTACTCTGCTCTCCTGCTTCACTGTTTCACTCTGCTCTCCTGCTTCACTCTGCTCTCCTGCTTCACTCTGCTCAACCGGCTCCACTCTGCTCTCCTGCTTCACTCTGCTTCACTCTGCTCTCCTGCTCCACTCTGCTCTCCTCCTTCACTCTGCTTCACTCTGCTCTCCTGCTCCACTCTGCTCTCATGCTTCATTCTGCTTCACTCTGCTCTCCTGCTTCACTCTGCTCCACTCTGCTCTCCTGCTCCACTCTGCTCCACTCTGCTCTCCTGCTCCACTCCGCTTCACTCTGCTCTCCTGCTTCACTCTGCTCTCCTGCTTCACTCTGCTACACTCTGCTCTCCTGCTTCACTCTGCTCTCCTCCTTCACTCTGCTCTCCTGCTCCACTCTGCTCTCCTGCTTCACTCTGCTCTCCTGCTCCACTCCGCTCTCCTGCTTCACTCTGCTCTCCTGCTTCACTCTGCTCTCCTGCTTCAATCTGCTCTCCTGCTCCACTCCGCTTCACTCTGCTCTCCTGCTTCACTCTTCTCTCCGCTCTCCTGCTCCACTCCACTTCACTCTGCTCTCCTGCTTCACTCTGCTCTCCTGCTCCACTCTGCTTCACTCTGCTCTCCTGCTTCACTCTGCTCTCCTGCTTTACTCTGCTCTCCTGCTTCACTCTGCTCTCCTGCTTCACTCTGCTCTCCTGCTTTACTCTGCTCTCCTGCTTTACTCTGCTCTCCTGCTTCACTCTGCTCTCCTGCTTCACTCTGCTCTCCTGCTCCACTCCGCTTCACTCTGCTCTCCTGCTTCACTCTGCTCTCCTGCTCCACTCCGCTTCACTCTGCTCTCCTGCTTCACTCTGCTCCCCTGCTTCACTCTGCTCTCCTGCTTCACTGTTTCACTCTGCTCTCCTCCTCCACTCTGCTCTCCTACTCCACTCTGCTCTCCTGCTCCACTGGTTCACTCTGCTCTCCTGCTTCACTCTGCTCTCCTGCTTCACTCTGCTCTCCTGCTCCTCTCTGCTCTCCTGCTTCACTCTGCTTCACTCTGCTCTCCTGCTTCACTCTGCTCTCCTGCTTCACTCTGCTCAACCGGCTCCACTCTGCTCTCCTGCTTCACTCTGCTCTCCTGCTTCACTCTGCTCCATTCTGCTCTCCTGCTTCACTCTGCTCTCCTGCTCCACTCTGCTCCACTCTGCTCTCCTGCTCCACTCTGCTCTCCTGCTCCACTCTGCTCTCCTGCTCCACGCTGCTCTCCTGCTCCACTCTGCTCTCCTGCTCCACTCTGCTCTCCTGCTCCACTCTGCTCTCCTGCTCCACTCTGCTCTCCTGCTCCACTCTGCTCTCCTGCTCCACTCTGCTCTCCTGCTTCACTGTTTCACTCTGCTCTCCTGCTCCACTCTGCTCTCCTGCTTCACTGTTTCACTCTGCTCTCCTGCTCCACTCTGCTCTCCTGCTTTACTCTGCTCTCCTGCTTCACTGTTTCACTCTGCTCTCCTCCTTCACTCTGCTCTCCTGCTTCACTCTGCTCAACCGGCTCCACTCTGCTCTCCTGCTTCACTCTGCTCTCCTGCTCCACTCTGCTCTCCTGCTTCACTCTGCTTCACTCTGCTCTCCTGCTCCACTCTGCTCTCCTGCTTCATTCTGCTTCACTCTGCTCTCCTGCTTCACTCTGCTCTACTGCTTCACTCTGCTCTCCTGCTTCACTCTGCTCTCCTGCTCCACTCTGCTCTACTGCTTCACTCTGCTCTCCTGCTTCACTCTGCTCTCCTGCTCCACTCTGCTTCACTCTGCTCTCCTGCTTCACTCTGCTCTCCTGCTTCACTCTGCTCTCCTGCTTCACTCTGCTCCACTCTGCTCTCCTGCTCCACTCTGCTCCACTCTGCTCTCCTGCTCCACTCCGCTTCACTCTGCTCTCCTGCTTCACTCTGCTCTCCTGCTTCACTCTGCTCCACTCTGCTCTCCTGCTTCACTCTGCTCTCCTCCTTCACTCTGCTCTCCTGCTCCACTCTGCTCTCCTGCTTCACTCTGCTCTCCTGCTCCACTCCGCTTCACTCTGCTCTCCTGCTTCACTCTGCTCTCCTGCTTCAATCTGCTCTCCTGCTCCACTCCGCTTCACTCTGCTCTCCTGCTTCACTCTTCTCTCCGCTCTCCTGCTCCACTCCACTTCACTCTGCTCTCCTGCTTCACTCTGCTCTCCTGCTCCACTCTGCTTCACTCTGCTCTCCTGCTTCACTCTGCTCTCCTGCTTTACTCTGCTCTCCTGCTTCACTCTGCTCTCCTGCTTCACTCTGCTCTCCTGCTTTACTCTGCTCTCCTGCTTTACTCTGCTCTCCTGCTTCACTCTGCTCTCCTGCTTCACTCTGCTCTCCTGCTCCACTCCGCTTCACTCTGCTCTCCTGCTTCACTCTGCTCTCCTGCTCCACTCTGCTCTCCTGCTTCACTCTGCTCTCCTGCTCCACTCCGCTTCACTCTGCTCTCCTGCTTCACTCTGCTCCCCTGCTTCACTCTGCTCTCCTGCTTCACTGTTTCACTCTGCTCTCCTCCTCCACTCTGCTCTCCTACTCCACTCTGCTCTCCTGCTCCACTGGTTCACTCTGCTCTCCTGCTTCACTCTGCTCTCCTGCTTCACTCTGCTCTCCTGCTCCTCTCTGCTCTCCTGCTTCACTCTGCTTCACTCTGCTCTCCTGCTTCACTCTGCTCTCCTGCTTCACTCTGCTCAACCGGCTCCACTCTGCTCTCCTGCTTCACTCTGCTCTCCTGCTCCACTCTGCTCTCCTGCTTCACTCTGCTTCACTCTGCTCTCCTGCTCCACTCTGCTCTCCTGCTTCATTCTGCTTCACTCTGCTCTCCTGCTTCACTCTGCTCTACTGCTTCACTCTGCTCTCCTGCTTCACTCTGCTCTCCTGCTCCACTCTGCTCTACTGCTTCACTCTGCTCTCCTGCTTCACTCTGCTCTCCTGCTCCACTCTGCTTCACTCTGCTCTCCTGCTTCACTCTGCTCTCCTGCTTCACTCTGCTCTCCTGCTTCACTCTGCTCCACTCTGCTCTCCTGCTCCACTCTGCTCCACTCTGCTCTCCTGCTCCACTCCGCTTCACTCTGCTCTCCTGCTTCACTCTGCTCTCCTGCTTCACTCTGCTCCACTCTGCTCTCCTGCTTCACTCTGCTCTCCTCCTTCACTCTGCTCTCCTGCTCCACTCTGCTCTCCTGCTTCACTCTGCTCTCCTGCTCCACTCCGCTTCACTCTGCTCTCCTGCTTCACTCTGCTCTCCTGCTTCAATCTGCTCTCCTGCTCCACTCCGCTTCACTCTGCTCTCCTGCTTCACTCTTCTCTCCGCTCTCCTGCTCCACTCCACTTCACTCTGCTCTCCTGCTTCACTCTGCTCTCCTGCTCCACTCTGCTTCACTCTGCTCTCCTGCTTCACTCTGCTCTCCTGCTTTACTCTGCTCTCCTGCTTCACTCTGCTCTCCTGCTTCACTCTGCTCTCCTGCTTTACTCTGCTCTCCTGCTTTACTCTGCTCTCCTGCTTCACTCTGCTCTCCTGCTTCACTCTGCTCTCCTGCTCCACTCCGCTTCACTCTGCTCTCCTGCTTCACTCTGCTCTCCTGCTCCACTCTGCTCTCCTGCTTCACTCTGCTCTCCTGCTCCACTCCGCTTCACTCTGCTCTCCTGCTTCACTCTGCTCCCCTGCTTCACTCTGCTCTCCTGCTTCACTGTTTCACTCTGCTCTCCTCCTCCACTCTGCTCTCCTACTCCACTCTGCTCTCCTGCTCCACTGGTTCACTCTGCTCTCCTGCTTCACTCTGCTCTCCTGCTTCACTCTGCTCTCCTGCTCCTCTCTGCTCTCCTGCTTCACTCTGCTTCACTCTGCTCTCCTGCTTCACTCTGCTCTCCTGCTTCACTCTGCTCAACCGGCTCCACTCTGCTCTCCTGCTTCACTCTGCTCTCCTGCTTCACTCTGCTCCATTCTGCTCTCCTGCTTCACTCTGCTCTCCTGCTCCACTCTGCTCCACTCTGCTCTCCTGCTCCACGCTGCTCTCCTGCTCCACTCTGCTCCATTCTGCTCTCCTGCTCCACTCTGCTCTCCTGCTCCACTCTGCTCCATTCTGCTCTCCTGCTCCACTCTGCTCTCCTGCTCCACTCTGCTCTCCTGCTCCACTCTGCTCTCCTGCTCCACTCTGCTCTCCTGCTCCACTCTGCTCTCCTGCTCCACTCTGCTCTCCTGCTCCACTCTGCTCTCCTGCTCCACTCTGCTCTCCTGCTCCACTCTGCTCTCCTGCTCCACTCTGCTCTCCTGCTCCACTCTGCTCTCCTGCTCCACTCTGCTCTCCTGCTCCACTCTGCTCTCCTGCTCCACTCTGCTCTCCTGCTTCACTGTTTCACTCTGCTCTCCTGCTCCACTCTGCTCTCCTGCTTCACTGTTTCACTCTGCTCTCCTGCTCCACTCTGCTCTCCTGCTTTACTCTGCTCTCCTGCTTCACTGTTTCACTCTGCTCTCCTGCTTCACTCTGCTCTCCTGCTTCACTCTGCTCAACCGGCTCCACTCTGCTCTCCTGCTTCACTCTGCTCTCCTGCTCCACTCTGCTTCACTCTGCTCTCCTGCTCCACTCTGCTCTCCTGCTTCATTCTGCTTCACTCTGCTCTCCTGCTTCACTCTGCTCTCCTGCTTCACTCTGCTCTCCTGCTCCACTCTGCTTCACTCTGCTCTCCTGCTTCACTCTGCTCTCCTGCTTCACTCTGCTCTCCTGCTTCACTCTGCTCCACTCTGCTCTCCTGCTCCACTCTGCTCCACTCTGCTCCACTCTGCTCTCCTGCTCCACTCCGCTTCACTCTGCTCTCCTGCTTCACTCTGCTCTCCTGCTTCACTCTGCTTCACTCTGCTCTCCTGCTTCACTCTGCTCTCCTCCTTCACTCTGCTCTCCTGCTCCACTCTGCTCTCCTGCTTCACTCTGCTCTCCTGCTCCACTCCGCTTCACTCTGCTCTCCTGCTTCACTCTGCTCTCCTGCTTCAATCTGCTCTCCTGCTCCACTCCGCTTCACTCTGCTCTCCTGCTTCACTCTTCTCTCCGCTCTCCTGCTCCACTCCACTTCACTCTGCTCTCCTGCTTCACTCTGCTCTCCTGCTCCACTCTGCTTCACTCTGCTCTCCTGCTTCACTCTGCTCTCCTGCTTTACTCTGCTCTCCTGCTTCACTCTGCTCTCCTGCTTCACTCTGCTCTCCTGCTTCACTCTGCTCTCCTGCTTTACTCTGCTCTCCTGCTTTACTCTGCTCTCCTGCTTCACTCTGCTCTCCTGCTTCACTCTGCTCTCCTGCTCCACTCCGCTTCACTCTGCTCTCCTGCTTCACTCTGCTCTCCTGCTTCACTCTGCTCTCCTGCTCCACTCCGCTTCACTCTGCTCTCCTGCTCCACTCTGCTCTCCTGCTTCACTCTGCTCTCCTGCTCCACTCCGCTTCACTCTGCTCTCCTGCTTCACTCTGCTCCCCTGCTTCACTCTGCTCTCCTGCTTCACTGTTTCACTCTGCTCTCCTCCTCCACTCTGCTCTCCTGCTCCACTGGTTCACTCTGCTCTCCTGCTTCACTCTGCTCTCCTGCTCCACTCCGCTTCACTCTGCTCTCCTGCTTCACTCTGCTCTCCTGCTCCACTCTGCTCTCCTGCTTCACTCTGCTCTCCTGCTCCACTCCGCTTCACTCTGCTCTCCTGCTTCACTCTGCTCCCCTGCTTCACTCTGCTCTCCTGCTTCACTGTTTCACTCTGCTCTCCTCCTCCACTCTGCTCTCCTCCTCCACTCTGCTCTCCTACTCCACTCTGCTCTCCTGCTCCACTGGTTCACTCTGCTCTCCTGCTTCACTCTGCTCTCCTGCTTCACTCTGCTCTCCTGCTTCACTCTGCTCTCCTGCTTCACTGTACTCTCCTGCTTCACTCTGCTCTCCTGCTCCACTCTGCTCTCCTGCTCCACTCCGCTTCACTCTGCTCTCCTGCTTCACTCTGCTCTCCTGCTTCACTCTGCTCTCCTGCTTCACTCTGTTCCACTCTGCTCTCCTGCTTCACTCTGCTCTCCTCCTTCACTCTGCTCTCCTGCTCCACTCTGCTCTCCTGCTCCACTCTGCTCTCCTGCTTCACTCTGCTCTCCTGCTTCACTCTGCTCTCCTGCTTCACTCTGCTCTCCTGCTTCACTCTGCTCTCCTGCTTCACTCTGCTCTCCTGCTTCACTCTGCTCTCCTGCTCCACTCTGCTCTCCTGCTTCACTCTGCTTCACTCTGCTCTCCTGCTTCACTCTGCTTCACTCTGCTCTCCTGCTTCACTCTGCTTCACTCTGCTCTCCTGCTTCACTCTGCTCTCCTGCTTCACTCTGCTTCACTCTGCTCTCCTGCTTCACTCTGCTTCACTCTGCTCTCCTGCTTCACTCTGCTCTCCTGCTTCACTGTTTCACTCTGCTCTCCTGCTTCACTGTTTCACTCTGCTCTCCTGCTCCACTCTGCTCTCCTGCTCCACTCTGCTCTCCTGCTTCACTGTTTCACTCTGCTCTCCTGCTTCACTCTGCTCTCCTGCTTCACTCTGCTCTCCTGCTCCACTCTGCTCTCCTGCTTCACTCTGCTCTCCTGCTTCACTGTTTCACTCTGCTCTCCTGCTTCACTCTGCTCAACCGGCTCCACTCTGCTCTCCTGCTTCACTCTGCTCTCCTGCTCCTCTCTGCTCTCCTGCTTCACTCTGCTCTCCTGCTCCACTCTGCTCTCCTGCTCCACTCTGCTCTCCTGCTCCACTCTGCTCTCCTGCTCCACTCTGCTCTCCTGCTCCACTCTGCTCTCCTGCTCCACTCTGCTCTCCTGCTCCACTCTGCTCTCCTGCTTCACTCTGCTCCACTGCTTCACTCTGCTCTCCTGCTTCACTCTGCTCTCCTGCTCCACTCTTCTCTCCTGCTTCACTCTGCTTCACTCTGCTCTCCTGCTTCACTCTGCTTCACTCTGCTCCACTCTGCTCTCCTGCTTCACTCTGCTTCACTCTGCTCTCCTGCTTCACTCTGCTTCACTCTGCTCTCCTGCTTCACTCTGCTTCACTCTGCTCTCCTGCTTCACTCTGCTCTCCTGCTCCATTCTGCTCTCCTGCTTCACTCTGCTCTCCTGCTTCACTCTGCTCCACTCTGCTCTCCTGCTCCACTCTGCTCTCTTGCTCCAGTCTGCTCTTCTGCTCCACTCTGCTTCACTCTGCTCTCCTGCTCCACTCTGCTCTCCTGCTTCACTCTGCTTCACTCTGCTCTCCTGCTTCACTCTGCTTCACTCTGCTCTCCTGCTTCACTCTGCTCCACTCTGCTCTCCTGCTTCACTCTGCTCCACTCTGCTCTCCTGCTTCACTCTGCTTCACTCTGCTCTCCTGCTCCACTCTGCTCTCCTGCTCCACTCTGCTCTCCTGCTCCACTCTGCTCTCCTGCTCCACTCTGCTCTCCTGCTCCAGTCTGCTCTCCTGCTCCACTCTGCTCTCCTGCTTCACTCTGCTTCACTCTGCTCTCCTGCTTCACTCTGCTCTCCTGCTTCACTCTGCTCTCCTGCTTCACTCTGCTCTCCTGCTTCACTCTGCTTCACTCTGCTCTCCTGCTTCACTCTGCTTCACTCTGCTCTCCTGCTTCACTCTGCTTCACTCTGCTCTCCTGCTTCACTCTGCTCTCCTGCTTCACTCTGCTCCACTCTGCTCTCCTGCTCCACTCTGCTCTCCTGCTCCACTCTGCTCTCCTGCTCCACTCTGCTCTCCTGCTCCACTCTGCTCTCCTGCTCCATTCTGCTCTCCTGCTTCACTCTGCTCCACTGCTTCACTCTGCTCTCCTGCTTCACTCTGCTCTCCTGCTCCACTCTTCTCTCCTGCTTCACTCTGCTCCACTCTGCTCTCCTGCTTCACTCTGCTTCACTCTGCTCTCCTGCTTCACTCTGCTTCACTCTGCTCCACTCTGCTCTCCTGCTTCACTCTGCTTCACTCTGCTCTCCTGCTTCACTCTGCTTCACTCTGCTCTCCTGCTTCACTCTGCTTCACTCTGCTCTCCTGCTTCACTCTGCTCTCCTGCTCCATTCTGCTCTCCTGCTTCACTCTGCTCTCCTGCTTCACTCTGCTCCACTCTGCTCTCCTGCTCCACTCTGCTCTCTTGCTCCAGTCTGCTCTTCTGCTCCACTCTGCTTCACTCTGCTCTCCTGCTCCACTCTGCTCTCCTGCTTCACTCTGCTTCACTCTGCTCTCCTGCTTCACTCTGCTTCACTCTGCTCTCCTGCTTCACTCTGCTCCACTCTGCTCTCCTGCTCCACTCTGCTCTCCTGCTCCACTCTGCTCTCCTGCTTCACTCTGCTCCACTCTGCTCTCCTGCTCCACTCTGCTCTCCTGCTCCACTCTGCTCTCCTGCTTCACTCTGCTTCACTCTGCTCTCCTGCTTCACTCTGCTCTCCTGCTTCACTCTGCTCTCCTGCTACACTCTGCTCTCCTGCTCCACTCTGCTCTCCTGCTTCACTCTGCTCTACTGCTCCACTCTGCTCTCCTGCTTCACTCTGCTCCACTCTGCTCTCCTGCTTCACTCTGCTTCACTCTGCTCTCCTGCTCCACTCTGCTCTCCTGCTTCACTCTGCTCTCCTGCTTGACTCTGCTTCACTCTGCTCTCCTGCTTCACTCTGCTCTCCTGCTTCACTCTGCTCTCCTGCTTCACTCTGCTCTCCTGCTTCACTCTGCTCTCCTGCTTCACTCTGCTTCACTCTGCTCTCCTGCTCCACTCTGCTCTCCTGCTTCACTCTGCTCTCCTGCTCCACTCTGCTTCACTCTGCTCTCCTGCTTCACTCTGCACTCCTGCTTCACTCTGCTTCACTCTGCTCTCCTGCTTCACTCTGCTCTCCTGCTTCACTCTGCTCTCCTGCTCCACTCTGCTCTCCTGCTCCACTCTGCTCTCCTGCTCCACTCTGCTCTCCTGCTTCACTCTGCTGTCCTGCTTCACTCTGCTGTCCTGCTTCACTCTGCTGTCCTGCTTCACTCTGCTCTCCTGCTTCACTCTGCTCTCCTGCTTCACTGTTTCACTCTGCTCTCCTGCTTCACTCTGCTCTCCTGCTTCACTCTGCTCTCCTGCTTCACTCTGCTCTCCTGCTTCACTCTGCTCTCCTGCTTCACTCTGCTCTCCTGCTTCACTCTGCTCTCCTGCTTCACTCTGCTCTCCTGCTCCACTCTGCTCTCCTGCTTCACTCCGCTCCACTCTGCTCTCCTGCTCCACTCTGTTTCACTCTGTTCTCCTGCTCCACTCTTCTCTCCTGCTTCACTCTGCTCTCCTGCTTCACTCCGCTCCACTCTGCTCTCCTGCTCCACTCTGTTTCACTCTGCTCTCCTGCTTCACTCTGCTCTCCTGCTTCACTCTGCTCTCCTGCTTCACTCTGCTCTCCTGCTTCACTCTGCTCTCCTGCTCCACTCTGCTTCACTCTGCTCTCCTGCTCCACTCTGCTCTCCTGCTTCACTCTGCTCCACTCTGCTCTCCTGCTCCACTCTGCTCTCCTGCTTCACTCTGCTCTCTTGCTTCACTCTGCTCTCCTGCTCCACTCTGCTCTCCTGCTCCACTCTGCTCTCCTGCTCCACTCTGCTCTCCTGCTCCTCTCCGCTTCACTCTGCTCTCCTGCTTCACTGTTTCACTCTGCTCTCCTGCTTTACTCTGCTTCACTCTGCTCTCCTGCTCCACTCGCCTCCACTACTCCTGCCTGTCTACTTGTCTAATAAAGTTACATTTGAGAATGAGTAACGTTAGATAATTCTCTCACATCACAAATATTTGTAGTAGCCACCACTAACGTTACATATTTTAGAACCAGAAGGCATTTCTTTCCCTTCAAAACTTCGGGGCATAGCTAAGAACCTTGAGCCCCTCCCTAGCTAAAGTAACGTTGCCTGACTATCTTCCTCATCGACATCAGGCATCTTTCTCTTCTTGGAGAAATATTTTAACAAATTCATCTGAAAATGCAATCAGGAATATTTTAATACATAACTTATATAAACATTGTTGGCAATTATTTTACTGCCGTTTATTGAAGTAAGGCTGCGATCACACAGCGTTTTTTCCCCAACCGCCAGCGCCCTTTTCTTATCAAAAGTAATGGGAAGTGGCCGCAAGGCGCACAAAAGGCGGCCGCTCCCGAAAAGTGCTGCAGCAGCGTTTTTTTTTCATCAGAGCGGAGCGCTTTCAAAAGTTGAGAAAAGTTCAACTTTTCAGAAAAGCGCCGGGTGACGTGAACCGCTTTTTCCAAGCCGACCAATCGCGTTGACAGAGACGCTGGCTGTTTCCCATAGCAACAACAAATGTGGAGAAAGTGAAAGTGCCGGTGGAGAAATGGGACGTTGTAATAAGTGAATGTCCGTTACCGCAACAGCGATCATAAAGGCTGTATGGATTATACTGGACATGTATTGGAAAAATCTGGTAAGCCTTTGCTTGTTGCACAACACTGTTCTGTCTGCTAGAAGAGCTAACCAGCTGGTTAGTGAGCTAGCAGCTGCTCAGCTAACGTCAGGTGACGTTGCCGTGATCCACTTTTTATTTCTCCTCACAAAAAGCGCTCCAGGCAGCGCTTTTTCCACATCAAAAAACGCTATGTGGGAACGCAGCCTTAATCTACCTTTCTTTTTCTCTTCTTTCTTTCTCTCTCTCCCTCTCGCCTCGGCCGGGTGTCGCCACTTCCTGTATCCATCGTTTCAAATTAAAAGCCCTCTGCAGAGTCACGTAATTGCGACTTCATGACATTTAATAAAATTCTGAAGCAGCGGTGGCAATAAGAGGTACCCCGAGCAGCAGCGCGTGGCCAGGTGGAAGAATTGATGAAGATCACATATGCTTCTCAGTGCTATGCCATCAATATCAACCCTCCACCCAGCATCGACGAACTCAAAGAACAGTGGCCATTTCTGTTCATGAAGAGATTTCTGTGTGCTCACTTCAACACACTGACTGGGATTGATGTTAACACCAGACTCATAGATTCTGTCAGGATTCTAAGTCGTCGTTATGCATTCATACATGTTTGTTGACATTCATCTGCCACATCCCTCCACATTGTCACATACAGTATATCACTCTTTCCGCACTTCGGAAAAGGAGCTTCAGACAATGGATCCTCAGATGGAAAACTTTTGGAAGGAGGCGATACTGAAGGAAAACATGACCAGGCTGAAATGGTTTCAGCATAACTGGAGCAAGAAAACTGGAAACAACGCGGTCCAAAAAGTTGGCGAGAGGGGAATGGGAGTGAAACTGCCCAAAATTAATGCACATCAACCGGAACGTGACACCAAACCGTCCACGACGGCTGCCTCCACAGTTCCTCAGAGGAAGAAGATGGAGGAGGCAGCTGGGTGGGAAGTGATGCGCCCCCCGTCAGGAAACACCCGCCAGGTCCTTTATGAAGGCCTTTCCAAAGAGGAGACTGGACCCCACAAATACCTGCTGCTGAGGAAAGACAAGAGTCCAGAGGAGAAGTATCTCTATCCCATAACCACCAACTGGCTGTATGGATGGGGTCTTGGTAAGATAATCGATTCTCACTCTAATGATTATACTTTGGGCTACCTATGGACTTTTAAATACTATCCATCTAGTACATTGTATGTTACGGCATGCCTTTTTATCATGGCTCTTGCACTGTTGTCCTTTAGGATATCAAATGATGCAGTCATTGAATTTTAAGTATACACTGCTTTAATTTAAGGATCTTGTCTATAGGAAGAACAGTCATAATCAGTGATGCAGTGGTAAATAAAAAGTCAGAGGTCATCATGAGGCAGCAACCACCAATATAAACACAAATCAATTATGTTTTCAGAAAAGCCTAAAAAGGTGGGTAAATTCAACTCACGTCACCGCTTTTAAGTAGCAGTTCCTATTTCCTATTTACACAGATAGAGATTAAGTAAAGCAGCTGTTCTTTGTAGGTTCTGTCATTCAAATGTTGGACTTTCTGAAGTTTGGGGAACATGAAATTGAGCCACACCATAAAAAGTCTCATTGCAAACACTTTGGAAGGTCATGATATTCACAAGATAATGAATAGGAATGTGACGATGAATGTAATGTCCATTTTTTAAAGATCCATCCAAGCTTAAAATGAGATCACATTGCTTTTCATATCTTTAAATGAGTGAAGAAAATGTATGTATAAGAAAATAAGTAAGCAAATAGATAAACAAGGAAACAAATGCCTGATAAAATAAAACAAAATTGAATAAAACTTCAGATGTGATGTTAGCTTTGTGTTCCACTCCACACAGGGGACGTGAGCAAACCATGCGTGCCCAAACATGGCCGCCACATCACGTGAGGGAAAGCTTTTACCGCAAGAACGGCATCTTCCCTTCCATCACCTCCAACTCAGACACTGTGGGATAACTGACAGATTATCACCATCAAAATAAACTGTGAACAATGAAGGTCAAATGTCAGAATTCTCTGTTCTCTTGGTTGGACCGTCTCTTTAACTCCAGGTCACATATGCTTCAAAATATACACACCATTGGCCAGGAAATGTATTTGTACATGTAGATGACATTCACTTGAAATATATTTTGAAAACACTATATACAGTATGTTGTCTGTAAAAGCACAGAGGAAGCATGTACTGACAGAGACAGAGAGCGAGTTCCATTACAATTCCCTGAATTTTGAAAATAATTTAAAATGCAAACAGATGTTGTTTAGTAATTATCTCCTCAAAGAGTGTATAGAGTATTTGAACCATAAGAGGGAGCCAACAGGCCATAGTTGCCTAGGAACATTTCACATGTCTAGATATACAGTAAATTAAATGGTAGATTAAAGGGTGAGGTTTCCATGAAATGCTGGTTATGTTTTCCTTGGAATGTAAATTAGATTTTCATATTTATTGATTTCATATTTACTTGCCCTCACATTGCCAGCTTGATTATTCACATTAACTTTTGCTGCCTCTGTTAAGAAAGTGTTACTCAGTCCTTCAGTGTTTATCTCATATGCCGTGATATAAACCATCCCACACACATCCTGTTGGCAGCCAAAGCGAGAATAAAACTGTTGACCATAGTAATGCTTACATCATTTATACCATGACACATTTTCCTGGTTCCCACCTCTGCATTGCTTCCATCTGTAGACCCATGAATCAGTTGTGACTTTGTCTAGAAACCCAGTATGTGCTTTAGTTGCAGCCAATTCCAGCTGCAGGCTGAACAGATGTTAAACTGTACGATCAAATCGTCCTCTGGAACAGAAGAGAGAAACATTCTCGTCATCAGAGGCCAGTGATGCTGCAGCGTTGGAGTCGTTTACCTGCCGTTAATGAACGACATGACATCATGACATAATGGGATTTGCCATGGGAAGGGACTGCTTGGATCACTCAAGCTATCACACTAAATGGAAATTACACATTTTCCTGGTTCTCACTTGTACAGTGCTTCCATCTACAGAGCCAGAAATCAGTCCCAGCCTGTGATAGATGACTATTATTACACATATAGACACATAAATACCACCATCTGATGAAGGATTGGGATGTCAGCACAGTGAGCCATTAGCAGTGTGACAATTTTAGCTTCATATTGACCTAGCTCTGACCTCCGGCAGGGGGAGTTTCACACTGACACACTGTAAATTCTGACGTGTTCAGATTACTTGAAAAAAGTTTGGAAACTGATTGCGTCACTTTTACCCAGCAAACTTGAAAGCCAAATTAAAGTTAACTTAATAATCAACTAAAAGTTAGGTGAACAGATTACTTAAGAGTAAAGTATGAGATAGATCTCAAGTAAGATTCTTGAATGATTATAAGTAAATTTACTTTTGGACTAAGGACTTGTAAGTTTTATTACAGCATTACTTCAATTTAAATAACTTTGTTACACCATGTAATGTGAATTTCCTAAATGCTATTTATCTCAACGTGTTTAATCTGCAAATTCAGGATATGGTTAATTGGATAAAGTGAACATTCAAGTATGTTGCCACAGATTATTCACGTTAGGTAATGCTTGTTGTGACTTAATCACTTTAGTTAATGTCAGGATATAAGTAATAGATTGAATAGTTGGGGTTTCAATTTAGACAATATACTGGCAAACATAACATTACTTAATGCAGTTTATTGTGCATTTAATATGAACTGTCTTTGTTGATGATGATGTCTTTGTCACTGTTCATGCTTAGCTCATGTTAGTAAACTTTAGGGACTGGACATTATATCCAAATTCAATACATCTCAATACAAAACATGACAGTCCATATGGTGGGTCAGAAAAATGAATGGTGATATTAGCTCCATGTTATTCTGCTGTAGTAATCACAAATGAGACGGCTTGACCATCACAATTTCACAAGCTCTCCATCCAGATTATATTACTTACACTTTGTAATGACATTTTTAAATCGTTGTTTACATTCTAGCAAGACAATGCCAAGATTTATGGCTGAGAAATAAACATAATTCTGCACAGTCAGACTTTGTTGTTGTTGAACTTTTATTTATTACATGCATTACAGAGAGGAACTTGTTCCACCCTGCAGACAGTGGAGGTACTCTTCAGCAGTTTAGATGCACTGGTGTCTCTTCAGTTGAGTTGAGAGTCTGAAACTGTTCCCACATTGGTCACAGAGGTAGGGTTTCTCTCCAGTGTGAATGCGTAGATGTCTTGTTAGGTTACTTAAGTCTGTGAAAGTCTTCCCACATTGGTCACAGAGGTAGGGTTTCTGTCCAGTGTGAATGCGTAGATGTATTCTTAGGCTACCTGACCAAGTGAAAGTCTTCCCACATTGGTCACAGTGGTAGGGTTTCTCTCCAGTGTGAATGTGTAGATGTTTTGTTAGGTTACCTAACTCTGTGAAAGTCTTACCACATTGGTCGCAGTGGTAGGGTTTCTCTCCAGCGTGAATGCGTTGATGTATTATTAGGAAACGTGACCGTCTGAAACTCTTCCCACATTGGTCACAGAGGTAGGATTTCCCTCTCGCGTGAGCGAGTTGATGCTTTGCTAGGTTACCTGAATTACTGAAAGTCTTTTTACATTGGTCACAGTGGTAGGGCTTCTCTCCAGTGTAGATACGCTGGTGTTGACTGTATGAATCTGACAGACTGAAACTCTTCTCCCATTGGTCACAGTGGTTGGGCTGTTGACAGCAGTCAGGTTTGGGTCCGTTGGTGTCTCTCTGTTTCCATAGAGAAAGATATAAAGACAGAGATCAGGACAGAGAGACAGATAGAGCATATGCATGTGTGTGTGTGTGTGTGTTGTCTCAAATTACCATTACTTGATGAATAGCTTTGTTTATACAACTGTTATATATATATAAATATCCCACATAATATATGGCATCATATGTTAACTGTGATGTCATAGCTGTATTATTTCATACAGACCTGGACAACAGCAGCGGCTGATGTACTGGGCTGAGGGCAGAGAGAGAGAGAATAATTAGAAATCATATGTATTGTCATATATCAAATAAATATACAAGTTAATAGGCTAATGTTATCTACACAGTAACATTAAGTTATAGACGGGCTAATAGACTAATGTTACTAACAGATTAACATCAATGTTACAACAGTGATATTTTTCTCACCTCTTGTGCAGAATTCATTACGACAACATTCTTCTCCTCTGCCAGATGTCTCTCTTCAGCTCTGACATCATCAAACAGAGACAGTCGGTAAGACAGGGAACACATAAATATAATTTATAAAACATTGCTTCATGTTGAAACTGTGCACCTGTTGATTGATTACACATGAGTAGGTCTAATTTATGATCCGACATATTCGTATTTCCACATTACTGTAGGCTACATTTGGTGACATCATGTAAACCTGTTTACTCATGCTAGAGTAAAAAGTAGGAAGAAAATGTTGTATCTGCCATTTCTGACCAGGAGAATGAAAAATGCCTGTGAACTGACCCCCTGCACACAGTTAGAACTGGCTGAGGTTAAGCTACAGGCAGGCCTGGGGCCAGTTGCATAAAGATAGACCTAGTCTTAGACTTAAATGTGACCTTAAGTCAAACTTGCTATAGACACTTATATTTACCTGTTCCTACTACTTCTTGATTGTTGTAGATCTCTAATGGCTTGTTTCTCTCTCTAAAGAGTCTCTCTTTTCTTCAGGCTCTTTCCAAAAACTAAAGATTTGCCATCTTGTATGAAACAGCTTCAGTATTTAAACTTCCCACTGTGACAGTTAGGCCGACTCGTTGCCATAACAACAAAGTTCTTAACTCAAGATTAGCCAGGGGGGAGATGGCTAACTTTCCTACCTCAAAATAAGTCAGTCGTAATATTTAAGTAACAGACAGTCTTAATTAGACTAGTCCTGAACTAGCTTTATGCAACTGGAACTATCCGAGGCTTCTCTGAGCTTCTCTAGAGGATTAAACATTTGAATAGTATCTAACGTTAGCCTACTCTTTCCCAAATCAAATCAAAACAAAACAAAACAAAACAGTGCAAACTGATGCAGAAGCATTTTAATGCAGCATCGTTTCATAAAGTAGAGTCGGTTAACCATTAACTAAGAGTTTATTGCTATAGAAAACATCCATAACAAGCTTATGTGTCCCGTTGATGTGTTTATATTATTGTTCCCTACCTGAAACCGTCCGAGGGCCGTGAGTCTGACACGTTTTCGTCTCAGTTTGAATGGTTTGAACCAGGTAGATCACCATGGTAACCGGGGCATCGGAGCAGATACAAGGCCTCCTGACCAATCAGCTCTCTGGAAACATGAAGTCATCATTCCTACAGGGTCCCATTCAAATCAAAGTGACAAGTAATAAAGCCCCATTGAGCGAATTCAGACATATAACCGATCCTGAAGCTAACGTGTGCTGTGTGGACTTGTTGAGCAGAACTGTTAGCTTGTATTTCGAAAGGTAAGTAAAAATACTGTAAATGGTTTCATTACGAGCATGGTTGTTTGATATTGACCATTTTTGGCCATTCATCCACCCGAGGGTGCTGCTACCGGGTCCAGGAGATTGGTGCTATACATCCTACTATAAATGAGGAACTCTCTGTCCGTCCGTCTGTCTGTCCGCATCCATTTTGCTCTTCAACGGGCAACTGCACATGGCCATTGAGCATTGGCATAGGCAGGGACTAACGGAGCTGATTTTTCCATTTTCACAAATTTACGCTGTTTATGCACCTTTTTGCCAAATCTGCGCGGACTTGTGGCGCGTGCATCCCCGGAAGTCTGCACGTAGTTGTGGCGCACGCATCCCGGGTATCTCTGCAGAGTTGTGGCGCACGCATCCCCGGGTAGGGACTAGTTACTGTTGACAAAATAAAAAAAATAAAAAAAGTGGTGGCTATTATATCAAAGGTAACGTGTTAGGATTTTGTGCAAGTAATAAAATGGGAATAATGAACATTAAACATACTTTAGTTCATCTTGCATAAAGTGCCAGACAGGCTAAAATTAGTGCAACATTTTATGTTTTAAGTTAAGAGTAAATATCATTCATTATTGATAACTACAATGAATTTATGTAAACTATGTAGTATTTGTTAGTTAAGGTGTCAGTTTATTTATTATATGTATTTGAAATTTATTGTTATTGTTGACTTGACATCAAAATACAAATGGAACAGTATGAATAATGTGGTTCATGTGTGGATGGCATTAGAGACCAAAATATAATGTTCAGTCTGTCATTGGTGTATTCTGAGATGTAGAAGGTGCATGTTCAGGTTATTGTTTTCTCTGTGTGCAGGTGGACCTTGCTGCAGAGGTGATGGAGGAGAGGGACGGGGGAACCGCTGCGGAAGACCGTTTCTGCCGTCTCCGATGCGACAGACGGTATTCTCCTCTCCAAAGGAGCGCACCTGGATTGGAGATACCGATGGATTGGCGGTGAAACAAATGGAGCGAGATAGTGTAGTTGTGAGAGTTTGTGGTGGGCGAGGAGTCGATGTAGTTTTTTCCAGAACTGAGCGGTGGACAGGTGGGAGGAGCAGGAGATCCTGGCACTGCGCTAGAATCACCAGGACCTTCAAACCTGCTGATACAGGGAGAGTCAAGCCATGGCATGGAGAGTGAATTTCTAGATGGTGAATTACTGTGGCTGGACAGTGTGGTTGTGGATAGTGTACAAAAGGCCAGCAAGCCCTGCTCTTGGAATTATTTTTTCCCATAATGGTTACTGGACCTTTTAATCAGGCGAATTGGCCACCTATTAGTAGGACCCAATTAATCTTCAAGGGCACTCAGTCCTTAATGGCAGTAGCCACTGTGCTCTGGCAACCTAGCTACCAGTGTCTCCCCCATTGTCATGTTTGAATTATGTGTGAATTTCATTCCAGATGTTTAGTTGTGCATGCAGCAAAGAGTGTCTGTAGTATTTCAATTGTAATTGTCATGTTTGAATTACTTAGTAGCGTGTATTAGCGTTATGCATACGTTAGCATTAGCATCAAGATTCTACTCGCGATTAGCATTAGCATTACGTATACAGTGTTCTGTTATTTGTTCAATTGTATGCACTATTTGATGTATCTAATCAACAGTAGTTCGAAGGATTGCTTTGTTTTGTTGATAGTGACAGTATGATACTATTGATGCCATCTGCAAAATGGAAATAAGTGAAGTTATTCTCAAGGTTGTAACTGCTTTATTGCTTTTCTCTGTTCATAGAACCACACAACAAACTGAACATTTGGAACAACTTATACAAACAAAGAGTGGTGCATAATTGTGATGTGGGTGTGAAAACTAAATAAATCTTCTTGTTTGGACATCGTCTAATGTGTTCTAACCGGACATTCTGTTGAGGTTGTCACCGGATAGTAACCAGCATCATATTACATAATTCTTTACAGATAGGAATAAGAATGAGGTGAAGGGAAAGGGCAAGACTGCCAAAGGGAAAATAAGTAGGGTGTAATATTATTTAATGTGGATTGAGGAGTGTGTCTGTCAGCTGTTAATATGTGTGAGTGTATGTGTGCATACCAAATGTGTATAGTAATTCTATTGCGTCTGTGATGCTTAAGCAAGAGAATGTCAAATTACTGCAAAGAGCAAATAGAAGTTCACTATTACAGTTATAGGAATTAGACTCAGTTTATTTGTAATTTTGTAATAAAGTATAATATTCAGCTCAAACGGTGTGTATGTGTCTTAATTTTGTGTTTTTCTTGGTTTATCAGTGTAAATATTTCAGTAATTTGGAGCTGTGTGTTTTCACTTACTGCTGTGGTGATATTTCTATAGCAGTGATATTTGATGTCCATAGGTAATAAGTATTTATATGGTAACACTTTACAATAAGGGTACGTTAATTAACGGTTAGTTAACTTAATTAAGCATTAACTAACCCTTAATTAACAGCCTTGACCGTAAGCTTGCTCTAACCTTAACCTCAGTGACTTTATGCCTCAACCCAACCACAATACCTTAGTTAACATGAACACCATTAGTAAATGATTACTAGACACATTAGTTAACTGTTAATTAATGTTAGTTAATGCTTATTAAGCATTAAGCATGTTAGTTAATGCTTATTAAGCATTAACTAACCCTTAATTAATGTACCCTTATTGTAAAGTGTTACCATTTATATACACAAAAGGTATATTAAGTGAAGATGATATCAATCAAATGAGGTAAATGTTTTTTTTAGTAGTTTTAATAACTAGTGCCTGTTCGCCCCGCTGCTGCACAGAGCGCTGTTCGCTTGTTTATTCAAAGTTTATTAATATTGAACGTGTCGCGTGTCCAAATTGCACCAAATCTGACACTGCACGTCCTTGGTCCCCAGCAATACACCCGCCAAGTGTGAAGTAGATCGGACGAACGGTTCTCGAGATATGCGAAGGACACACACACAGACAGACAGACAGACAGAGATTCCTTGCTTTATAGTATGATGATGATGTCTCAATCAATGTAAAAGCTAATTGCAACTGACAGTCATTGTATTACAATTGTTCTGACCACAGTGTCAAGTGACAGGATGGAGTGAGAAATACAGTATAACATTTGTGACCTTTAATGATGCATTTCTGTAGCTAGGTCACAATAATTGTTGAATGTGGGAGATGCATTGTAGTAATGAAGGAGTCTTCGTGCAAGAGCAGTAGGGGCCTTAGCTATGTTTCACCCGTTTCAACTGAAACGGGCCCCGCACTCCCAAAGGGCTCCCAACTGACATGCAAGCATTGAATAATTCACCCACTTTTATATATATATATATGTATATATATATGTATATATATTGTGGCGAGCTGTGGTTACTTCAATCAAAGATAACGCACCAGACACCGTTTCAAAGCTAACAGCCAGCTTTAATTGCAGTTAGAACCAGTTAGCAGTTCAATATTCACAGCAAAAGGGTAGGCGGGTCATTTCTTTCACTACGAACATTACGAACGGTGTCAACTAATACGAACTAGTAAATTCTCAAACTAAAGCAAATACACATAATTAAAATCTCTATAAGCAATTATTTAGGGTTAAATAATCCTACCAGGCCAACAGTGCAGGAATAACAAGCTCTCCAGGCCTGACGGAGCTGTCCACGGTGCTGAAAGAGCGAAGCACAATTCATTGTAAACAACCAGTAGTTTCAGACACTTTTCATTCCCAAGCAAAATGTGGCATTGCTTTTGTTGTTAATTTAATTTGAGGGAATTGTTTAAGCTGTTTTTATGTCAGCTGATACATAACACATAGGCCTAGTGCTATTCAATGCAGACTAGTAGTTGCCGAGAAGGGCGAGGCCTCTCCTCATTCCAAAGCAAAAATGTCATTGTTTCAGTTTTAAATTGTTTGGTTTGTAATTGTTTGTTTGAATTGTTTGGATTATTTCTATGTTGAGCTGTCCATGATGCTGAAAGTGCACATAATGCATTTAAGTTGAAGTCCGAAAATATATCATTATTGATGCAAACCAACTTGAATCCTCGCTTTTTTTTTCTCTTTTCTCTTTTATGTTTTTTTTTCGCACATTAGCTCTTGAAACAGGCCCCCAGATGCTTAAGGCCGCCTCTGAGCAGGAGTACTCTTGTATCCCATCCCTAAAGTTGGGGGAAAAGATAAAAGAATCCCTCTGAACTATCGGGGCATTACTTTGACCTCTGCTGTGTAAGCTGTTTTGTTGTGTGTTACGTGTGGCCCTGCATGTGCATTATTGCACACTGCTTGTGGGTGTGTTTTATTCTCTCCTTGTCTCTCTCTCTGGTGCTTTCTCGCTCTCCTCTACCTGCTTTCTACTCTAGCTGGAGCACCTGAAGCCAATTAACCATCAGAGTTAAAAGGGGACCTGAGGAGCAGTGGGCGGGAGACACAGACAGACGCCCGACAGCCTGCAGCACAGCCGTTTTGGGGGATTCTTTTTTCCTCTATTGTTTATCCTCAGCATGTTCTTGGTGTGTTGAGTTTTGTTATTTTAGTTTGTTGTTTTAGTTTGGGCTGGAGATCACTGGTAGTTCAGTTATCAGGTTTTTGTTTTTGTTTTGGTATAGTTTAGTTTACCTTTTCCTTTGGTAGTTTAGGGGGAAGAGCTGGGTTCGCACAGCCCATTGCGTGGCTGGCCCAGTATTTTCCCCATCTTTTGTTCTGTTTGGCTGGGATCTCCAACCCCTTTTGGTTTGTTTCTCTTTTTCATTTTGAGTATGGTTTATTTTCTTCTAAATAAAACCTGGTTTCTGTTACTCAGTGGTAGTGGCGTCCTTTTATATGTTTCGGTCTCCAGTTGAGCCTTAAGTGTTTAGGAGGCCGTAACATTGTGTGTTATTTACAGTTTTTTACGATTGCTAGCAACCTTTTATCAGTTCTGTAGTCACATTTTCATAACTCTTAACACAGTTAGCACAACATCGGTCTGTTGCGGGCCATACCATTAACACATTTCTTGTTCCTTTGACACAAAATGCATTCAGTGAACACATTTTAAAAACTCTTGAATTTCTTTTACACACAAGCTCAACCAAGACCAAAACTATGGATTTTTACTGCCAAATTTACAAATGCTTTCACACTGTATGTCAGAACAGATAACCTCATGTTCTAAACCTAATTTATAGGCTACAGTTGAAGTGAACAGCAGTTCACATTGTATATTGAAACACAAATATATGTCCTATATTTTTTTTATTGCTATTACGTAAGAAACAGCTGATTGAAGTTATGCAAATAGACCAATCACAGCTGAACACTGCCAGGGGTGGATAAGGCACGCCAAAAGATACTTCCCAAGGTGCATAGCCAGAGAAAATATAAGGAGTGATGTGGACGAGAACATGTGGCCAAATGCAGAAGACCGGGTAGATTAGAAAAGGACTGTGTATTTTTCTTTTTTTTTCTTCTGTGCCTTTTTCTGTTTGTATATTTTATTTTTACACAACTGTAACCAGCAGCTATACTGCAGATTTTTGTTGATCTCTTGCAGTAATTTCCTATTGCAAATAAAGCCTTCACTGCAGCAATTCTGTAACTTATTCCTTTTTCATA
The DNA here is from genome assembly GCF_048128805.1 of Centroberyx gerrardi. Lineage (NCBI taxonomy): Eukaryota > Metazoa > Chordata > Actinopteri > Beryciformes > Berycidae > Centroberyx > Centroberyx gerrardi. Next base: position 5,230,670 of record NC_136020.1, read on the forward strand.
TACTGTACATTCTATAAAGTAAAGATGAGTCATTCACTTTTGATATAGAATGTTTGCAAAAAACAAGAAAAAAAATGCGTACATTTACTACACTCAACAAAAGAAAAATGTAGAGTGACTTCAAAAGAAACTGCAGTGCCAAAAACAATTGATTATCAATATACTGTCTATTGTATAAGGGTAGAACTGACACATGTAAAGTAATGCATTTTCTGTAATACCATCTACTGTTAGTATTTTGTATGTCATTGTGCTGTGATTGACTAAATGTTCCTGTTGGAAAAAAACATGTGCTAGTGTTTTGAAAGAATTATTTGATTTTGAGACATGTTTGCAGTGTTTTGGTAGAGTTAGTGTATTTTGACAAAGTATTCTTGCATTTTGAAAATTAGTGTTGGTGTTTAGTTTACAATATGTGATTTTGAGCATAAAATTAACTGTTTTGCCAACTGTGTGTTGTAGGTGAGTTGGTGTGTGAAGAGTTTAGAAAAAGTATTATAAGTATTGAAAAACGCTTGCTAGCGATCGTAAAAAACTGTAATCGCATCTCTGAATGGGCCAAGTCTAACAACATCATAACAGACGAACAAAATGGGTTCAGAAAGACACGGAGTTCTCTGGATCACATTGCCACCTTAACCACAATTATATACTCTAGGAAGAAGCTAAAGAAGCCAACTTTCTGCTCCTTCATTGATTTCTCTAAAGCTTTTGACCATATTGACCGGAACTTCCTCTGGGATAAACTGTCATTACTGGGCCTAAATGGTAACATCTTGAATTGTCTTATTGCTATGTATGAAAAGGTGAAGTGTTGTGTCCGTGTCAATGGCTGTCTTACAGACTGGTTCCCAGTTGATATTGGAGTAAAACAACGCTGTATTTTATCCCCTATTGTGTTTTCTATGTACATAAATGATCTTTCTATGTCAATCAGAGCCTTAGGTAAGGGTGTCTGTATAGATAAGGAAAAAATATCCATCCTCTTATATACAGATGACATTGTCTTGATTTCTGAGACTGAAGAAGAATTACAGGAGATGTTAGACCTTGTCCATAGCTGGTGTCAGGATTGGAAACTGAACATAAATGCTGACAAAACAAAGGTGGTGCATTTTAGGAACCCATCAGCTCCCTTAACTTTGTTTGGATTTTCATGTGGCCCTTCACCACTAGAAGTCGTTAAGGAGTATACATATTTGGGGCTGATCCTAACTGAGTTTCTAAACTTTGACAAAACTGTTAAGCATCTGGCAATGCATGCAAATAGAGCTCTAGGTGCTATCATAGCCAAATGTAAATCTGTGGGTGGCCTTCCTTTTACATGTTTTACCAAACTGTTTGAATCTCTGGTTTTACCCATTCTGACACACGCTGCTGCTGTTTGGGGTTACAGAAGCTACTCTTGTGTTAATGCTGTCTTTAACTGAGCATGCAGATTTTATTTAGGAGTTGGTAAATACACCCCAACTGCTGCCATACAGGGTGATATGGGTTGGAAAACTCTATGGCAACGCCAGTGGTCATGTTTTTTTAAGAATTGGCAGAGGCTTTGTAGCATGCCTGATAGTCGACTCTGTAAACGTGTTTCTGTGGGCTTCCCAATTGACTAATGTAAAAAATGATATGTACACTGTGAGAACTTTTTTTAGCTCCTTGCATATATCCCACCTTGCCCGCACAGATAGAGTCTATTCAAGAAATGATTTAAAGAATTTTGACATTGCAGTATCAGAGAGTGATGAACAGAAATGGTTTCAGTTAATAAATAAACCTGAGGGTAACAAACTGCGCACTTATTGCCTATCTAAAAGTGCTTTTGATACAGAGCCATATGTACAAAGTATCTTATCAAGGCAGCACAGAAAATTCAGATTCAGATGTGGAGTTGCACCTTTAGCTATAGAAACTGGAAGGTACACAAACACCCAGCCGATAGACGGTTCTGTACCCTGTGTAATAATGGTTCTATTGAATCAGAAGCCCATGTACTCTTACACTGTGAACTCTATACAGACATTTGTTCTGAATTATTTTTTCAACTTTCAAACCATGTTGCAAATTTTAATGAGTATGATGATTTAAATAAATTGTGTGTAGTTTTAGCTGGTAAATATTGTATCAACGAATGTGCCAAAGCTTGCCACCTCATTCTTAACAGAAGACGTTCATTCATGAGTGTCTAAATTTTATAATGCAATACTAAGATTGTTTTATATTCTTTGTTTGTGTGTGTGTGTAATATGACCTCTATTTTTCGTGTGTGTGTATATGTATATGTATATGTGTATCAACGTATCTGTACGAATGTATGTACTTATGTGTGTGTATATTTGTGTGTATGTATATATGTATATACATATGTATATATATATATATGTATTCTAGTATTTTTTTTTATGTGTATTATTTTTTAGACTGTGTCTCAACTCTAAATGAGTGGTCCTCAACCTCCTTTTTTATTGGGGTACTGTGTTTGTTGCTCTGTTTGACCTGTATGTTGAGGAGTGACACATAAATAAAATTATATCTATCTATGTATGCCATCATTAAAAGTGTTGTACATGTGTCCACAGGTTTGCAGGGATATTACTATGAGAAGTGTATCAAGTGTTCCAGTCGTTCCGCAGTGTCTATGGCCATATTGAAGTTTCTGAAAACACTGCATTTGTTTCACCTGACAGAACTTAGTTGTTACGTTTGTGAAGGTCTTGCAGGGAAATCACTGTTTTATGGGGCAGAATAGGAATAATAAGTGAGTTCTGACAACTGAACAGGTAAAGGTGTCCTGTTTGATGGGGTGTAATGTGTTATATTTAATATTATGGAGATATTTTTAGGTTTTATGGTACATGCACATACATCAAAATGCTGAGGTTATGATATTGCAGCTTGAAATGTGTCTGTGTGCAATTGATGGATGAATATAACGGCATCCACACAAATAGTGACAACATGATGGATGGTAAGAATACAATTAAGTATGAACGAGTATAAGATAGTGTATTGGTAGGGAGAAATGTCCACTGTGACTACAGTGGCATGGGTTAATTGTCAGTTGTGTACTGTTGCATATTCGATACTAACCAGGTCAAACGTGCGAAATAAAATGCATATTAGATATTGACAGATTTGTTTTGTAGTAAATGAGTTTGTGTAGACAGTTTTTTTTGTTTTTTTTGTTTTAAATCCTGTTAAACATGTTAATGTAAACAGTTTAATGTATTTGTTATTTAAAAAATGGCATTATCATACTGTATTTGTGTGTGAAAGGATTTCTTGCCTTTTCACAGGGAGTACATCCAAAAAGGCCATTACAACTTCAATGTGTACAATTCCAAATAATTTTACAGCGAAGCAAATTTGCAGTCTTGGAAAATTAAAGATTATGTATGCACCAAGCTGCAGATTCATCGTATTTGTTGAATTAAATGCACAACAAAGAGCAAATTATTTATTATGGCTGGAGGATGAAAGTAGTGAACATTGTAGTGAAACAGAGAGCAAGATTGTATGTAGCAGTATATCAGTTGTGATTTGGGGATGGAAGAGACGTTTGTCATGGATGAAATGTTGGCAATAAATGTAACAGTAATTGGTAAAGTTCAAAAAGTCCATCTGCAATGTGATTCAAGGAAAAACACAAATATGACAGAAAAATACAATAAAAAGGAAAGATAGGGTAACTTAGAGAACAACACCCATTTAGACAATGTCAGACATTTTGCATGCTACAGAATAAAACTAATGGACAATTTCAATACGTACTTTTTATACAGCGTTGTCAACTGTATGCACAGCTGGTTTATAGTATGAATCCACACTTGTCAGGAGAAACTTGTGTGATATACTGCTTACTGTGTTTAATTAAATGTCAGGTGATAAGTCTGTTGCATGATGTGTATTATCTGCAATAAACATCGTCAACTATATAGTACTTCAATTAAACAAGATAGCTAAAGTATATCACAAATAAATTAACATCCAAAGATGATTAAAAAAACCATTTATTTCAACATTTTAATATAAAAGTGCAAAGCAGTTACAACTAGTAATGTACAGTTTCTATGTATTATCTTACATATTACAGAATATGCAGGTTGTTTCAGCAGTGATCACAGTAGAAATATGATCCCAAATAACAGCTGTTGTTCCGTTAGTTCATGAATGTTCTTGCCAGTGCATTTATGGTTGTTCCAAAATGTCCAAATTGTATATATTTATATACAGTGGTGTTATGTCCCTGAGAATGGTCTGGGGTGCAGGAACAGTAACACAACAACCAATAATGGAGAAACTGACATGACAAAGACCAATTTGGTAGATTTCAAATAGATCAAAAAGTGATGTTTATTAACAATGGTAGCAGAATAAGTGCTAGGAGTGCACAGTGATTGTTTACAGTGTCTCCACAACTATGAAAAAAAGAGAGACGGACAGAAAAAGGACTAAAGGTGGTGGCAAAGGAAAGAAATGAACGAAACAAAAACCTCTAAGCTAGTGTGTTTAACAGAATGTACAGGGTTCCCCCGTCTTACCTGGCCCTTTTCCCACCTGGATACAAATGTACAGAAGAGCGTTAGTACATGCAATGAAATATTTGACATCTGACCAACACATGAGAAATGATCAGGCAGTTCTTGCTAGTGTGGCAGGTTACACCAAAGGGCTTGAAATGTTATGGCAAATATATCCTAGGTATTGTCATTGTAGATTTTCTATACATTTGTATATCTGTATTAATTTGATAGAACAACAAATTTTGTATGGAAACCAATACAGAAAATCTTGACTATGTGCATTCTGAAATGATGTAACAGCACAACACAATGTGTAAAAGATCAAGGGCTTTTGTTTGATCATTTTAATGTCATAGGGGCAACAATAATTGATTCCTGATTTGAAAGAGAATATCTTGATGGAGGACCTTTGGTATGCAATTAACTTGACATTTACAGTTTTGATTATGTAGTTGGATATTTGTTATAAGAATGGAATTACTGTATTTCCGACTTTTCTAGTTATTAGTTTGAATGTCAGATAGGTCTGTGTAAACACTGTACCTCTATGGTGTGTTGTGGGGTGCTGTTTGCAGGGTGACCAAAGGAATTTGATGTGTATCACAGGATATGGTGGTTGGGTTCATCTTTGTCAGGGATTGGAACCATTAGCACAGTTGGAATCTACAAAACAGTGTCAACAAACAAGTCATTTGGAATAAATGAATACATGCACATGCTATCTCTGTAGTCTGGGTGGAGGTCTAGTATGTTGAAGACATAAAGGTATATTATGAAAACACTATATACAGTATGTTGTCTGTATAAGCACATAGAAAGCATGTAGAGGCAGAGAAGTTGACAGAGAGCGAGTCCCATTACAATTCCCTGAATGTTGATCTGTGAAAATCTGTTCCAATGCAATTCATAGGCAACACTCAGGTGTTTGTAGCACAGTCAGAATGCAATGCAATGCAGGTTTGTTATTTCCTCAAAGAGTGCACAGAGTACTTGAACCATAAGAGGGAGCCAACAGGCCATAGTTGCCTCGGAACATGTCACAGCTATTGTCATATTATGTCTAGATATACAGTAAATTAAACGGTAGATTAAAGGGTGAGGTTTCCATGAAATGCTGGTTATGTTATTCTTGGAAGGGTAATTATTTTTCAGATTTTCATATTAATTCACTTGCCCTCACATTGCCAGTCTGATTATTCACATTAACTTTGCTGCCTCTGTTAAGAAACTGTTACTCAGTCCTTCAGTGTTTATCTCATATGCCGTGATATAAACTATCCCACACACACTTAGTTTCCTTAGTTTTATCACACTAATTGGAAATTACACATTTTCCTGGTTCTCACTTGTACAGTGCTTCCATCTACAGAGCCAGAAATCATTCCCAGCCTGTGATAGATGACTATTATTACACATACAGACACATAAATAGCAGTTATAGCAGCCATTAGCAGTGTGACAATTTGAGACTCATATTGACCTAGCTCTGACCTCCGGCAGGGGGAGTTTCACACTGACAGTAAATGGGGACAAACAGTAATTAGTCCAGAAACATAGACTGTGATAAGCTGCTAAAAAATACTGAAGTTTGAATCAGAGTGGAAATCAATTGTAGAAGCACACAAAGAGAGGGGGAGAGAGAGATTACAAATACACTTGGGGGTCTTCTCTGTTACGATAAGCCATTAAGCAGTGTATTTATTCAAAGAAAACCCAGTTCTATCATTTCTAACACAAGAAGACAAGTAGCATTCCCATCATTTGCCACTGGAGCAAACTTTAACGCAGCTATTTCATTAAAATATGATGATTAATTTCCATCTGTTTTGGTACAGCCAATCTGTTAACCTCAAACAAATTATGTCATCATGCTATCCCAATACATCTGGCACTCTCTGTTGTTTACTATGCCATGCCACAGTACTTTAAAACAGAGCCGACATGTATTTTTCAGAAATAAAATCTAGCTCACATTTCTTGCTTGCTTGCTTGTTAATGTAAACACTCTTACAGCACAAAAACACATTTTATTCCATTTTATTTCCACACATTTATGTCTCTGGTAATTATATGTAAGAACATTGCAAAATGGCTCAAAACATCAATTATCCTAATTTCCTTACCCAGCTCTTATAAAGCAGTAATGGCATCAAATAGCTGTATAGAAATAGGAGTTTCATATGCAATCTTCCATCATCACATCTTCACCTCCCCCATTACTTATTGTACTCTGTGTGTTTGTGTGTGACTGAAAGAGAAACACACAAACACACAGAGTACAGTAAGTAATGGGGGAGGTGAAGATGTGTGTTTGTGTGTGACTGAAAGAGAAAACATGAGTTCTGGCTCTACCCCATTCATCCTTAGTGACTTTGTTGTCTCCTAAGAGAGAGAAAAACATAAACGTTCCCCCATTGTTTGATGAGATAAGTTTTGCCATATTCATTCTCTCTGTTACTTGCATTACCTCTGTGAACCTTTGAATCAGTTCTGCAGTTCATCGATCCTCTCCCACAAATCCTTTCATCTGTGGACAAGACAGCTGAGAATTGGGAAGTAGTTAGCTAGTCTGCTGACCTTCCAACATCATGAAAGCCAAGGCCATGAATGAATGAAAAAAAAAAGAAGTCATTGCCATTTATATTTTCATTTACATTTTGACCAGAGTCCCATCATTGCCATTCGAGTTGCCAGTTATGCCGCGTTCATGTCATATGGGAAGAAGCGTGAGAATGGGATGACATCTCCTCGCTAGAACTTGGAAGCATTCAAACGTTTAACTCGTTGGAACTCCAGTGCAGCAGCAACCAATGATTTGGATTTTGATTATCTTGGACTGTCAACATCAGTGGATTCGCTGCAGTGTTTATCGCTTGTATTGACACACTTCGGCAATTCGTGACGCCAAGTGGAAGAAATGGAAGCCCGCAAAAAAGTCTCATTCATCCTACATCCACTAGGAGGCTGATGTGAACATTTTTTTCCAGTCGGCAGGTCGTACTTATGGTAAATCTGATATGACATAAACACAGCATTAGCTACGCTCTGAAAACTGTGGTTCATTGGCTCCACCCATTGAGGTTTAATTCAACCAATGACATTATTTCTTTAGGTACATGGTATGTGCCTTAGCCAACTGAGCCACCAGGACGCCCCACAAGAAATATTTAACTGAAACTCCAATCTGCTGGACCCATGGTCTTGATGCTGTTGCCCAGATGGCAGACCAACATAAATGGAAGCCCATATTTAAACTGAATGCATTTATCAGATGCCTGGCTTTCTGAGGGTAATGAGGCAGAGTTGACAGTAAAAATGTTCATGGTAATGGATACATATGGACATTAAAGCTAGCAGGCCTATGCCTCTCTAAGCAAAAGCAAGAGGTTTGTCATAACTGACCTCTAGCACCAGATTTATCCTGTAGCTAATGAGGAGGAATAATCCAGCTAACGCACATATGAATGGTTATGAAAGAGCGCTTAATATTTGTCTGCTGAAACTTGTTAATGTCCTTCCAAACACACACACACACACACCAGCTGACCTTTCGTCTTTGAGTTCTAGGCTAATTGCATCCCCGAGGTTAAACCATGCACCTGCTTTGGTCACGTTCCCAATCTGCTGTATGGTTGGACATGCGTGGCTGGCTCGACCAATCATCCCTCACCTCCTTCCTTACCCTTCCTGTATTCCTCTCTCCATTTAACTATACCTCATTCTGCCTATTCAGTTTATCCAGAGAAATCAGGCACCGCCAAGCCTGGTGAAAAGGTTACTTTACAATGCTTAATCTCTCTGTTTCATCCCCTTTGTACACATCCATTTCACTCTGTTGCTCACCCTGTTTAGCCTAGCGCTCTCTCTCTCTCACATTTGTGTCCGTCTGCCTGTGCTCATTGTCCTGGTGCAGGCTACAAAGATGACTAAGTGAGAAGGTGGAGGTGTTAATAATGACGAAATGACTCCTGCCATTTCAACCGAAGATAAATACTGGTTTGTCAATTACGTTTTCTGCTTTACTTCAGGAGCTCAATGTACCATGTGCACCGTCGCAGGGGGCAGAATAGTAGCTCACTTAGCATTTGTCTGTTGATTGGCTGTCATTCAACAGCCCTGCACAGAGGGGTCTTTCCATGGTAACACTTCTGCAGATAACATAAGGAAAAGGCCTCTGAACCCAGGCCCATTTTCATTGTTTACTATTGACAGCACAGTCAAGAAACAATCACAGTTTGCCCCGAGAGACAACAGAATTCCACCTGTCACACTGCCTTCGGTGCACATCAGAGGCTGAGGGTTAACTGATTGGAAATGCAATCACACCCTGCTGACTGGGGCTGATTAGATGATTATCTCAAAAGGATGGGCCGCTCTTTGAGCAATCAAACATGGCGGAGAGAGAGACAGGAGCAGGTGTGTCTCATAGCTCTTAGAGGATGTTGTCAATGCCGGACAGAAAAAAACCTCAGCTGGAATACTGAGCAAACGCTTGAGGGGAGTGAAGGAGGCTGCCCTTCACAACAAAACCTGACATTTATTTTCTCCTTTGCACGCGAGTCGTTGTTTATATGAGGATAGGTTCAAATGCACAAGCAGTTGTTCATTCCATTTTTTATGAGTCCACCGTTCTTCAGTGTTTTGTTTGTTTTCCATGGCAAAATAAAGACTAAAAGGACAGAGGAGAGTGACAGCATGAACCAGATCTGAATGCTGTTACGCTGGATGTATAGCAGGCCATGCAAGAGCATTGAAATGATTGGGGAGTGACTGAAAGGCCAAGCACTTCTTCATGGTTTTGTCAATGTTAAACCTGTTTAGAGTTAGGACTAATGGAGTGAGGAGGGTGGGAGACTCAGACCACCTTAATGGACAACAGTATGATATGCACTTACTTTGATGTGATCACTCTTACTGATCGGTATAAAAGACTGAGTCATGGTGAATATATAGAAAAAACTCACATCAAACAAAAAAGGCACCTAGGTGCTGGATCAAGAGTAAACAAGAATCCGCACACTGTATAGCTCCAGATGCATAATGAATTTCTTAACACCGCAGTGGTTAGGTTTCGAACACACTTTGAAGATGAAGAGCGGTGTGCTCGAAACATAGCCACTGCGGTGTTAAGAAATTCATTATGCATCTGGAGCTATCCAGTGTGCGGATTCTATTCTTTTCCTCTGAATATGCTAACATATCCTCTTTGGCTGTGTAGCAGATGGAAGCACAATTTTTATGGCTAAGTAACGTTAGACTGAAGCTCAGTGAAAAAGGCGAGGGATAAGAAGAGAGGAAGCTAATATTATGAAGTATTAGTAGCTGTTGCTACAAACGGAAAAAAATCAATCTTGCCATACTAAATTAGCTAGGTTAGCTAGTTAGCCTAGCTAACCTTCAAGTTTAAAATAGCAATACTAGCCTATAGCTATCTAGGTAAGATAGTTAGCTAGCCTGCTGTTGCCATTTATATTTTTGGTTAAATTTTTTTAAAATTTACATCCTTCTTTGTTATTTAAGTTTGCCAGCTAACTTGTGGTTCTTTGGCTCAACCCATTGAGGTTTGACTCAACCAATACAAATATTTTTGCCTCTGAGAAATGTTTGTGAGCCTATAACTAAAACTCAAATCTCCATGAAACATTAAACTCCAGTCTGCCTGCCTCTCCACTGAAAAGCATTAAAGGGATAAAGAAGCATCTCTTATGGTCAGAGTCCAATCTGCTGCAGGTGGCGAGGCCAAGCAATCATAATTTACAGCTTCAATTTCTCCTCTTTTGTGCATTCAGCGTGATCAAATGGTCAACAGCGCAGATGTATTAAGTTGAGCACAGAGGTCACGGGTTAGTGAGGCCAATCAGTGCTTACACTAGGCTTAGACACACACACACACACACACACACACACGCACACAGAGGGTTACGACAATGGGAGAAGAGCTCTTTTTTTTTACTGGTGATGAGGCGCTGATTAAAGAAGGAAACAGGTGACAGGTGTCACGGGGCTGGAATTGTCTTGAAAAGATGAAAAGGTCTTCAAAAGATATGTAGTGGAATTATAATAAGGTATATTATTAATACAATGAATAAAAAAAAGATACGATGAAACTTTAATGATCCCTGTAGGGAAATTGGGTCATTGCAGCAGCAAAATAGTAACAGGACACAGCAAAAAGAAATACAGAAAATGAATAGGAATAGAGCAAATCAGGAATATTAAACATAACAGTGTCAAGAACATATTAAGTAGAAATGTATGAATGAAGTGTATGAAAAATATGAGTTACAGCATTATGAGGGTGTGCAAAATACTACGTCCGATATGAAATCATACCAAAAAATGAAATGTGGTATGAAATACATTTTAAAGAGATACATGCATTTTAGACAAGTGAGAGAGAATATGAGAAAACGAAGCAAGCAAATGTGTGAATTTACAGTTTATATACACCATGTTCACATTAACCGGCCTACAGCAGGCCTTACATATGCACAGCTAGTTTTAGATATGTATAAGAATATCATCAGGCAACATTGAATGAGCATCTACTGGTTGTAGTTGCTCATCTGATTGGAGCGCAGCTATAGTACGCGCCATTCGGGATCAGTAAAGGTTTAGCGAGTGTTTAATAAGTGTTGAGCCGGTCTGAGCCGCAGTGTTCTCTCTAACAGATGTGTGATCGGGAAGTATTTGTAAACACAGTGTAAATGTAATTAATTCCTCCGGTGTCAGATTGGCCAGTAGGATTATTAATGCAGTTCCTATTTAATTAAAGCCCCGCGCCTGGACACTCAGCTGGTAGCGCAGCCCTTTTTTCTTCCTGCCCCACTCTCTCTCTCTCTCTCTCTGTCTGCGTTCATTTCTCTCTCCCTCCCTTGCTTATTCGTTGACGTCATCTGCCTCTGCCTTTCCCCACCTCCTTTTTTTTACCATCTGCTTTTGGTTAGGCTTTCATTTTCACCTGCCAAGCAGGCGTCTTTAACTTCAGAGCTAATTCTATCAAGAGAGAAGAGACTCTCGCACATGGGTTATATTAGCTAATAGCGAATCCAGGCTGTCTAGATCCCTGTAGGCCTATATCCATTACTACACATAATGAAATGGCTTGCAATTAAAAAGCACTATGTGGAGCCAGTGGAGGATGGAACAGGGTTTTGGGGGGTTTGGCAGGTGAAAGGGCATTGGTTTTCATTACTGTCACTGTTTATTATCATCCTACTGATCACTGCACTATCTTGGAAGACTCTTGCACACTGCACCACTTCTAGTATTGGGAATAATGTACAGGTCCTATTATGCAAATAAGTTACTTAATGCATTTCATCCTATTCAGTGTATCTACATCATGGTACAAAGGTGTACCAAACTGCTCACCATGCCTCTCCTACAACCATACAGGATGCCATGCTGCTTGAAAGTGATTGAATGCTGAATGTATATTTTTAGAGTAATATGTATACTATCTACTGTATTCTGTTGGCTTGTACTGTATACAAAGTCCCAAGTATCACCAAGTACGGTGTTACTGTGAATTTGTCAAGAGAGGGTTAGATCATTTTGGGTCCTGTCCTGTGTCACATGTGTCCTGTTACCAGTAGGTGGCTATTGTCTTGTCATGTCCGCATTTAACACAAGCAAACTTTTATTGGAGCTTTGTAAAATTTTTCCAAGGTTGTAAATGTATCCAGTCCGTAGCCCAGATAGCCTTCAACTCATTTTTCAAAATGTCTGGCAGAGCAATTTCCTTACACAAAGAAAGACATTCAATTAGGACAGGGCACGAAATCATCCAAATCCTACTGGATTTGTCTCTACACCACAGCTATCAAGACCAATTCCTGCACATTTATTATACGTGGTGAATAAAGGCATTTTCTGATTCTGGTTGAAAGAAGTGAAAGCTGAACTAGGCAAGATTTTTATGTAAAAAGACACCCATCTTGTCAGCCTAAATCATGAAATGAGGCAACAGCAACAGAGCGTCCCACCCTCCTTAATTGAGATGTTTGCCCACATGAAAATTTGGTGTTCAGTATGTGGGATACTACACTCACAGGGAGTGAGTGACGAATCGAAACTTAAGAGTGAAAAACAAACTCCTAAACAGCAGTGAGTCAGCGCTCCTTCCAGAGAGAGCTGGACTCACCAACATTAGAACTTTTTCCTCTCTAATCTTTTTCCTCTCTTTTTCCTTTAACTTTTCCTTTGGTATAAAGCTTCACAGACAAGCCAGGCTGGTAAACAATAGCGTGCTGTGTGCAGTTTACTGAGATCCTGCTACCGGATTTCTGGATTGGTTGAAGTTCTTGAAACAGTGACCTCTCGGTGCCATTTGGGGCTGCAAGGGTGCGAAGTTTCCTAATGCAGCTTTAATACCGAGTCCAAGGTCGACTCTGTGGCTTTGGGAAGACAAATGAAGGCTTTAGCTACTCCAACACAAAAAGCACACATTGTACTCTATTGTACTCACATGCATAATGTTGTTTTCTGTGAAAGAAAAGACCGGCTGAGGTAACTTTTCCGATTTAAAGGCTTAAAGAACCCCCTATGGGGACAGCTTCATTCCCCTGTTTTATCTCCATCACCAGAAAGAGAAAGAAATTGAGGGGGAAGGAGAAGGAGAGAAACTGTTTGAACCTGTCAGGCATGCTCCTTGCTGAGTCAATCATCTGAGACAGGGCAGATGAAGCAAATGAATAAATGATTTATAGACACACACCCCCCCCAAACACACACACACACGCACAAATGCATCCACACATGCACACGCAAGTTGACTGACAGATTTGTTGATCTATCCGTCTGAGCATTCACATTTTTTTATTGGATCTTCTGAAAACAAATCTCCCCCGCACACAGCTTTCACATCTGCTCTAAAAATGCGTTTAGCATGCTAATACCTTGCTTTTAAGGGTTGAGCACTCTTTCTACTTACTCCGCATGCTTTACAACAGAACAACACTAATGGTGCTCAGGTTTTAGCCAGGACCATTTCTTTTTTTCACCCCCCCGAATCGATTTGTTATTCTCAAGATGATCAATCCAGAGCAGATCATGATCGATTTTCCTGTCACATCCGGAGTGTAACAACTATGTTCTCTGTTTGTTTGTCAGGCTCATATTGAAAACAAGCCTTGTGAAGCACGCCAGCAACAAGTTGTGCACTTGAAAACTAAATCATTTCTTAGATTTTTTACATTTTTGACTGTGTTTTGCCCAGTTTTTTGGGTTTGTTTTTGTCTCTTTTGGTAGCAGAGCGTCAGTGTGGGCAAAAGTACAGTATCAGTCATATCAGTGACAGTGACAGGAAAGAGGAGAGATTACAGAAAGTTTAAGGCATTCTCCATCATTTAGCCCAGCAGGGATGAAGAGAGATTGGGGGGTGTCTCAAGAGTAGGAGGGGAGGGAAGATGAAAGGGACGAGCTGGCACTTTAGTATAATCTTCAATAGTGCAGATGTGAAACATGGGGGGAGAGAGAGAAGAGACCTGTTTCAAAAAGTGGAAATGGATTTTGATAGATGGAGGTGCAGAGAGGTGTGGAAAATTATGTTGGGGTGTTAGAACAAGTTGAAAAAGCAAGATGACGACTGAGGATGGAGAAATAGGGGTGATGATGATGCAGACGGAAAAAAAACAGCAGCAGCCTGTTGCAGCAGCTGACCGTGTGTTCGATCGTGTTCGGGTGTAAAGTCTCTGCTAAATGTTATGTTGAAACAAGTTAGTTTGATACTAAAGCTGTGTCTTTGTTTAGCTGCACCATGGAGACTCAAGGTACATCTGAACTAGTAGAACGTAAAGGGAACACACTGTCGCAGATAGTGTCGTTTTCACCTTCTGCGGCCAATAACGTGCCCAAATTAATGTCTCCTGCCCCAATTAACGGCAACCTGGTGCAACAGGCTGCAGGGGTTACATCACTCAATGGCAAAGTGTGGACAGGAGGGTTGCATCTGATGAGACTGGAGTTGTGTACATGTGTACATCTGTGTTAGGCTGCTTTGTGATTACAACAGAATAAGCCTCTATTTATCTCAGTCTATCTAAATGGTTCGGAGTGATACACCCAGCAAAAAATACTCTGCATTAGCAACTTTCAGGTTCCAATCATAGCATAGGATAGGTTATATCGTGAAGACAATTCACAAAAATGTCAAACAATTGTTGTGAAGATGACCTTTCCTTTCAGCTGTGAGCCCTGACATTTTTTTCACATAGATATAAAACATATGGATAGATAACTGTTGGAAATTCCTTGATGTGAAAACAAGCAGTGAAATGACTGTGATTGTATGGTAGTTGATTGAGGGAAAGGGGATAAAAAAAGTTCCCAGCAGAGAAATACAGCAGACAGAGTTTACAGTTGAGACAGTTATGGTACATGCAGACCGAGCAAGACCACTTTGCTTTGCGTTTCACTTGCAGACCCTGTTCATTTTCTCTGTGTATCAAATCATCCTTGCTCAGACTTGAAAACTTGAGATGAGGTAAGGTAAGGTTAGGGCAGGTAAGGTAAGATAAGATGAAACTTTATTGATCCTTGTGGGGAAATTGGGTCTTTGCAGCAGAAAAGGTCATAGGATTCAGCAGGGAAAAGGAAAATAGAACATGAGCATGCAAATAGAATATGAAATTGGTAATAAAAAACTGTAGAAAAAATAAGAATAGTAAAAAAATATATATATATTATAATAATAATAATATAATATAAATAATAGTAAAAAATTGAAGAAAATAAAACAAAACAAAGAACAAAAGCAACAAAATAGAATATATCAATAGGATATAAAACACAAGATAACAGGTTTATTAAATTCTAAAAATTCGAAATTTCAATTGTGTGATACAGACACACGTGAGACTTTGACCAACAGGCCAAGCTGCAGTCACTGAGTGTGTGTTGATGGTGAACTGTGTTTTAGATCAAGTGGGGTGGGCTGGTCGATATCCCACTTTCTACACAGTTTCAGCTCGCTTAGTGACCAAAGTTTTAACTCGATGAGTGACTTTGACATTTGCTTTCCTAGTCTAGACCCTCTGATAATATAGCATGAGGGTCAGGATTAAGGACCTGAAGAGAAGTAGGAGTTAGTGCAAGCAACTAGTTTGTACTGAGTTACTTCATTTGGTTGCACCGTATATTTAAGGCATATTTATACACAATATAACAATATTACAGGTTTATTAAATTCTACATTACATTCTCTATTAAATTCACGGTTACTCCACTAGCTAACAGCCTTGAGCTGCCCTGATATTCTAAGAGTTTTTTGCCTTCAAAGTAACAGATTTTTAGCCTGGTAAGACCATCCTGATCACGTGACCTCACATTCTGTTTCGCTCCACTTGTCTGGACTTCTAGCCACCCACATCGATTTCCTGAAATTACAATGTAGCCAGGCCAATCAGGGACTGCGTTGTAGTTGATGACGTGAAATACAGGCCGCCGCTGGCAAAACAGTAATGGCGTCTCCCGAAGCAACGAACGTTAACTTTAGTAGAGTAAACACAGCCATAAGTGCAGTTATTGCAGAAATAAACTCAATAACAACAATTAAACAAGAACAAGAGTATGCACTAGCGGAGTTTCTCGGCGGAAAATACGTTTTCGCCGTTCTTCTGACTGGATTTGAATTTGGATTCGCTGATTGGCTGAAGGAGTTTGTCTGTCAAGGCAAGTACTCCCGCCCACTGAAATCGATGTGGGCGGCTGGAAGTCCAGACTGATCTGTGGAGCGAAACAGAATGTGAGGTCACGTGATCAGGATGGTCTTACTAGGCTAACAGATTTTGTGAATCATGCAAGAAAAATGCATTGTTGGTGGGAGAAAAAATGACAACTTAGTGATATTGTTTGCAGACAAATGAAATTGTCATTATGTGAATGCATTTCTGTGACTTTCTATTTTACATCTGCCTGAGGAACAAACTCATCAGTGATGTAAGCCAGTCCTGGGTATTCAGAAGACATCGAACAGTGACAGTAAGCGTGCCCCGTCATACATATGACTAAACATAAAAGAACACACACAGACACAAACGCATAAAAGAACGGCTGCCTACACGCATACAAACCAACCCAGACTTTTATTGGCAACGTGAAAAGACCGACATATTGGTTGGGAAGTGAGGGTGACGCTCTGCTCCCCCCCCCCCCCCCCCCGCTCT
Organism: Centroberyx gerrardi; assembly: GCF_048128805.1. Taxonomy (NCBI): domain Eukaryota; kingdom Metazoa; phylum Chordata; class Actinopteri; order Beryciformes; family Berycidae; genus Centroberyx; species Centroberyx gerrardi. The sequence goes on from NC_136020.1 coordinate 5,247,357, forward strand.
TTTATAAGGACACAAAAAAGCCATAAGTGTTTTCTAGTGCAGACAATGTCAGGGAGGGAGACATCCGGCTCAGCAATCCACTCGATGGCATCAGCAACAGGAGCCTCCTAAAATAGGCGATAAAAGGAACAGTGGCCACAGCGTCGCTCCTTATAAAATACATCTTCAACTGATCCATGAAGGATCCATTGTCCTCTATGGAATCGCATTACGGAGGAGGTGGAGCAGGACACAAACACAGACAGCTACATACGAATCGGGTATGGCTGAGTGGGTGGGATGGCACGTCAAGGCTTCCTGTCACATTTCACTTCTCATCACCCGCGTACACAAAAGCTTTGAGCGCTTCCCTTTGTTCCAATGTATGATATTTACCCATACATATACCCCCAAAGTACTACAATGTAAACGATTAGTTATCAACCAATGATCTGGCTACTTGGCTCTCTATAAGACTCTCTTCCTATGCCTAGAGTCAGACAGCACTCTCTTTTTGCTGTACTATTCACAGCTAATAAGGCAATCAAGCTATAATTGGCTGTGAAATATTCAGCACAGAATGCATCGTACGGGTGAAACAAAAAGCTTTTATCAGAGCAGCTTTGAACACAGGATCCAGATGACAAATACACAGATGGAACTGGAAAGTGCCCCTCCTCGTTTTCTTCCTTTTGTCTGCCACGGCTTTTACAAACCATATTAATTGCATCCGGAATTTAAAGGGGAATGTCACTAAATTCCAACCATCGTATATATTTTGTGCCTGTGCATGACAATTAATTTTCTTTAAGGGAAGCTTTGTGATCTTGATTAGTGCATACAAACAAGTGTATTCCAGACAGAAACCAGTAAGCCAAGATTCTCCTGTTAATGTTATCAAGAAACAAATGGAGCTGCTCCATTTACAGTGAATGGGATCCAACTTTGTGGACTCTGTTACAAGTGCCATTTTACAATTTTATGGACACACTTTCTGGTTCATGGTAGCCTTACAACAAAATAAAGCTCAAATGGATAGAAAAAATGAATAGTAATGCAGATAATCTTTTTCAACTCAGGTTCAAACTCACTGTCAATGAAGCAGCTGTATCACAGATAAGAGCCAGCAGCCTGTTGCATCAGCTGAATGAAAAATGACAAACTAGCATACCATACATCTCTTTGACAATTTGTGCCAAAAAATGACCAAAAAATATATATTTTCTTGTATTTTTATATCAAAATCTCATTACTTTTACTTAAAAAAAAACTTACTGGAAAATTGAAAATCTTAGTGACATCTTAATGGTGACATCATCGTGTACCAGGAGGCATACATAAAAATTCCAACCAATGAACAATCATAGATTTTTGAACAATCCCGCCATTCCGGCTCTGTTGTATGTGTTCCTCTGGGTTTTCCCATCTATCAAATCAATGCTCCATGCCAACAGCTGTTTTACAGAATAGCCTAGTGACTAACTGTCAAAAAGGGCTTTAGTTTTTGAGATACCCCTACCGGAGGTAGAACAAAATACAACAATGTTTTTCCTCATCTCTAAGGTCTCCCATATATGAAATGGATTCTTGTATAAAAATATTTTACTGCAAAAATGGTTAAATTGATAGATATTGTTATACACCCCAAAACTAAAAAAGAACCAAAATATAGCCTGGCCGTATGGGAATTGAGATATATAAACTCATGTAGATTAATAATACAAGCTCCGAGAGCTTTCAAACTTGACATGCTAGCAGTCAGAAAGTTGCTTAACCTAATAAAAAAAACTGGATGTGAATATCTTGATGCATGTAGGAAATATAGACCTATGAACACATACCTAAAATAAGCGGAAATGTAAAAAATGAATATCTATGCAGAATGTTCTCATTTACTTTGTAGTAACTCTGCCATGGATTGTCATAGAAACACAGATGAGGGCTTGTTGGAAAGGTATGGTTGTGCAGCAATATCACATGTGTAAATGTAGCTTGCATAGTCAGGGAGTTACATCATTAAATGTATGAGGTGTCCCAAACGAAAGAAAATGAAACATTGACATAATGAAGTCTCCAGTCTAACACCCATTATCAGTGGTGAGAATAATGTTGACAAATTCAATGTTACTGCAAAGAAAAGTCACTTGAGGAAAAGTGCTGGTCTATAATGTTAATATATTTATGATACATTTCATATATGGAAACAAAGATACACATTGAATCAGGTTGAAATTGAAATAGAACACCTTATTTGAAATATTTACATCCATTCTAGTTTCTTTTTGGCCAAATCATTACTACAGAATGGAAAATAATAGTGTTGTCACTTTTCAGTTTGAGTTTGAATAAGAATACCTTCTATTGGCTATGGTGAGAAGTCTCACTGGATTAGGTCTTAATTTTATTTGAGAACTAAGCTCATCCAATGAAAAGAAATGTTATGGAGTTGATTATGTTATGTGTAAATGTAGCTTGCATAGTCAGGGAGTTACATCACTAAATGTATGAGGTGTCCCAAACAAAAGAAAATGAAACATTGACATAATGAAGTCTCCAGTCCAAAACCCATTATTATCATTATCAGGGGTGAGAAGAATATTGACAAATTCAACTCAACAAGCAGAAGTAATGATACTACAGAGAAAAAGAGTAAAAGTCAATGAAATTTATGAAATGTCCCAAACAAAAGAAAATGAGAAATTGATATGAAGTCTGTAGTCTTCATAAAATACACGCAAATCCAACTAAAGTATAAGTTATGCTACTGCAGAGAAAAACTTACTAATATGTGATTGATTTAGCTTGCCTGGCTGAGGGAAACCAAGCTCCACTCATCTGATGCTCAAGGTCATCCTCACAGTAAATCAATCAACTGAATCAAGTCTGTTTGAGTTGATCTCATGTAAAACACTTGGCTACTGTTAGGCTACCGGTTGGATCCAGCTGTAGCTATAGCTGTATTGTTGTCTTCATGGATATCTTCATAACCTGACCAGGGCCGGTTTTAGCCTGCTATATTAGGGTGGGCTGGTAGAAATAATAGGTGGGCAACTTGGGCGGTAGGTAGCCCAGAGGTTAGAGAAGCAGACTCGTAGTCCGAAGGTTGCCGGTTCGAATCCCTGGCCAGATGCCACAAAAATCTGGCAAAATGACAGCTGGCAACCGGAGGGTTGTCAGAGTCAAGATCAGATGCATACCGTAGTTGGGTCCAGAACCTCAATTCCATGACCATTCTCTGGCTAAGATGATTGATTTGACTTCTATGGACCTTTTATAAAAAATGTAGCCCCAATATTAAAAATATTGTGGTCACTACCCTTTAAGAAAATTGTTGTTACTCCCCGGTCATCACACTCTTGTAATCCTGAGGTAAAAGTAAGTATCAAAATTTTCATGGTATTTTTATCATTATATGTTGCTATTTCCTTAAAGTTCCCACCCAGTTAGGCAAAAATAAAATGAAAATTGAATCACCTTTCATAATCTTAAATTATATTTGTTAATAAAGGCTAATCAAATTTCATATTTGCTAGCTTGATCACAATCTCTACCAGTTGCTTAGCTAGCTAGTGATTTTGATCACATTTTAACATTGTGCCAACCAACCCCATAACCTGTGCCAACCAACCCCGTGATGGGGCTGGTTGGCACAAATGCACAACATGACTTTAATCACGAATCACCTAATTTTAGAAAACATGTATAGTATATACAAATTGTATGACATTATCAACATAAAGTACATGATTTAATTAGACTTTTTGGGAATTGCCTCTGTTGAAATAAGCACCAATTCAATTAAACAATACTTACAGTCACTATAAATTAAACTATAAATTACTTCTTGCGAGACTGGGTGTTCAGTAAGAATACCTCCCTCCATGCACGCGTCCCTCTGAGCAAACGCTTGACGTTTGCCAAGGTGCCATGCATGGAGAAGCCCGGGGAGGAACTCAAGGCGAGAGCTGCTGAGATGGAGCGGAGCGCTCTCAAGGCAGTGATCGACCTGGTTGAGGTCAGTCAACTTGTGAACCTCCCCGTTGCTGGAACATCGTGTTGTCGAGGAGTGTGTGGCCTTCAACTCCAACGGCACATACAGGAAGACGCAGAAGAGCAAGCTCATCCAGAAGCTCTCTCTCCAACCTGTAGATCTGCAAGAACACTACATCGCTCTCGTCGACATGGGCATGATCTGGAGGATGGCAACTCCATCAGCAGAAGATCGGCAGATGCAAGATGGCACCCCATACAAGTGGTCGGACTACGTCCACAAGGTGTCATCCATCATCCTTGCCCGCCATGGTGATGCTGACCGTATCATCTGTGTGAACGACCCGTACAACGCAGCATACTCGACTAAAGATGACGAGCGAGACCTGCGGGTACAGGGTAAGGCACATGTCCCCAACACCTACATGAAATTGGGCGACCCCTTCCCCTCTGCCAGAGCGTTCAAAACGCTGCTGTGTAGCGTCAGCAACAAGGGGCGGCTGCAAAAACTAATATGCAGCTACCTGACCGACCTTGCACAGAATGTAGATGCAGAGATTGTCTACTCTATTGGCTTCCACTGCACCAACTTGTCAACCCAGCAACCGATGCAGAACTACAGCTTTGACCAGTCTGAGGCTGACACCATCCTCTTCTCTGCTTACACAGTTCTGCGCGAGTCAGGCTACAGTGGCCCTGTTGTCATTGATACAGCTGATACCGATGCCTATGTCGTGGCAGCGGTCATCTCGCAGCAGCTGCCCGGTATGCTCTGTATCAAGAGAAAGCAGGAGACAGTCTTCTGCCGTGGCCTGGTGACTGAGGAGATGGCAGACTGTATTGTGCAGCTACACTGTATTACAGGCTGTGATGCCAACTCAGGCTTCTATGGCAAGGGTAAGTCGTCGGTGTATGACGAGGTGGCGAAGAACTCTGTGGCACGACGGCAGCTCTCGCGGTGCGGAGATAGCCTTGTACGATGTACAGAGGAGGAGGGGGGGATTCATCGGAATCTGATGATGCAGAATCTAGTGAGGCAGAATGCTCTGATTCGGACTGATCATATGACATGTTTTAAGTGGTTTCATTATTCAACTATTCAAGTTACAGCTATTAAAAAGAGCTTATTTTGAAGTATAATTAGTTCTCTTGTCATACATTCATCAATTATTTTACTGCAAGAGATCCTTATGGAGGTAGTTTGTTTAAAGTACAGCAGTACCAAGGTAGAATGGGTTTTGACATTAACATCTTTTCAGTGAACATAATTATGAAATGACCCCCAAAACATAAATTGCCATTTCTAAACCATACATGTTTGGTAGGCATGGATTCGTAATTATAATAGCTATAGTTTACCATTGTTATTCTCCTTCCTTACATACTGTAAAAATGGCAAACCCCAAACACCACATCTTACCTTCCCGTTCAAAAGTTACGTTTTCACTCTACTGGATGGTGGCCATCTTGGATTTCTGGGTCAAAATGATGTCATAACGTCAAACTGATGTCAGAATCGGAATCCTCGTGGTCGACTTACACGAAAAAGTGTCTTCATACATGATTCTAGGTGCTCTGGTTCAAAAGTGAATTTTTCAAGATGGCGCCAGCGGCCATCTTGGATTTGGCCCTCTGGCAAAAAATCCTGGGCTGCGGTCGAATAGTCAAAAAAATACGTCCTATCTCCTATTCCTAACCACTTTTCCTTGACCTCACTGGAAAACGTCATGAGGTCAAGGAAAGATGTGAAGGAGAATTCATAAGGACTTAGGAAAAGACAACCGCAGTGCTAAGAGAATCCGACTGCACTTACACTAGGCTATGTAATTATGCGACGGCGGATGTTAATGACGTGGGTCTGCCGTGGTGAAACTACAATGTTCCGGAGATGGACTACTAAAAGCGCATCTTAGATACTTCGCCCCGTGCGTTCTTACCGTGTTGTTTCATGCAGGCTATATAAACGTGGACAACCCAGTGAAAAATATTGCTTCATCACCAAGGTGGGAATTGAAATAAAAAAGGAATATAGGCTACCAGTCACAAAAGTGAAACGAAATGGTTGTCACATTGAGAATGGTTGCTCACGCTCAGCCTCCTGTCCGCTCATATTTATCGACATGAATCCCAATTAGTATGATTGTATGAAAATTATTGTTAAATTCATGCAAGATAGGCATAACATGTTAGGCCTACAAATCTACTACTGTACATATCATCATTCTTAAGTTTCAAACATGTTGAATTAAAAACATCATCTGGCTAAAAACGTCTCATATCCCTTTTTCTTGAAAGACAGACTTCTGTGTTATGGTTAATATGCTGATTATGATCTGATTATAAGCCTATGCATATAATAGCTTAAGAACCACCACACAACTCAGTAAACACCTTGAAATGTTGACATGATTGTGCTTTGAAGTTGTTATGGCTGATACAGGCCTTTATTAAGGCAAGGGTTTCAGCGTCTGTGACTGAAGTAAAATTAATTAATGATATTCCTAAAGGCTGGCAATACAACAACGCTCAGAATGAAGAAATAACTAATGCAAACTGAGCATAGGTTACGCTACAACGTTAACTTCACTTTGATCATTTTACGAGAGCAGCGTAACGTTCATAGTTCGCCTCTATGGGTTTAACATATTGTTGAAAGTTCAAAACATATAAGCATATTTGCAAGTTATGGCATAAGATGGAACATGCTTAATAAGCAACGGTAACTTGCATGATGATCTGCGTCCCTTGTCGGTCATGATCGTTTGTTTTCGTGAACGGCCGAATGGTGCGTCGTTGCTGCCGCAAAGAATTGTGGGACGGCATTATCTCCTTTCCTTTCGTAAAGGATCGTCCAGTGTATCCTATGCTAAAGGAGCTAAGTAAGGAAGCATTGAAGCACCTTTCTTTAGCATTTAGAGAACAGCTCTTATCATGGCTGCCACTTAGGTACTTCCGGGTCATTTCACTCAGTTAGGAACCTTCCTAAGCAAAAAAGACTATTCGACCGCAGCCCTGGACCTGGGGGCTAAATTTTTTATAAAAGGTCCATAGAAGTCAAATCAATCATCAAAACATCTTAGCCGGAGAATGGTCACAGAATTGAGGTTCTGGACCCAATTAGCAAGCTCCTGCCATTGTGCCCTCAGGCCTCTCCAGCTTATGGCTGTGTGTTTGTGTATGGGCTGTTTGGATGGGTTACATGCAGAAGATTAATTTCCCCATGGCGATTAATAAAGTAGTATTCTATTCTATTTTATTCTATTCTAATTTATAAAGAACAATTTGAAGCAGGGAAATTGGGAGGTAGTGAAGCAGCATTTCTAAGTTTGCTGCTACCCTATGATTTGAGTCAGTGGAGGGCAGATTGATTTACCCTAAAATAAAAAAAATCCTTCATCCAGATTTTAACTTAATCAACTACATAACATTTATTTTCTTTGGATGAGCTTAGTTCTCAAATAAAATTAAAACCTAATCCAGTGAGACTTCTCACCATAGCCAATATTTACAAAAATAGAAGGCAGTCTTATTCAAACTCAAACTGAAAAGTGACAACACTATTATTTTCCATTCTGTAGTAATGATTTGGCCAAAAAGAAACTAAAATGGAAAATATTATATAATGCAAATATTTCAATAAAGGTGTTCTATTTCAATTTCAACCTGATTCAATTGTATCTTTGTTTCCATATATGAAATGTATCATAAATATATTAACATTATAGACCAGCACTTTTCCTCAAGTGACTTTTCTTTGCAGTAACATTGAATTTGTCAACATTATTCTCACCACTGATAATGGGTGTTAGACTGGAGACTTCATTATGTCAATGTTTCATTTTCTTTCGTTTGGGACACCTCATACATTTAGTGATGTAACTCCCTGACTATGCAAGCTACATTTACACATGTGATATTGCTGGATTCAGCACAACCATACCTTTCCAACCATGGCAGAGTTACTACAAAGTAAATGAGAACATTCTGCATAGATATTCATTTTTTACATTTCCGCTTATTTTAGGTATGTGTTCACAGGTCTATATTTCCTACATGCATCAAGATATTCAATCCAGTTTTTTCTATTAGGTTAAGCAACTTTCTGACTGCTAGCATGTCAAGTTTGAAAGCTCTCGGAGCTTGTATTATTAATCTACATGAGTTTATATATCTCAATTCCCATACGGCCAGGCTATATTTTGGTTCTTTTTTAGTTTTGGGGTGTATAACAATATCTATCAATTTAACCATTTTTGCAGTAAAATATTTTTATACAAGAATCCATTTCATATATGGGAGACCTTAGAGATGAGGAAAAACGTTGTGTTTTGTTCTACCTCCGGTAGGGGTATCTCAAAATTTTGGGGGCATTGTCACTAGCCTAGAAGGCTTTACACCTGGTAGTGGGTCGATGTAGGTTTCAAGGTGTCTACATTGGAACTATTTCTGTTGGTGCAACTATTCAGATGTTAGTAATCAGTCCCACCAGGATTTTCGATTTTTTTTTTGTGATTATTGCGGCCAAAAATGCTTGATTTTGCTGCGGCTTTTCTCAAAAATTGCGATACAATTTGTGAGGTTTTATGTGCTCTTTTTGCGGTAAAATTGCGGGAATTGGGAAAAATTGCAAGCAAAGGAAAAAAAAAAGTTTTCTCTCTCTCTCTCTCTCTCTCTCAATCACACACGCGCACACACACACACAGCCTCCCCCTATTCTCTCCCACTCTCCGTTTAAGCTATTAACTCTTCCAAGAGCTTGAATTTTGCACTCACCTCGATTCTTGCTGCTTTTGTTTTGTTTTGCACGGTCTATGGCAGTAATTTTTGTTGGCAGGTGAGCTTTGCTCATCTTCCACCTGAATGCGCGCTGCAATGACGTAAGTTACCACGACACCGAATGCGACAATTGGTCCAAATCACAAGCGGTCTGTTGATTTGGCCATTTCATGCGGAAAAGTTGCGGCAATTTTGCAAAACTGCAAGCTCTTGCAAATATTGCGGAGATTTCTTGAATTTGTGTTAATTATTGCGATCGCAAAATCGCAAGTTCCTGGAGGGACTGAGTAATGCGTAACCTTGGACTTAGTGAGAATTTACCTGGAAGCTAGCCTGCAACTCAAGTTTAACTGGCTACAGGTCTCTAACTTTGGGAGAGAGTTGTTCATGTTCAAGTATTACAGTTTTTTACGATTGCTAGCAACCTTTTATCAGTTCTGTAGTCACATTTTCATAACTCTTAACACAGTTAGCACAACATCGGTCTGTTGCGGGCCATACCATTAACACATTTCTTGTTCCTTTGACACAAAATGCATTCAGTGAACACATTTTAAAAACTCTTGAATTTCTTTTACACACAAGCTCAACCAAGACCAAAACTATGGATTTTTACTGCCAAATTTACAAATGCTTTCACACTGTATGTCAGAACAGATAACCTCATGTTCTAAACCTAACTTATAGGCTAAAATTGAAGTGAACAGCAGTTCACATTGTATATTGAAACACAAATATATGTCCTATATTTTTTTATTGCTATTACGTAAGAAACAGCTGATTGAAGTTATGCAAATAGACCAATCACAGCTGAACACTGCCAGGGGTGGATAAGGCACGCCAAAAGATACTTCCCATGGTGCATAGCCAGAGAAAATATAAGGAGTGATGTGGTCGAGAACATGTGGCCAAATGCAGAAGACCGGGTAGATTAGAAAAGGACTGTGTATTTTTATTTTTTTTTCTTCTGTGCCTTTCTCTTTTTGTATATTTTATTTTTACACAACTGTAACCAGCAGCTATATTGCAGATTTTTGTTGATCTCTTGAAGTAATTTCCTATAGCAAATACTGTAAAGCCTTTACTGCAGCAATTCTGTCACTTATTCCTTTTTCATATACTGTACATTCTATAAAGTAAAGATGAGTCATTCACTTTTGATATAGAATGTTTGCAAAAAAGAAGATAAAAATGCGTACATTTACTACACTCAACAAAAGAAAAATGTAGAGTGACTTCAAAAGAAACTGCAGTGCGAAAAACAATTGACTATCAATATACTGTCTATTGTATAAGGGTAGAACTGACACATGTAAAGTAATGTAATACCATCTGCTGTTAGTATTTTGTATGTCATTGTGCTGTGATTGACTAAATGTTCCTGTTGGAAGAAAACATGTGCTAGAGTTTTGAAAGAATTATTTGATTTTGAGACATGTTTGCAGTGTTTTGGTAGAGTTATTGTATTTTGACAAAGTATTCTTGCATTTAGAAAATTAGTGTTGGTGTTTAGTTTACAATATGTGATTTTGACCATAAAATTAACTGTTTTGCCAACTGTGTGTTGTAGGTGAGTTGGTGTGTGAAGAGTTTAGAAAAAGTATTATAAGTATTGAAAAACGCTTGCTAGCGATCGTAAAAAACTGTAATCAAACAGTCTAGGATCAAAAGAATAATTGAACAGTCTAAGATCACAGGAGTAATATTTTGTGAACAGTGTTAATGGATGGATTGGGCAGCAGGGTGGTTCAACACCTGCATTGGCAAAAAATCACCCTGATAGACGTCAAAGCCCTTCCAGCTGAAACCCTCTGAACTCCCTGTGGAGGGGGGCCGGCGAAAAGAGAATTTCCCTACTGAGATCAATATGATATCACCTCATTTTCACTTTAATAAGAACTCCTAAATGCAGAACGTTTCAAATCGATCAACGTTCTCTCTTAATGCCAGCAATAGAAACACCTTTAGGCAGATGGAGGAAATGTGTGTGCCCAAATAAGCAGGCGAAATGTGTGCAGAGGGTATCAGAGTTTCCTGAAGTTGAATTTCTGCTATGAAAATTTCACAGATTTTGACAGACAGCAAACCTTTAAAGTGTGGAAGAGTTTCAGAAGCAAGAAGGCCAGCTATGTTGAAGCTTTTAAGTTTGTGAGTGTGTGTGAAAGAGGAGTTCTCAGTATCCAGCTGCAGTGTGTACTGGCTTTCTTTGGAAGCCGCATTTGAATAAGTGAAGCAAGTTTCATCTTTTAAGCTTTATATTTCTTCATTTCTCTAGGACCCAAATGCCAAGGTCATCGATTTGCATTTCCACTTTAACAGTGAAATGTGACAGTAATCTATACACCCCTTTTCTCTTTGCTCCCATTTAGCACTTCACCCGTCATTCATGATAATAGGCCTGTTAGTATGCTGCAGGACCAATCCGGTTGTGTTAGACAGCCATTTCCCACCTATAATTGCATTTTCATCCACATACAAGGTTCCATATCAACTGCTTTGGGAAGTGAAACCAAGACATGAAGTGCTTGTTGATACATGCAATTAAAAGCATTCTGACTGCTATTTAGGCTGTAAAGAGAATGAATGCATGTGCACATAAACTGTATTTCAGGGCATTTCTGTCTCCAAAATGACCTAAATAACCACAATGATTCCCACAATCCAATGGGATTTAGACAGAGGATTCACTAACGAAGCTGGAGGTATCGAGGTGTGGGGATGGCAGTGTCATTGCTCTGGCAGTGCACACACGCACACAAACACACACAGACACACACACAAATGTGCCAACACATGACTCCTCCCCCCACATACATACACAAGCGGTGCAAAAGGACACCATTTACTCTACCATACAATGGGCCTCATTTACGGAATGTGCGCACAATCAGATCCTAAAGTGTACTTAGGAATGTTTCCACAAACAATTCGCCATTCATCATTTTTGTCTTACCTGAATTTGTTCAATTGGAAAGCTGATTGATCAAAGTGATTACAGTAATTATGATGTAAAGACGCACGAAAAGCTACACCAATCAACAACAAAATAGTTGGACAATATGCACTGTCCAAAATGTTTATGAACGGTATAATTTTATAAATTATATAGTATAGTTATAATTTTAAATTTATGCGCATTCTAAAGCATAAGTACAAATTGATAAATCCCACTCTTTGCTTAGAAATGGTCGTACCCATGGTTTACGCACATATTTGTACGTACGCACTGTTGATAAATGAGGGCTCTGGATCTCTGCAACAGCCTGGAGCCACAGCTGAGCAGGAGAACAAAAAGGTCCCGGCCTGTCCTGCCACATGCCCCGGTCCAGAGGGAGACAGGTGGCTGGGCCAGTGTTGTATTACAGTCATCCGTCAGCCACACACTCCCAAATGCGGTGGATGGTCATTAAGCTAGCACCATAATAAGCTATATATCAAATTCCCATAAAGCCTGTTTGATGTGCTTGGTCACTGCAGGCAGAAAGCTCATATCAAGAGCTAAAGTCAAAATCAACATCATTATTATATAGCCTAAGGTCTGAGCTTACTATCTGATGGAGATGCTGTTTGAATTGAATCAGTGTTCAACTCGACTGATGACTGGACACCTCACAGTCTCCCCCCCGGTCCTTTTGACAGCACCCTGCCCTCCAACTGGAGCTAATAAACTGCCTCTATTTTGAGTTCTAGCCTACGCTTTTTAGATTCAAAGCAAACCATTTCTTTGTAATTTCATCCATGGTGCGTGTCTCTGATGTTGCAGCATTAACAGCATGACTAATTTCTTGCCATGTTTTTTTTTTTTTTTCTCGGTTGCTGTAAAAAATATTTATATATTTTTTCTCACTCCTGACAACAGCACTTCTATTTCAGAGTTTGAGTTTTTTTCTCCTTGGATCTCTTTGCCATTCTCCACCTTTCTATTAGTGCTTTCCATTTGCACACGACCCTTCCACATGCCAGGGCGTCTACCTGTGCTAATCAACATCAACAGGCACAAAATCGAGGTGTTGTGCATGTTTCATGAATTCCCACACTGGTTTTTCGTAGGCACTTTTCTCAAGAATAAAAGTAAGAAGAATTTCAGAAAAGTTTTGCTAATGAGGCCCAATGAGTGCCAGATAGTGCCAGATACAATCGCAGAGAGGTAATTAAAAGTGATTTTAGTATTTAAAAAAATAAAACATTAACCTTTATTTAATTAACCAGGTAGTCACATTGAGACCTGACCAAGAAAGCAGCACCATGACAAGTTGCAAACAAACAACATAAAACAATGTACATACACAAAAATTAAAGAATTAAGAATTAAAATCACAATCAATACTAACCGCATGACATCATATCATTTGTCGTGGCCATATTGTTGACGTTAGTAACAGCCAGGTGGCAGAGTAGCAGCTAGAGACAGCATTGTTAACACACCTTTGTTGTGCCAAATTTTGTTTCCTCAAAAAAATGTGTTTCCCCTGGCGGTGTGTGCTCGCCTCAACTTCACGACCAGGAAGAAAATAACAAAATCATTTCAATTTTTGTGGATTGTTTTCCTAGCGCTAATGGTAGGAAAACGATTACAAAGAAGGAAATGAACCTACTTAAAGTAACCTACCTAGATGCCTCATACAGAGATGACGGATTATCTCAAACCACAAGCATCCATTGATTCTACAAGTTATCAGGCTACAATAGTCTACTTGTCATTTATTAAGTACATTTCTCCCACGATCATTTCAGATGACTGATTAAAGCAATCTTTTCTTTCCTATCTTAGTGTAATGCCTGTCAAAAATAAGGCTTTTGTATTTCCAGGTGTTGTGAATACTATGGATAGGTAAATGCAAAGTCAAAATTCTCTACATTTCTGCATTTCTTCAAAGTCCATTGGAAGTCCAGCTGGCTCAAGTGCCAAACCAAAACAGACACCTCTATATGGGATTGACATGAGAATTACTTTGATGCAGTGAACCCCTGATCTGTTACTTCATGATAGCTGAAACATGTCCGCTTCATTACATTCTATAGTTCCACAAGGACACACAGGAAAAGCAAACTGTCAGCACTTTCATTCAAAGGCAGGAATAGATGAACCTTTTGTTGAGAAAATAAATTTATATGCAAATAGTAAGGCGTTTCTGTCTGGAACACAGTTCAGAACGGGATGAAAAAAAGAGCACAGTGGCTTCAGAATAATAATCAGACACATGATTAAAGAACATACACCCTGCTGCACCACCGGCAGCGGCACAAATATCAAAACAAAAATACCACCGCACCTCACGTGTTGTTTGAACCGGGTTGAGAAGAAAGAACATTTTTATTGTCGTCTGAGTAATAATGAAACTTAATGCAGGTACGGTAATGATAATAAACATTACCCCTTCATTAGGAAGCAAGGATAGATCTAAGCAGTCTTTCATTGCAGCACATTATGGATAATTGCTTTCCTGTATCAAAGTCTAACTGTGACCTTTTCTAATTAGAACACAAGGACAGCAGAGGGAGAGGAATAAAAACTTCCCTGGATGTTTTCACTTCGACTTCCTTGCATTGAATGTTGGTTCAGTGCACCGCGCAACTTGAAGCACCGCTGCCAATTAACGTCGTTTGAAACCTGAGAATATTAATGGCGTATTGAGGACACTATTCAAGTTCAGCTCTATTAAGGTAATTGTGAAAAGAGGGGGCAGTTCATGTGCGGTGTTGTTGGAGACGGCTGCGGTGGGAGGTGTGAAGACAAGAACGCATGTACTGCTATTATCTGTGATCACGTGAGATGCTCCTTCCATTTATGCAATAGAGCATCTGCCAAGAGTGGAACAAAGGAGCATGGTTTCATTTGTAGTTCCATTATGTTGGCATTCACACATGCCGAGTGAATAGGAATAGTGATGCAACAGGTGACTGAGAACAGGTTACTTGGACTACAGATTGATGACAGCTTGTCTTGGACATCTCATATTTTACATCTCTGCATGAACACAGTCAGAATTGCAAATATGATTAGAAGAGTAGTAAGGTGTCTCCCAAGGAATGTATTAGATGAAGTAACTCAAGCTCTGACAGAGAGTCATATAAATGATTGTGCCAATATTTGGGGTAATGTTCTTCCCTAAATGGAACATTCACCACTCTCAGAATGGCCAGACAGGGTGCTCAAAGTGCAGTTAAGTGCAAAATTAATGGGGGTCAATGGGGGATTTCACAAAATCACAAACCATTGCAATTTGAAGCCATTTAAAAAAAAAAATTGCTTTATTTTCTTATCCTATGAGTGACGTCAGTGTGTCACACACGTGTGTGTTGAAACCCATTCACATGACCAATCAGCGCTGTTTAGCCACACAAAATACATAGATATGAAATTGAGAAACAAGTGGGCATGTGAACAATGTAATTTGGGCGAAAGAGGTCTGATGATCATGTTACTTCCCACGCATAGTGTAGCGAAATTCCCTCCACTAAGAATGGGGACTGTAGCAAAAATATTGATATGCAAAATAGCATATGACATCAATGAAAAATGCATCACTTCCCGTATGACAAAAGCTTTCATGAACTGGATATAGGTTGACTATATCACTATTGTGTTATAACAATCAGAGAATAGATAGAGAAAATATATGAAATGATTATTACTTTAAAGGATGTTTTTAATGTAGGACTTTTGGAAGAGTAGCCCACTTGGGCTAAAAGAGATCCTGATTATAAAAAATAAATAAAAATGAAAAAACAGCTGTCACCAGAGCCATTTTCTATCTCATTCTGGCGAGAGAGACAGACAGACTAAAACTGGCTCTGAAGACAGATTTATCACATGCCCAATGAGGATCTAATACACCCGCAACACAGAATGACAGCGGCTGGTGGCTTAGCCGTCTTTCACATTTTGCCTCTGCCCGAGCCTGTGTGTGCGAGCTGCTCAGAACAGCTCATTACTTCCCTGATTGGGTTTAATGTTCTATACAATCGAGTGAGTAAAAAGAGTTCCTGACCCGCCCTGTGTGGGCTCTCTCCTCCCCATTCTCCAGTGCTCTTTTTTCCCCATCCCCATCCTGAGGCACTTAAGAACAGCACTATGAACGAACCTCATCCAAACACCAAATGGAAAAGTAAAAGAAACAGTCCTCCAAAAATGAAGAAGAAAAAAGGGTGTTTGTGGAGAGCTGGAAGAGCGGTATGGACTGGCTATGTACAGATAAAGTCACTATGTGGTGTTCAGCCTGCCGATATAATTGTAACATTGTATACAGTTATAATATAATGTATGTAATTTTAAAACATGATCAACTTGGACATTACCTACACTGAGCTGGTAATAATAAAATCTGCAATATACAAAAGAGCACAGACTTTTATGCATGTAATTCTAGAGCATGATCTGCCCCGTTAAACTTGAATATCACATTATCTATACTGGTTGTAAATGGGTGGCTTTGATGAGGGCCTAGGCAACAGGAACAATGACAAACCAGAATGATCAGTCTTTACCGGTTTATTTAGGATGAAAATCAAAAAATGGAAAATGCCAAGATGGCGTACAAAAATGAATAGTTCAATACAAAAATGAAAAGAAAAACATCTAATCAGACTTTGTCAAGTCAAGCTTGATATATCAGTCAGACAGCTTTACATTTGCTCAAAACAACAAACTGGTAGCTGGGACAGAGCATTCAGCATTGTGCCCACAACCTCTCTCTGCTATGTCTGAGCACAGACTGCTTAAATACAGGCCTCAATCAAGCCTCCACTCCCAGGACCATACCACTTTACTAGTCCAGGGTGGTATGAAGTTTCACCTAAAACACAGGTAAACTTTTAGACAGAAATCTAAATATCACGTTACCCATACAATATACGCTACTATATGTAGGTTTCTAATTATCATTATACTTGTGATGACCCTCCCACTGTCCCGGGTTAAGCGCTCTGAGGTGTGGGAGAACAATGACGAGGTATGTATGGTCTGTAATTCTGTGGTGTATTTAATAAATGTTTAGTGCTGGACCAATAGTCTGTGTTTGTGACATTAAAGTGGTTAATTCAATGGTGCAGTATCAAGGTGGTGAAATTGGTAACAAACAATTTGTCTAAAACCTAGCTAGCATAGGTTACTCCAAATGTTTGTTGACTGCTCTGCTGGAAATGATTAACCTAAAACATGTAGAATCTGGCTAAGGAAATGTGCATATGAATAGGGAAATATGTATACACAGCAAATGTTCAGACATTAATATTTTACAGTAGCATACACCTATAACTATGTGTCTAAGGATCTAAACAAGAGAAAGAGGGAAAACCTGTGCGATGACCGTGAGGAGTCACATCGTCACACTGGTCTAGAGCCCAAAATCCTTATGGATCCTCCCAATGATCCTGGTTAAGAATATGAAATTGTACTCACAGGTCGGCTGAATGTGAATCAAGGAGTTACACTGCTGGGTGGGGAAACATGTGGCACCTTGGCCAGTCACTTTCATCTACTTAAAAAGCTCCAATGTACACATACCATGCTTTAATTAAATTTGGATGCTCTTAGGCAAATCCTGTGTTTATAGTAGGTCTGAGAGATTGCTATAGCGACTTGTAATGGACCAATTATAGGTAGTTCATTACTGGCATCCAACAACACACAGGCATTTGGATTTAATGGAAATGACACATAAGTCTGCCGCCTCTTGTTCCCCTGCACTCACACCTACTGCACAGTACGCACGCAAACACAATAAATGTTCAAGGCAAGTTATTAAAGCGGGCAAATAGGGCCGACAGAGTAAACAGGAAATGGCCATTTATCCAGGTTGCTGGTCCTATATGAGTCATGGTGTCAGCTAATGGACGAGTTCCTCAGAAGCAGTGGGCCTGCCTGCAGAACGAGGCCCATGCTGTCAGACAGAGGCCAAAAAGCCGCCAGCTCAATCTGCTCCCACTGCGGAGGATGAGACTTGAGTGAAAAGATGACACTTTCTTTGTCCGCTACACTTCTACATCCGTAGACAGGAGAAGCAGAATGGCAGAACCGACTAATCGCCGGTATCTCCACGCTGAAGGATTTTCATCCAGATGCTCGAGCCCCGCGGTGATAAATTATTCCTGACGTTTATTAGGTCAGTGTCTCGAAACATGAAAATGGCAATGAGGCTTTAACCTTTAGCCCACCCGGTCTGGACCGAATTGGATTACAGCTCTGCGTGGCGATTCGGAGCGAAAAGCCTATTTTAGTGATCAGCAAAGTGGCCATTTAATAGCCAGATGACGAGGTAATGATGGCCATAATGTGTGCAGACCGACTCTTCCTCCTGCTGATCGCCCTCTCCCTCTTCCCTTCCACCTCTTCTGTTCAGTTGTGTTTGAGCTTCTCTCTTCTCTCTGCTGCGCTGTCTGTGTCTGTCTGCCTGTGTTTCCTTTGAGTCTGATCTGGGCCAGAAATATTCAACCTTTTTTTTTCAACCTCTCCAATATTTATAAAGAACTCTTCCTTATTAATATGCAGTATATTGTATATGCTGCTTTCAGTATTAAATATTCATGACCAGACGGCCAATTACCAGATTCGTATAGTTAATATCTGCAGCAGATGTTTGAATTCTTAACTTTATTTTACTGATGTGTAAGTCTGATTTGCTTTGTGTCTGTGTTAACTTATCTCTCCATTTTATCTCTCCTGCTGTGTCTTTCTCTCTCACTATACCCTTCAGGTCAATTCTTAACCCAATTAAAGCAATACTCCAACTATATAAATTGTCATGTAAACACCTTTATCTGATTATGTTAATCAGAGAAAGGTAATTATCAACATGATAAAGCTCAAATGCAAAGCGTAGCTGTGAGCGTTGCTAGTGACAGAGAGAGCAAGAGCTCAAAGGGCACATCAGTTTGACATCAACATGCAAGCTATCTAATTAGCTAACCTGAAGTAACAAAGGAGATAATGTTGAAAATAAAAATGGACAAGAAGAGGATGAGGAGCTTATTGTGAAATGGAGGATGTAGCTAAAGTTAACGTTAAATAACTGAAAAAAGCCGCAGGTACGTTCAAAAAAGCATCCCATCTGATCGCGGTCTAAAGCAGCACTAGGCAACTTTGCATGTTGGCAGCTCCAAATGACAGCAAGCGGTAACTGTTTGAAAAATGTAAAAAAAAACAAAAAAACTGCACACAGCACGCTCATGCTTACCAACCTGACCGGTCTATAATGCTTTATACCAAAGGAAATGAAAGAGACAAGAGAGGAAAAGATCTAACATTGGACGGAACGCTGCTCACTGTTGTTTAGGAGACATTTCGGATTTCACTCTTAAGTTTTGATTCGTCACTTGCTGTGGGCAGAGTAGATTTCCCACCAGCGTCCATACCCGACACCAGAATTTCATTTGGATGAATAGGATAGATAGAATCTCAGATGCTGTTCTCTGTTGCAGCCCCACTTTGTGATCAGCGTGATCAGACAGGTGTATTTTACATAAAAAACGATATGCGTTACTTTGAACCATGTAAACATTTTAATCAGAATATTGCTTTAAGCTGTTCACTCCAGGTAGTTGGAGCATTGGTATGCATGTGAACGTACTCCCTGTGCGCATAGGATGGCTCCATGTTTATCTCAGAGAGAAAGCCTTGAGGAGCCGAGATTAATCCTATGAGTCCCAAGGGAATAGGGGAGAGTGGATGGAGAAGGGGGAAAGGGGGGAGTGTGTATGTATGTGTGTGTGTGTGTGTGTGGGAGGGGGAGGGGGGGCTAGGGATGGAGTGAAAACAGGAAAGGATAGAAGTGGAAGCAGGAGGACTGGGATGAAAGTGAGGAGAGCTAGAGCTTAGAGAGCGAGACATTTACATCTGCTCTCAGTTGCAACAAGGGGGAGTTGGGGTGTGAGCTTAAGAGTGTTAAATAGAAATCACTTTCATGACATTTACCTTTGTTGCATAGTCTAGGTCTTAAGGCACTTTTTATGTCTTATAGACGGAGCTTGGCTGCATCAATAAGGACACAGAAAGGTTGAAAGTGGGATTTTTTTAGACGGCACATGTTGCGAACGCCGAGACGTGTGATAGCATTGTGTGTGCAATTTCACAGCAGAAGTGAGAGGGAGAGAGAGTGGTGACATGGAGGAAGAGATGAGACGAGAGAGAGAGGAAGGCAGAGAGATGGAGAGAAAAGAAGGCAGGGGGAGAGAGAGAGAGGGCGAGAGATGAGACAAGCCACTCCTCTGATTGACAAAGGACCAAGGAGAAATAAAAGACTGCACTTCTCAGCTGTCAGCATTGACACCTAGGGATGTCCGTGACGTCAAGCAAGGAAGGACATAAGTACAGATGTACACCACCCTGTGGCAGGGGAGGATGGGAGTGTGTGTGTGTGTGAATGTGTGTGAGTGTGGTGTATTTGGTAGTTTTCATGCAGGGCGGCTGACACCATCTGTACTGTTTATATTCCAGGTCTTTTGTATTGATTAGGAAATAAATAATTCAAATGTGTGAGTGGGGTTTGTGTGTGTGTGTGTGCGTGCGTGTGTGTGAGAGAGATAGATAGATAGATAGATAGATAGATAGATAGATAGATAGATAGATAGAGATTGAAGTGAAGGTTAAGTTTAAGTCCCTGATTGAAGAGTAACATCAAAATCTGATTTTCTGTGGCTTAACAGCATTTTCATTTTCTTGTATGTATACTCATAAATTCTATTAATTGATTAATTTCATCTGTTAAAGACAATACTTTCAAGTCATGTAATAAAATACAGACATTTGTTTCACAGAATAGTATTTTTGCATTTAATTTGAAGCCCACAGTACGTATGCACCCTCCTAATGAATTATGTATTGGATATACATTCGATACTTCCAACAACCCAAGCAGCGTCACTTAATTCTACCTCATGAATGAGGATAAAAGACCATTTTCCTGCTTACTCTCACAAATGCAAATGACAGGCAGCGCGGTAGCACTTGGTGTCCAGTATTCATGGGCTTCTGCGCTCGGCCATTTGCATAGGCAGTGTTAGAACCGTCTCCGGCTCGCACAGATTCTCGCAATAATAATGAAGAACAGGGGAGACCTTTGCCAGTGGGAGCGGTTTGGGTGAAGCGCGACAAAACTTTGTGAAGCTCTACTATGAATCAATAACAGGTTATGTAAAGGAGGGCATTGTGGGTAGTAAACCTCAGTGTCAAAAGGTTAGTAAATACACAAACGCATACATTCATGCACATGGAGGGAAAAAACCCCATAAACTTTTAATTGGAAAGACGTGAATAATTTTATATGTGTTAATTATCATTAATCCGAATTTTAAAATGAGTTAGTTTTTGCACCTTCTTTCGCTGTGAGTGTAATTAAAATAATGAGTCATACAGATGCAAAGCGTACGCATCATAGCGTCATAGCCTGTGTGTCTCTCAAAGGTGGCAGACAGGCAGGATGTTGATTTCTCCTTCTGGTTCTTGTCCTCTGTTCCTCCCGAGCTCTATGCCTCCTGATCGCATCTCCTCCCTTCTCTTTTCATCTGCCCGAGCAGCAGACAAACAAGTGGAAATGGAGAGGAGGCTGCCAAGCGAGATCAGAAGAACAAGGGAAACTGGAGTGAGACGCCAGCTGGTGGGACTCTCGGATATCAGATGTTTGAAGACACAATCCAGCGAGAGCTAATGTGAGGAGAGTGTCACGCATTAAAACATGCATGAGGAGAAGACCAAAATAAAAAAGCTTGAAAAATGCCGTGCATGTGAGATGTGGAGAGCTGTCCAGAAGCTCTGCAGTTGCGTCACGAATCTCCTAGCAACCACGTCTGGCGCCATCATGGAGGTCCAGTGGAGAATTGGCTGTGTGCAAATACTGCCTAAATATAAAACGACCAGGCAAGAGAGAGAGAGAGACCTGAAAAAGATTGATGTGATGTGGGTGTAGGTCCATTCAGTCAGTAGTCAACTCAGTTAACCTAAACAAACAGCTGGTTTTTGGCTTTGTTAGCTAGCTAATTAGCCAGCAGGCTAGTTTAGCAAAGCAACCAATGTTAAAGGTCCCATATTATGCTCTTTTTAGCTGTTGAAAACATTTCTCAGTGCTCTTTAAAATAAGGTTATAAATTCTGTTGCAAAAAAACACACAAATCCAGGCTCTGTAGAGCCTCTCCATCCTCTCAGTTTCTCCCCTCATTAACTATGCGCTGTTCTGAGTGGGCGGGGATGCTCTGATAATGAGGCGCTGCTCTGATTGGCCGCCTGATCGGCTGGGTGAGGGGGGAGGGTGCAGATGCGGAAAAACCCCAAAACATGGCAGCTCCTTGTAGAAGAAAACTCCGTGACAGAACATGTAAAACCGTACATGTTTGAGGCGGAATCTGTCAACCGAACAAGAGGAGGCAACTGCCGAAGTTACAGACACGGTTACAGCAGGATGTCTCTGAACGGTAGGCTGAAATTTCAGTGTGTTGTTCGTACTTTCTCACCGTGCGTGTGTATGTGGTTGCATCAGCTATGTGGTATTTCTGGATAGCCATAGCGGACAAATTTGTATCCCATAAAAACGATATCTAACGTTACCTGCCGGAGTGTCTCGCATGGTAACTATACTGTATGGTTTGATTGATTCATTTTTAGCCTGACGTTCACCGGTGCCGGTGGTTTGTCTAGTAAGCTCGTCAACACAGTAGGTGTCGGTAGCTTTTAGCTGGCTACTTGGATAGCTGCCGTAATGTTATTCCATGAAGTTTCTTACAATAGCCGTTGTACTGGCTAGCAATAGGAAACAAATCCACACCAGACATTATGTAGTTATTACGTTCAAATACATCAAATTGATGTGAAGACGCAAAAGAAGAACTCATCTTCAGGGGCTACAAATATAGTCACGACACCGGCAATCATGGTTATGTCCCATGCTGTCTACCATTTGGACATATGACTGTCGTAATTTATGCCAGTGTTATTCAGCTATAACGCTAGCTCAACAGTTTTAGAACTGTAGCTGAAATATTCAAAAATTGCATCTCATGGAGGCCTGCTGGTCATTCCCCCTGTGCATAACATCTTACCTCTTTTAGAGTTGACACCTTTGTTTGTCCTGTACATTCGTTTGTACAGTACTCACATCTACTCTAAATTGTCTGTGCTAAATAATGTATAACATATAATATAGATAAACGTCATTGTCAGTGTAATGTTCCTATAAAGCTAGCAAAATTCAATAAGTTACCCTTTCTCATTTCCTAGGTTACCAGAAGAATGAATCAGCTTCAGGATCCACCTACATCCACCTGGTGGATCATACTAGTCTGCAGCCTGTATGTTTGAATGTGTTCTCACTA
This sequence comes from Centroberyx gerrardi, assembly GCF_048128805.1. Classification (NCBI taxonomy): domain Eukaryota; kingdom Metazoa; phylum Chordata; class Actinopteri; order Beryciformes; family Berycidae; genus Centroberyx; species Centroberyx gerrardi. Next base: position 5,270,403 of record NC_136020.1, read on the forward strand.
CAGAATGCAATTAACATTTATAAAGCAGACTATGGGCCCTTACAGCTTAGAGGTATAGAGCAGTAAGTTTCTTTTATGCATTCTGTGCATGAATTGATTTGAAGATGTGACTTTGGATAATACTTTACATGACAATACATTTGAGTAAAATAACTGTGTTGTTATACTTTATTACACATCCATGTAGAAAAAACTTCAGCACACCTAAAAGTATTTTAGTGACAGGGGCATAGGACAAAAGTTACTGAATAAGTAATATAATCTCACACACTGTCTACACTTGCATGGTGCTTTATTACATTTCAGTCATTGAAATGTAATAAAGCACCATATAAGTGTAGACAGTGTGTGTGGGATTATATTACTTATTCAGTTTTTCCCTTTACACACCCATGTAAATTAAATGTGAAACCAATAAGTAACCACAACACTGACTGTTCATACAGAATAAAATTATTTTATTTTAGAAAAGGCATAAAAAAGGCAGAATGTAAAAACATAACACTGCTGCAGGACCATAATGGGGTGCTGTTATGTTACAAAATCTACATCTGTGAGTGTACACAGGGGAGTGTTCCACTGTAGCAGTTACTGCAGTGTAGTAAAGTAGTGCAGTATCAATCACCAAAATGATTTATAATTTGATGTTTTTAGTTATCTGTTATGTATTCATGGAAAACACCCAACTACAACCTGACCTCATGCCAGATAACCAAAACAACAAAAGAAGAGACTAAGGGGCGAATTCAAAAAGAATGGATTGCGGCCGCTAATAGCACCATGAATTGCGTATCATTTGCAACCGCTATTTGCTCCGTCTCAAGGACCGATTCACAAAAGATATTGCGCTAATGATATGCCAGCGCAAACACGCCCATAACCTGTTGCAACTGAGTGCAATTTGCCCCTGTTTTGCATCTGATTGCAATTATCAATGTGGCAAAGTATAAATGTTGCCTTTGCTCCAAGAACACAGTAGGCAGGACAATGGCAGAGAGAAAGAGAAAAATTAAATTTTTAGACCGCGAGCTGCAAGTCCTGACGGACGAGGTGCAGAGGCATTCCTCAAAACTTCAGGCAAGAAATTTAACCGGGACTGCGAGAAACCATATTTGGGATTTAATATCCCAGCCTGTCAGTGCTGTTGGTGTTTCCAAAATAATATACATTGCATACTAGTGTGGCCTGACACTGGCAAGTAGCAAAATGTGCAATTTTGATTCATAAATGATTTTATACTATAGTTTATACTTTGTTATAACATTTGTATATTTATTTAATGACTGTCTGAGATGTGCTGGCCTCATAGCAGGGAATAGCAATGTTTAATGCAACCAATTATCTCAAATATTTTTTTAGGATATTGCATCATGAGTAATACCTACGCCTTACAATATACTGCAATCCAGTAACATTACCACAAACTACAGCCTCAATAATTACTATGTAGTTGATTCTAAACACAGTCTCAAGAGAAATAGGACATTACAACCTCGAGAAAGGTAGCAGTTATTGTAGTCTTGTTGTTCAGGTTTTCTAGTTATTTTTTGCCACAACCCCAGCTGATTACAAGACTAGAGTTACCAGACTAGGTGCAAAGACAGAACATGAAATGTTAAATCTCATCAGCCAGTAACTTCCTTCCATTCATTTGGCGTTAGAAGTGAAATGTTTGCGGTGACCAGAGTCCCCGATAAACAAAGTACTGTTCGAGTTTTGCCACGTTACAGGTGCGGCTGTCTAGTAAGGAGATGTGTCCACAAAGTGAGCCAGAGGAGCTAACCTTAGCTAACGCTAACGCGAGATTAGCACGCCGCTAACGGCACTAGCCCCTAACCTCGATCATAGTAGGTTTGTCCTTTCGGGACCTGGTTAAATAGACGACTGTTAACTGTTGTCGTTGTGGCCAACAGGCTTCCTCGTATTCACAGGCCCGTGTCTCATCAGGACTGTAGCTAAATCACTACCCGATGCGGACTGAAATACCATAAACTACCGTATCCATTTCTCATTCTCAAGCTACATTAGCGGACACATCTCTCCAGACAAGGCAACTGATTTAGCAACAAAGCACCATAGACTGCATTAAAAAATAAACATGAAAACAATGTCGCAAACAAGCAAATGGAACATAACTTTACATATGTTAGCAAAGTGGGACATGTTGTCAAGCCCAGCTGACTACCCAACTGTAAATATTATCACAAAGTGGCGACACTTACCGATTGCACATTTGCTGTTGGGCCACATCCAGTTAGGATAAATCCATCTTTCAGGAGCAGTTTTGATGTAAATCCTGCTTTGTATTGACACTCGTTTACGAAGCAGTCCGAGGTAAAGTGGTTAGCACAAACATGCAAATTTGGACTAAGTTTACTGTAGTCAGAACGTTATTGTAAAAACAATCTTTTTATCTTCCGATGCTGGGAGGCAATGTAGAGCTTTGTGTTCAGCCTTGAAGCCAACAACGGAACATTTAGCATGTTTTGCTCTTGTTTTTGATATCTTCTAAGCTGTAGTAGCGAAGTAAAACAATGGCGGCCGAAAGCGCACAGAGGAGCAGAGGGGAGTGGGAGTGGTTATCCAGCTTGGAGGTCGGTATATGCAAATTGCTCCCCTTGGGACGTCACAAGGGGAGCCAAATCAAAACGGCTTGTAGAAGCACATGTTTTCCCAGGAAGGAGGCTGGGGCAACAATGCAGAGGCATTCACTTCTCACATTCTGTGGGTTGTTAGGTTGAAGGATGACTAAAGTATGTGTGTATGGGCAAGGAAAAACGTGTTTTTCATAATATGGGACCTTTAATGTTAACATTCAATTACTAGCCACTACTTACGCTAGCTTCTACTAGATACGTTAGTTGTATACAAATGCTTCAGCTCAGTGTTTACGTATGTTAGATACTGTCTCTGAGGTTTGAGATTTGTAGTTTCTTGGCCTTCTCTGTCCATGTGTAGACTTATCCATTGGTACACTTTCATATATAAATCCATTCCTGGCTTGCTTCCTTCTTACCTGTGTGCTTATATTTCTCGCAATCTTGGAAACTATAGTTACGATCACTTGTTCCTACTGTCTGTTCCGAATACCTGTACTGAGGTAAAAAGGCTCTAATGTATTCTGCACCCACTACATGGAACTTGTTGCAGAATGACTTAAAGCTGTCAAATCTGAATTCTGTGGGAGAATTTAAATTATGAAGTGCTTGAAGATGGAGTCTATTGGAAACTGTCTTTGTTCTGTTTATTTATGAACCTTGTAATATTCTGTATTATGTCTTTGATGCTGCTTTCTTGGCCAGGTCTCTCTTGGAAATGAGATTCCAAATCTCAGTGAGATTCACCTGGTAAAATAAAGGTTACATAAACAGTGTGCAAATCACACATCATGATGTGTTTACAACAAGTTAGCTGACCAGATACTGTCTGAATCTAAACACTAAACTGGAAAGATTTATCTGGGGCGAAATGAGTTTCCAGTCAAAGGCAACATAGAAATCAACCATGTCTATTCAGTTCTGTTGAGTCGACCAAGTTGTACGGACGCAACCAGCCGCTGTTGCCCAAGAGCTGAGGTCCTCCAGTATGGCCGCCAGAGGGTGCATTACATCACCTGAAAAAGTTTTTCAAACATTTCCCTCAGATATTGTGACTCATTGCAAACAAGCTTGTTGGTGACAATGTGTGTGTGCTAGAAACAAACTTGGATGCAACTGAAACCTGCACAGCATACAGTATTATACCGAACAATTACCAGAAAATAGAATTGCCAAGTTTGATAAATGTGACATAGGGCTGGAAGATGTAAATCATTGTCGATGTGACGCCATCTGACATCTGATCATTCGTTACCCAGGGATTGTGCACAATCCCTTCAAATAGCTGCTGAGCCGGCGCCCATCTGACCGCGGCTGTGAGCCAATTTAATAGGGAGGAGGCAGCAGATCAGGTGAATAATGATGCCACACATACACACACACACACACAAAAATGCACACACACAGACAAATACACAGGCAAAAACTTGCATGCACACAAATACACACACACAAGCACCTGGGGGACAAACACATTCACACAGACTAACATACACAGGTTCTTGCCTGTGTATGCAGGCACGCACACACACACACACACACACACACCATCTAATAGAGAGTGTGCTGCTATATATATAACAAAATGACCCAGTAAGACAGGTCAGTGAAAGCTTCATCCCATAACTAGGATCAGGTAGCTCAGTCTAGTCACGGCTCATACATATACCATAAAAGTAAATACACACAACAATGCTGCAGATCCCACAGGGACGATACAATGGCATCCATGCAATCTCTAATCCATCATATCTGAGCCTGGGGTTTCAGTAATGCGCATATTATTGACCAGCTTCATGTCTTATTGTCTTTTCTGACACAGTGAGCATGAAAAAGGATAGCTTCTAGCTGCTGCTTATTGACAGTATACTAACTGCTAGTAGCTACCATGGGGACACGTTGTATTACAGCTCGGTACCGGTGGGCTGAGAACAGAGAAAACACAAAACAGCTTGAATTAACAGAAAGAAAGAAAAACACAGACAGGGATGGAAAAAAAAAGATTCAGAGATTTAGAATGGGATGCAATGCAATGTATGAAAATAAAAAAAGGCGAGAATGAGAGACGGGGAGATAAGAGAGAGCAGGCGAACCACGATGGATCACCGTGGAAACTGCCTAAGTGGAGAGATAAAAGAGGTGAGTGAAAAGGTGAGGAGATGGAGGAGATGGAGGAGCGTGAGGGCTCAGACTGAGCACTCTGAGTGGGTGAGAGCTGCTCTATTAATTTAGATGGGAGAGGCAGAGGCCAAGAGGAGGAGGGGTGGTAAAGGGCACTGTTTTCAAATTTTGTTGAATCTGCCCTCCCCCTTCCACATTTAACACTCGGAGCTTTAAAGTGGCCGCGTAATACCTACTTTTCAGTCGGTAAGTAAGTCAGATAAAAACGGCTCAGATCTGTGGGTGTTTTACTATGTTTGCTGTGTGCATCTACTATAAGCCACTTCAGGCTTATTCACACTTGTGGAACGCTTCTGTATTAGATTGTAATTTTGAGTGTGAAAGCTTGCAGGCTGATACAGATGATTGGCTGATTTGGCACTCTATCCAGACACGTAGTTTGTATTTTTCCATAATAGCTAGGCCAAGAAAATCATCCATATCGGTACCGACCAAGCAAGCATGAGACCCAGCAAGCAGCTGATGGACAGCAACATGCAGGAGGTGACCAACATCAACCAAAACAAGCACAACATTTTTACAATATGATTATGGCACAGTAAAGATTCATATTAAAACAGCTTTGGAAACTGTTTTGAACTGTATCATCTCAACTTTCATTTTGCCACTATATTTACAAGGGGTTTCCAGTGTTGGTGCAGCCCATCCTATCAGCATCTATCCAACATCATAATGGGAATGCTGGGGAGACAAGCTGTATAGATGTCGATCCAAATGAATCCCGTCCATCCAGAACGTGGTGGGCTAGTGTGAATGAGCCTATTGAAGTCCCCTATCTCTCCTGCCCTGCTTGGCTAATTAAACCTCACGTGTTTCCATGCATGTTACATAGCAACACAACTCTGCCCTCCCAGCCCTATGCTGCCGTTGATGGAACACGCCCGCAGCCTTCAAAGCACCGTTTATCTCAACATGTTTACCTTGTTTCAAACCAAACGGGAGAATGTGGGTGCCATCTGAAGTTTGATTAGAGCAACTGTCTCCCTGGCGCTCGGCCAGCCTAGCCTCATGAGTTCGCATTCAGAGGCGGTCGGGCCAGCCATCACATTCACACGCTGCCTCCGAACTAACATTCAATTACTTACTGAAGAGAGGATCAGAGACAGCCGTAGGAGAGATGGCGAGCTAAACAATGGCGAGAGGTCAGGAGCTTATCGGGCTAGGAGAAGAAGAAAAGCGGCGGGCAAAGTGATTCACTGGAACTGCTGTTGAGCTGAACAAATCCAGAGAGAGCATAAAGCAGCACTGAGTCACACTAACGGACGTAATAGAGCCTACACAACAGAACAGAAACTGGAGGATCACTCTCAGAGGGCAAAAAATGTGGTAAATAAAGCTTTGAGAACTTAACAACTCACGTTTCTAAAGAGTGTAAAACCCTACAAAGTAAATCAATACTCTGTGTCTGTGTGTTGCCAGTTCAGGGACAAACACAACAAACACTGGGAATGTGGTTGATTCCTGATCTTCATTTTAAATATAAATCCATACAACATTATAATACAAATTACAACACAACCCTCATTATCATTTCATGCATGCATACTGCACAATAGATTGGGGTCTAATTACTTTGGCAGCTCATTCTAAGTTCAATTCGTCAGGATCTCAGGAGCCAGGCAGCAGCTGCATCTATCTGTGTCGTGACAGCAGAGCAGGAGGTCAGCTCTCGGTGTCACAAGTGGCATTTCAAGTGAATCTGAAGAGAACCTTTCTTTTCCCCATCTCTTTTTTCCAATAAAGTCTGTCTATCATAGCTGTACGTTGCTGCCGTGAAGGCTTACCTTGACTGTCCTGTGTGGCTCATTCTGGAATTAGCTTGATGTGATCCAGAGGCCCCGCTCATCCATCAGGATGAGGCATGGCAGCAGGGAAAGGTCAGACCATTTTTAATGGATTTGTTGGGGTTTCTTATAGGGTGCTCTTCTCCCCAAGCAGTGGCCTTTGTGTGGAGCTCCTGCCTTGCCTAATTTGCGGATTGGAGTTTTACAGTATGTTGAGATCACGAGCGACAAAGTTACAAGAGGGGAGTCATTTTCAATGGGAGTGGGTGACAAGGAGCTGGCCGTCCTATGTGCTATGTGTCATGCGCGTGAGGCTACAAATCAAAGTTGAGCTGACTTTTTTCACACTCCAATGATGCAATGAAGTGTCAAACAGTCACCGTAGTGATGAAGTTGTTTCATTATTTTCCATCCACCTTTTCCTGAAGGTGCTCTCAGCTCTTGATCCATGTTTACACAATGCAAGGAAATAAAATGTATTGAAATTTATAGACCTACAGATCCCTCCAAAATAGGAAAAACAGAAGGTGATATGATAGGATGACATGGGGACAATATTCTATGATGTTATTACATATACTGTTGCTAAATTCATCATTTATTTCAATTTCCACAAAACACTTGAACCTCAAGTCTTTCAGTGGGTTAAACCTCAGTGGGCGGAGCCAAGGAACCATAGTTTTTCTATCTAATTCCACATTCAGACTACAAGCTACAAAAGCTACAAAACGGTCTGGCGTACCTGGCTGACAACATGTTTTCGTTTTAATCTTATTTGGCAAATAATCGTTCTTGTTAATTGAAATAATTCATATTCATATATACGCTGAAGCCCAGTGAAAAAGGCAAGGGGTAAGAGAGGAAGCTAATATTATGAACCCTGAAAAATACAGTCTAGCCATACTAAGTTATCTAGGTTAGCTAGTTAGCCTAGCTGACCTTCCAAGTCTAAACTAGCCATACTAGCCTATAACTATAGCCTATAGCTATAGCCTAGCTATAGCCTATAGCTAGCCTGCTGACATGCCAAGGTCATGAATGCCATGGTCATGAATTAATGAAAAAAGATGTATTTGCCATTTAGGTTATAGTTTTTTATTTATATTTTGAGTTCTTTCCTTGCCATTCAAGTTTGCCAGTTAGCTAATTTGCTGTCCGAGAAACTGTGGCTTCTAGGCAGCTCTGCCTCTGAGAGATGTTTGTATGACTAAAACTGCAATCTGTGCCTAATCTCCGTCTGCCTGCAGTATGGGACTACTAACACAGGGCGAGGCTGCTACTGCTCCCTCTGATAGGATCAGACGCTGCTAACAGGAGGCTTGGAGGGACTCGAATGTTGAACTGTTTCCCAGGTTCATTTCACGCAGCCTGGCTGTGTCATGAGATAAGGTTACAGCCACCACCAGCGCTGCAAGAAATACACAAAGAAGTGGACGTGTGGACACACATCTGCACGTGCGCACACACACACACACACACACACACACAGTCATTCTCACTTGTTTGCCCTTCAACCCCAGCCCCCGGCCTCTCCAGCCCCCCAACCCAAACACTCGCACCAGAATTATCTCATATACATCGTAGACGGTGCATCTCAACTACCGCATATTGCACTTGAATCATGAAAATATATGTAATGTTTCATGTTTCTTGCTTGCCCTACACAGTTATATATCCCTGGGGTCAAGTAATTCTGATTTCAATTGAGATAACCTTCCCAAGGTGACAGTATAAAAGCTTTTACTGGAGTAGGCTACTTGAAATAGATGGTAAGCTACAAATAGCCGGGCTACACTTGCACTGAAATTGCTCCTCTGAACATAAGCACTTCATTTACAGGGACTAAGGTTCTGATGAAAGTATGATGGACCTTTTATGGCTCTCATCACCAAATGGACAACACTTGAATGTGGAGACAGTCTGGAGGCAGGCAATGAACAGAAAAAAAATCTAATGTGGCTGATAGACCAAAGTGATATTGCACTTTGACATAAAGCCACTTCTTAGTTGAACTACCCATTTGAAGCAGATCCTTTTCAAGTAGCAGATGCTATAAGACAGTACGTATTCCACTTGAGTGATCATTTGGGTTCTGGTGAGTGGAGGATTTAGGCGAGGATGAGCGCTTAACACAAAGTATGCCTCAATGGTCAAAGATGGTATACTGTGTGAATCCCACCTGCACACTTATACAGCGTATATAGCCAATCTGTAAACTTGGCATGTATTTGGCAGGGGTTTTTTTTTGTGATAAGTGATTATTCTGTGGAATAAGTGCCAATTATACATATTACAGACATCTAAAAACATTTTGCTACTTTGCATGGAGTGCAAAGAACAGTACTTTGGTCTAAACTCATGGCGTCTCATGGCACTCATTTGATGAAGGCGACTGCAGCTGAAACGCGTTGGTTTTTAATATTAAAGCTTTGTCAAATTGTTCCCCAACAGTAGCTGAATTCTTTTCATTCGTAGGGAATACAGCAATACAGGAAATACAAGTCCAGTTTTCTACCAATAGCCACAGGTGGGGCTTTAGCAAAATGTCGCTGCAACAATGACAATAAAAAAGACAGATTTTTGAGGCAATAATGAATGCTTGCTGCATTCACTCTCAATGTGGATGGCACTTTTTGTTAATTAATGACCAAATCTGAACCTTGTGGCTATTTTAAACGTACTGAATATACAAAATATTAGGGACACTTCCTCTTCTCATGAAGTACACTGGTGAGGTGAATCCAGGTAAAAGCCAAAAGAGAAGCAGATGAGTCAGAGAAGGATTTTTACGCTTCGAGACTATTGATATGTGGATTGTGCACAAGGGGCTGCAACTCAATATCTGGAAAATGCCCCTAATATTTTGTACATCCAGTGTATTTTCCTCAACATTTTACTGATGCTCACATCATCCATTATACATTCATTACACTCCCAGGTTTGTGCAGAGCTTTATCATTCAAATAAACATCTGCCATGAGCGTGCTGATTTATTTTCCATCGGCTATGACCGCAACTGCTCCTGTAATGAAAGACGGGCACACACGCCCTCACCAGTTGATTTTACCAACAGGTGAAACTAGTACTTCAGAATGGGCTCTGAAGGGGAAAAAAATGGAATTGAAGAAAATGAATAATTAATGAAAGTCTAGAGACTGATGTGATGAATGAAAGAGCGATGATGAGAGTCAGCCTTGACGGAGATGCTGTGAAAGGGCTGCAGCTGCTGTGTGACTGAACTAGGCATGAGAGGAGGGCTTCCACATCAGCCTTCGACTGTCAACCAATCACACAGACTTACAATAAAGCTAGAGGGAGAGAGAGACAGAGAGAGAGAGACAGAGAGAGAGAGAGAGAAGTATGTTAGGGGGGGCAGAGGAGTAGGGAGAGGGAGGAAGTGTGAAAGGGAGAGAAAGCGAGCCACTCTCAAAGAGAGAGAGAGATGGGAGAGGAGTTTGTGATCACCAGTGTTTTTGGATGCTGTGTCTTATTATAGATGTGAAGGCAGAGGAAAAAAGTTTCCGTCAGCTCAATTATGGATGGGCGCTCCAGCGAGTTGGCTGAGTGAGTGAAGCTGGCTCTGTGTATGGGGATATAGTAACAGGTACAAGGAGGAGAAGTGGGGAGAAGGGGGAGAGGACACTGCTGTAGATGGACATTTGCTTGAGAGCAGACACATAAGGACACTTCAGCAAGGAGACACGATGAATGGGAATCTGCCTGAGTAACGAGGACATCTTCAGCGCCTAAACAAGTGAGTGACTATTTTTCACTTCTGCACATTTTTCACTCACAGAAACAAATCAAGTCTTGTGTGTATGTGTGTGTGTGTGTGTGTGTTTCCATTCTGTCTCTTGTTGCAACAGAACCCTAACCCTAACATGGTTTGAGTGATGTGTAATGGCACAAGTTCAAACAGGCAGGTGATCTTCATATATTTTGACAGGGGTTTATTTAGAGTGAATGAGCTTAACTTGCATCCAATTAGTAGAAGACATAAATCTCTCATTTGCAATTCTAATGCTATTTCCATATCATGGCTGCTGGACCAAGATAATTTATTTTTAAACCAAACATTCATGATCTCCCTCATGGCTGTGATGTCCTCTAATCCTCTAAATGGATACACGGTTGAGTTTTAGAACGAATACCGTTAACTTTCTCTGAAAACCAAAAGAAATGTTTGAGCAACTTGACATTGAAAACCATGCCGCATGTGTTGTCTGATCTGATCTAAAGAGAGGAGGGCGACATGAGTAAGAAGTTTCTCTGTGTAGTATGCATAAATTTAGCATTAATATTGTGCTGGGGGCGAACAAGATAGCTCTGACCTCTTCCAACCAGTCAGAGGCTAGTAGGGGGTGGGGGCATCGTGTCGGGTTGTGTCTGTGAGATACGATCCAGCGGGGTGGCCGCACGGAAATAATGGACACAACCACGCTCCCCTGGAACTGGGAATTTGTACTATTGTCCGGGAACATTTTAACCTCGCCGACGGATGACAGAGCAGCATCTGCTCCAGGTCTGTTCGCTCATTAAAATGTTGGAGGTTTTGCCCCGCTGAACTTGCCCCAGTTGGCACCTGCTGCGCGGGCGCTCTGGCGCCACCGTGACCCCCTGCTAATACTGTCCTGGCTTTGCCTTGCGTTCGGCTCCAAACCTGCCACTCTCCTAAGCAGCTGTTGGCACAACTGGTCCCGCAGCTTAATTCATCTTAATTCGGAGTCCCGGCTCCTCTCTCAGTCTCCGCCCAGCCTCGCCCCGCCCGTGGAGCTCTGGACGTGATTCAGCACAGCTGTAATGATCTTGTCAACCATTGCCCAACCCCACAGATGAGCACCAGTGTACTGGAGGAGGGAGCAGTAATGTGGGACAGGTGCTTAGCATAAACAGGGGGAAATGAAGAGTGGCCAGCTTGCTATGCAGCAGTTCTCTTTGGTCCAAAGATAACAATTACCATTCATGAATAATGAATAATAAGACAATTCATAATAGCTATAGTTCTCACTGGAAAGACTACAAAACCAAACTTTAAACAGTCTCACCCCAGGCCAGCTATGGTTTTCACAGCTCAACACAGCTTTCTCTGTGATGCTCTACTTTCTATAACATGACATGCCCCACCGTGTCAGGGAAAACAACGACTCTTTTCAATCTTCCACCCCCTGCCATGCTCCTGCCTAATTCAGTCCTACAACTATGAGTAACGTCTACAGGTCAGTTGCTATGGTTGCCGAGCACAGAGGGGGTTTAAAATGTCCACCCCCTCATTTCTGACTGTTTTGGATGATGAGCCCTATTATTTTAGAATCGATGGGCGGTGTGCTCCTACACAGTCATGCGATTTATGACATTCCTGTGCAGCTCCCTGGTGGATAATTACTCAGTGCCTCAACAGCAGACTCAGTGCAGTTGATTCATTCAGGCTGTCCTCACCTATCGCCTCTTTTGCCCTGTGACCTTCTTTATCTTAATGTCCGCCTGCCGGGTTCACCTTCAACATCTGTGATCCGGCATGAACAGATACTGCGGTCAA